>NC_092764.1:15111815-15424690 GCF_047496795.1 Chiloscyllium punctatum
CCTGTGACTCTACTTTCAAGGAACCGTGAACCTGCACCCCAAAGTCTCTTTGTTCAGCAATACTCCCCAGGATCTTATCATTTTGCATCAGTATTTACTGTGGAAAAGGATATGGAAGATATTGAATATAGGGAAATAGATGGTGACATCTTGCAAAATGTCCAGATTACAGAGGAGGAAATGCTAGATGTCTTGAAACGCATAAAGGTAGATAAATCCCAAGGAACTGATCAGGTGTACCCTAGAACTTTGTGGGAAGCTAGAGAGGTGATTGCTGGGACTCTTGATGAGATATTTGTATCATTGATAGTCACAAGTGAGGTGCCAGAAGACTGGAGGTTGGCTACCATGGTGCCACTGTTTAAGGAGGGTGGTAAGGACAAGCCAGGGAACTATAGACCAGTGACCTGACATCGGTGGTGGGCAAGATGTTGGAGGGAATCCTGAGGAACAGGATGTACATGCATTTGGAAAGGCAAGGACTGATTAGGGACAGTCAACAAGGCTTTGTGTGTGAGAAATCATGTCTCACAAACTTGATTGAGTTTCTTGAAGAAGTAACAAAGAGGATTGATGAGGGCAGAGCAGTTGATGTGATCTATATCGACTTCAGTAAGGCGTTCGACAAGTTCCCCATGGGAGACTGGTTCGCAAGGTTAGATCTCACTGAATACAGCGAGAACTAGCTATTTAGATACAGAACTGGCTCAAAGGTAGAAGACAGAGGGTGATGGTGGAGGATTATTTTTAAGACTGGAGACCCGTGACCAGTGGAGTGCCACAAGGATCGTTGCTGGGTCCTCTACTTTTTGTCATTTATATAAATGATTTGGATGTGACCAGAAGAGGTGCAGTTAGTAAGTTTGCAGGTGACACCAAAATTGGAGGTGTAGTGGACAGCGAAGAAGGTTACCTCAGATAACAACAGGATCTTGACCAGATGGGCCAATGGGCTGAGAAGTGGCAGATGGAGTTTAATTCAGGTAAATGCACGGTGCTGCATTTTGGGAAAGCAAATCTTAGCAGGACTTAGACACTTAATGGTAAGGTCCTAGGGAGTGTTGCTGAATTAAGAGACCTTGGAATGCAGGTTCATAACTCCATGAAAGTGGAATCACAGGTAGATAGGATAGGGAAGAAGGCGTTTAGTACGCTTTCCTTTATTGGTCAGAGCATTGAGTACAGGAGTTGGGAGGTCATGTTGCGGCTGTACATGACATTGGTTAGACCATTGTTGGAATATTGTGTGCAATTCTGGTCTCCTTCCTATTGAAAAGATGTTGTGAAACTTGAAAGGGTTCAGAAAAGATTTACAAGGATGTTGCCAGGGTTGGAGACTTTGAGCTATAGGGAGAGGCTGAACAGGCTGTTGCTGCTTTCCCTGGAGCATCGGAGGCTGAGGGGTGACCTTATAGAGGTTTACAAAATTATGAGGGGCATGGATAGGATAAATAGACAAAGTCTTTTCCCTGGGGTAGGGGAGTCCAGAACTAGAGGGCCTAGGTTTAGGGTGAGAGGGGAAAGATATAAAAGAGACTTAAGGGACAACTTCTTCACACAGAGGATGGTACGTATATAGAAGGAGCTGCCATAGGAAGTGGTGGAGGCTGGTACAATTGTAACATTTAAGAGGCATTTGGATGGGTATATGAATAGGAAGGGTTTGGAGGGATATGGGCTGGGTGCTGGCAGGTGGGACGAGATTGGGTTGGGATATCTGGTCGCATGGATGGGTTGGACCAAAGGGTCCGTTTCCAAGTTGTACATCTCTATGATTCTATGACTCTATTAAGTATATACATCCTGTCCTGATTTGCGTTTCCAAAATGCAGCACCTCACATATATCAAAATGGCCATTCCTTGGCCCATAGGCCCATCTGATCAAGATCTCATTGTCTTCTGAGATAACCTTGTTCACAGTCCACTGTACCTCCAATTTTGGTGTCATCCACAAACTTACTAACCATTCTCCGATATTCAGATTCAAATCATTTATATAAATGACAAAATGTCCAGACATGTTCAGATATCCTCAATAGACCTTCAGACTATCAGCGTTCATTCAGCAGCCATTTTAATAGGGCACAGGGACAAGGGAGTCTGGTCTGTCAGCAGATCTTTCTTGAGTGGTGAGTTTTTGGCAGAATGGGTGCAAGTTCACTTAGGAATGGAATCAAACCTGAAGGTCACTGTTAGGGTAGATACTGCGTTGCATTTGATATGAAATGGCATGGCTTCACAGTGAGAATCCCTTCCAAAACACACCTAAGACAAAAAAAAATTCCGTTGAATTAGTGATGTTATTTGTAAAGTTAACGTGCCTGCAACATATTTCCACATTAACTTTCGGCATCCCACACTCCTCTCACTACCTCCCACATTACTATCCCTACATGCCCTCTGCTCTACCTACTCACTCCCTTGAAGCCCTTCACTGTCATTCACACACATGCACTAGCACTAAGTGCTGTGCCACGCACTCTCGTCTCACTCAGTTCCTCCCTATGTTATATTCCAGTAGAAGACATCCCACAACAGGGCAGAAAGGATCCAGGTGGGATTCCCAACACTCAACTTCTCAGCCCCAGTGAGGAGAGAATCTCATCCCTTGCAGGAAAAGACAGGGAACACTCCTGCAGGGTTGCTGAGACTTCCATCTGCCACCAGCTAATAGATAGAACTCTTCATTCCAATTATAGCAGGAACTCCGCTTTCAAATCAAAGACCCCTCCCATCCTAGTTGTGCTCTCTTCCACCCTGTTTCATTGGGTAGAAGGTATGAAAGTTTGTATACATGTATGAACAGATTCAACAACAGCTTCTTCCCTGCTGTTATCAGACTTTTGCATGGAACTCTTTAGTGTTAATGTTGATCTCTGTGTGTACCTTCTTGCCTGCTGTAACACTGTATCCTGCACTCTGTTCTGTTCCCCTGATGCACCTGTAAAGTACAAGCTGCCTGTAAAGCATGTAAGACAACACTTTTCTCTGTACCTCAGTACACTTGACAATAATAAATCAAATCAATGGCAGTTATTGCACACAACATCCAACTACTGGCCATGACCCTTTCTCCTTGCAGGTGCCACTGGGCTGTCCAACATCCCTGTGGAGAAACAACTGACTCCCCAGAAACCACCTCCTTGACTTTTGAGGGCAAGAGTATAGAGTTGTCACGGAAATCATCGGCATGGGCTGTATCCAGTCCAATAACCAGCTCAGCTATTAACACCTTGGTGGGAAGATTAGTATTAGATATTAATTAAGCATAAGGCATTGAGCAGCTGACTGCCACAGCTCTGTGGTTGGCTGAGACAGAAGTGCCTTAAGATGCCAGTACTCAGAGGGCTGCAGGAGAGCGGGCACCTGCTCTGCTCCAGGCAAGAGAGGACCTTGGGGTGTCAGCAGGGTCACCGCAGAGTCTCTGGTGGCAGGGACTTTGTCCACAGGCACAGGGAGGATCAGGAGCAGCAGACTGGGCTTGTAGGTGCCAAGGGTTCTCGTAGTCCAGAGGCTACAGCAGTGTAGCAGGTCAGGCCACTGACTGGCTGCCTCCATGACAGGTTGGCAGCTGCCACAGAGAGCTAGGGCCAACACCTCCAGGGTCTGATGTAGAGGCAAACGCACCAACACTCCGTTGACCCAGTCATTGATCCTCAGGACGGGTGAACATCGAGAACCTGGGAAGTAGTGAACATGTCTCTTCCTCACATGGAGATGGGGCAGTTTTCACTGCTTTGCCTTGACATTTGTTTGTCTGAGTCCCTCTCTGTCATCCTGAATGTAATTGTTCCATCACCTTCAACGTTCACTCCCTCCACCACTGATGCACAGGAGGAGCAGAGTGCACCACCTACAAAGATGTATAACAAAACTCAGTATGGCTTCTTCAACAGCACCTTCCATACCCACAACTCTGCTGTTGAGAAGAACATGGGCAGCAGATACATGAAAGCAACATCACCTGCAAGTCCTCCTCCAAGCCACAGGCAATCCTGCCTTGGAACTAAATTGCCATTCCTTCAGCATCTCTGGAGATAATATCCTGCAACTTCCTGATTCCAAACTACACCATCGCCCCCATCCCGAGGACTAGAGCAGTTCAAGAAGACAGTTCACCATCATTTCCACCGGGGAGATTGGGGATAGGCAATACACGCTGATGTAACCAGTGACTCCCTCATCGTGTTAGTGAATAGAGAAAAGCTTGAAAATAATTGGAAAATTTTGTTGCCTTTATTTCTTCCACTTGTTCAATATGGTACAGCGTGGAGGCAAGCCATTCAAGCTGCCAAGTTCCCATCATTCTTCTGAAGGGCATTCCTCCCAGACTCACCCCCACCCCCATCCTACTCCTGTAATCCACTGGGCTGCACATCCCTGGATACCAAGGGCAATTTACCATGGCCAATCCACCTAACCTGCACATCTTTGGATTGTGGGAGGAAAGTTCGGCACAGCATCAAGGGCTGAAGGGCCTCTACTGTGCTGTAATGTTCTATGTTCTATGTTCAAAATGTTTTCCTTTTCTGTTCTTTCCTCAGGACAAATAATCTTATTGATGGCTGTGTATTAACGGATGATAACTCTCACCTGGTTTTCACCAAGGTGTTTATCCTTTGAATGTGAGACCAGAGAATAAACATTTACTGATATCCAGTTTTCAGTGACAACCACTAACCAAACTGACCCCATAAAAGCCAGACTTGGATTCTGGATCTCATTTCCTATGTTGTTTCAAATAAACCAGACACATGGGAGTGATTTTCAGGTTCATATTGAATGGCGAATGAGAATCTAGTCCGATCAAACCTTGAACATAATGTTCACTCCTAGCTGTGAATTGAGAATTGAGAGTAAATCCTTGGGGGTAAATCACAGAGAAAACCACAAATGTTGATAGCTGATAGTTAAAGACATCATTGGACTTTCAGTCTTGAAATGAGTCAACTGAAAGATCATATTTTAGAGACATGTAACTTAACATATAGTTAATTATCCTGGAACAGTACATCTCAATGATTTGGGACAGTGGAATTACAGAGTGAAACAAATGAGACTTCAAAACATTATTGATTTTAACAGCAGGCATTTGGCACGAAAATGATTGAAAGATTCCTGTATTTAAACAGTATTTTTGTTATCCGTGTTCACTGGATGTCTCAAAGTGTTCACCAGTCAAAGGAGCACTTTTTGAAATGTTGTCACTGTGGTATAAGTGTCACAGCAGTCCATTTGTATATGTCACAAACTGCAATGTGATAAAGAGTTGCACATTATCTGTTTTCTTTTTGTCAATTTATAATAACGTAACATATATTGACCACGACATCAGGAATAAATCCCAATCTGTCTTCACATTAGTTGGGAATCTTTTACATCTATCTCAGCACACCTCTGGGGCCTCTGTTTATTGGCTCATCCACAGGCCAGCATATTCAACAGTGTGGTGCCCCTTCAGTATTGCATGACAGTGACAATCTGGACTTTGGTCCTCAAATGCACCTTGAACTGAGAAACTTGCAAATTAGAGAAAAGCATTTCCCAAGAGTGGGGGAAGTTCAAAACCAGTGGGTTTAACATGAGAGGAAAAAGATTTAAAAGGGGCCTGAGGGTCAACTTTTTCCACACAGAGAGTGGTTTGTATGTGGAAGAATCTGCCAGAGGGAGAGGTAGATGTAGATACAGCTACAACATATATAAGACATTTGGACAGGTGCATGAACAGGAAAGTTCTAGAGGGATATGGGACAATCACAGGCATGTGGGTCTAATTTTAATTTGGGAAACTTGGTCAGCATGGACGAGTTTGATGAAGGGTATGTTTCAGTGCTCTCTGACTCTGCAAGAATATGTAGAGAACTGTCATGTAGTTCCTGGGCAAAACACCATTGCCTATATAATATGATGTGAATGTTTCCGGCATGCTATTGATTGTAATATGTGCCACGAAGATTGGGTTATTGTTGAGACAGACGTCTTGAAGTTCATTAATAACACTGATTAAACACATTGGTATAACACTGATTACATACACACTGGTATAACACCGATTATATACACACTGGTATAACACTGATTACATACACACTGGTATAACACTGATTATATACACACTGGTAGAACACTGATTACATACACACTGGTATAACACTGATTATATACACACTGGTATAACACTGATTATATACACTGGTATAAGATCTCAGGCCTACACAGAATTTGAGTCCTTTGCTTACTATTGTTATCATGCCCACTAAGGGGAGGTGATAGTACAGTGATAATGTTGCTAGACCTGGAATGAACAATCCCAGGCCAATGCTGTAGAAATGTGGGTCTAGATCCCTACCAATGTAGATGACTATAATTAGAATTCAGTATTTTTAAAAAGTCAGGAATATAAAGAAGCTTGTCTAACAGTGACTGTTGTGGTTAAAATAAAATCTGGTTTACTAGTGTCATTTAGGGAAGGAAATTGGTTATCCTTACATAGTCTGGCTTGCATGTGCCTCCAGAGCAGTGGCAATGTGATTGGTTCTTAATGGTCTTCTGAGCAGTAAACACTGGTTCAGCCAGTGATGCCTCATCTAACAAATTAAGCAAAAGCATTCTATTCTTGAAGGTGAGGCTGTATCTCAGTACTGGTTATGATGCCAACTAATTGCCTTTCTAGTCTGAAATCTATCCAATTGTAAAGCCTTTACTTCAGTAAAGCCTTTGATAAGGTTCCACATGGTAGGCTGTTGGAAAAAATGCAGAGGCATGGAATTGAGGGTGATTTAGCAGTTTGGATTAGAAACTGGCTTTCTGAAAGAAGGCAGCAAGGGATGGTTGATGGAAAATATTCAGCCTGGAGTCCGGTTACTAGTGGTGTTCCACAAGGATCTGTGTTGGGACCACTGCTGTTCGTCATTTTTATAAATAACTTAGATGTAGGCATAGGTGGATGGATTAGTAGATTTGCAGATGACACTAAAGCCTGTAGTGGACAGTTTGGAAGAATGTTACAGGTTGCAGGGGTCTTGGATAAACTGCAGAATTAGGCTGAGAGGTGGCAAATGGAGTTCAATGCAGCTAAATGTGAGGTGATGCACTTTGGAAGAATAACAGTAAGGCAGAGTACTGGGTCAATGGAAAGATTCTTGGTAGTGTGGATGTGCAGAGGGATCTTGGAGTCCATGTACATAGATCCATGTACATAGATCCCAGCTGGATAGTGCTGTTAAGAAGGCATATGGTGTGTTAGGTTTCATTCATAGAGGGATTGAGTTCCAGAGCCGCAATATCATGCTGCAACTATATAAAATGCAAATACGGCCACACTTGGAATATTGTGTACAGTTCTGGTCGCCATATTTCGGGAAGGATGTGAAAGCATTGGAAAAGGTGCAGAGGAATTGAGCATAGAAGCAAAGAGGTCCTTCTGCAGCTGTACAGGGCCCTGGTGAGACCGCACCTGGAATATTCTGCGCAGTTTTGGTCTCCAAATTTGAGGAAAGACATTCTGGCTATTGAGGGAGTGCAGCGTAGGTTCACAAGGTCAATTCCTGGAATGGCGGGACTATCTTATGCTGAAAGATTGGATTGACTGGGCTTGTATATGCGTGAGTTTAAAAGGCTGAGAGGGGATCTGATTGTGACGTATAAGCTTATTAAAGGATTGGACACTGTGGAGGCAGGAAGCATGTTTCTGCTGATGGGTGAGTCCCAAACCGGAGGACACAGTTTAAAAATAAGGGGTAGGCCATTTAGAACAGGGTTGAGGAGAAACTTCTTCACCCAGAGAGTGGTGAGCGTGTGGAATGCTCTGCCCCAGAAGGCTGTGGTGGCCAAGTCTCTGGATCCTTTCAAGAAAGAGTTGGATAGAGCTCTTAAGGATAGTGGAATCAAGGGTTATGGGGATAAGGCAGGAACAGGATACTGATTGAGGATGATCTGCCATGACCATAATGAATGGTGGTGCTGGCACAAGGGGCAGAATGGCCTACTCCTACACCTATTGTCTATTGTCAATTGTCTATTGAGATTTACCAGGATGTTGCCTGATCTGGAGGGAAGGTCTTATGAGAAAAGGCTGAGAGACTTGGGTCTATTCTCATTGCAAAGAAGAATGTTAAGAGGGGATTTGATAGAGATATACAAGATGATCAGAGGATTAGATAGGGTAGATAGTGAAAGTCTTTTTTCCTGGAATGATGACGTCAGCTTGTACGAGGGGGCATAACTACAAATTGAGGAGTGATAGATTTAAGACAGACATGAGAGGCAGGTTCTTTACTCAGAGAGCGGTAAGGACATGGAATACCCTATCTGCCCATGTAGTTAACTCAGCCACATTAGGGAGATTTAAACAATCCTTTGAGAAGCACATGGATGATGATAGGATAGTGTAGGGGACGAGCTGAGAATAGTTCAGAGGTCGACGCAGCATCGAGGGCCGAAGGGCCTGTTCTGCGCTGTATAGTTCTATGTTCCATGTTCTAAAGTATCCCACTTTCTCCTTTAAACAATGGAAACTTTTTTCCAATAAAGTATGAGGAGCATAAAGATATATTATCGCTCTGCATAACGATAACACCTTGGCAGACATACAATATGTCCAGGTATAGTCCTTATGCAGTTATCCTGACTTGACTTTGTGGCTTCATTCTGCAGTGTGCTGTCTGTCATACTGATGGATGTGCACCATTTGTCGTAGATGTGTAGTTGCCACCTACAACTAACATAACAGCTTCAGTATCCAATTCGTCATCCTGTGTGGTGGGTGATTGATCGCATGCAGTTTAGACATGTCCTTTTTTTTTGCAGCTATTGTAAAATAACCTCCAGCAAGAGGTAGTGATGATGAGAGGGAGGGGGGTGGGGAGTGATACCTAGCTGTGCCAAGACCCACAGCACCAAGTGGTGATGTAAACTAAAACCAAGAAACTTGGTACCAGAGATATGAAGCAAACAAAAACTGGAAGTCCTGGAAAAACTCAGCAGGTCCAGAGAGAAAATAAAGTTAGTGCATTGAGTCCACTGAACCCGTCCACAAATGGCTTTCCACACATCATTTCCAATGTTTGTGGTTGATATGAACAATGAAATGTTTGACAAGTAGGCATCTATATAACCATTCCAAAAAGTACAGCAAGGGTTTCTCTTACAACATAGGAGAAAATTGCCTGAGCTTAGAATCATACACAAAAGTTTGCCAATTTGTGAGAGACATGCTCTGTTGCCTTTCTGAGATACATTTAGTTTCAATGTTGTAAGAATGGAGTAATCATAATGTTGAAGTACACATTTGCCGGATAAGAGGGATTATAAAGTAAACTGACGATTTTCCTGTCAGAGATATCTTGTGGAGCAGACCTCGAAGAGGAGAGAGTTTGGTAACAAAATTTGGAATATATGGCAATAAAATGTTGAAGAACCTGAGACATCATTGTAGGTAATCCTTGTCTTGCGGTGTAGACGTCTCCTGTATGTATTCCATTTTAGTAGGATCAGGTCGCATTCCATTTAAAGAGTGCATTGATCTGAAAGTGCTGATTTGATGCAAGTTGATATGACATCTTTTACTGTTGAGATCATAACCATGTTTCCTTGCCTCTGTAAAGACCCGATGGAGCTTTGTATCATGATCTTTCAAGGACTGCAATGCCATTTGATACAGACCATCTGGATGAATCATGATTTTGTGCTCCACATGATGTCGAAATATATCCTTACTGACAGATAATCCAAATGGCAATCTGATGAAGCAAAATCTGTCAAAAGGCATTCAACACCATCATCCCCTCCAGACTAATCCGAAAACTCCAAGACCTAAGTCTCGGCTCCACCCTCTGTAATTGGATCCTCAGCTTCCTGATCCACTGACTGCAATTAGTGAGGAAAGGGAATTGCACCTTCACCACAATAACCCCAACACTGGATCTCCCCCCAAAGGACCCATTCTCAGCTCCCTACTGTACTTCCTTACACTCACAATTGTGTAGCCAAATTCTGAAATATGCCATCTACAAGTTTGTTGATGATACCACCATTGTAGGACGGATATCACACAACAATGAGTTAGAATACAGGAAGGAGATAGAGGGTTTGCTGTTGTGGTCCAATGGGAACAACCTCTCTCTCAACATCGGCAAAATAAAAGAACTGATCATTGACTTCAGAAAGAAAGGAGGAGAACACACCACCCATTGAGATCAACAGAGCGGAGGTCAAGAGGGTGGAGAGCATCAGGTTCCTAGGAGTGACAATAACTGACAACCTATCCTGGACTTCCCTCATAGATGCAATGGTCAAGAAGGGACAATAACATCTCTTCATCCTCAGGTGGCTCAGGAAGTTCGGCATGTACACCAACTTGGACCCTCACCAACTTTTACAGATGCACCATAGAAAACATACAATCCAGGTGCATAACGGCCTAGTCCAGCAATGCTCTGCCCAGGACCGTAAGAAACTAAACAAAGTTGTGTGCACAGCCCAGATCGTCATAGGAGCCAATCTTCCATCCATTCACATCTCTCACTGATGCCAACATCATTAAATACCCCTCCCATCTAGTAATGCTCTTCTGCAACCTCCTCCATCAGGCAGAAGATACAGAAGCTTGAACATACACATTAACAGATTCAGGAGCAGCTTCTTCCCAGCCATTATTAGACTTGATGAATGGATGGCCTAACTTCAAATAATGTTGATCTTGTTAATGATGATCTTCTTTCATGCACCTCCTGTGCAGTGTAACCTGTATGCCTCACTCTGTCCAAGCACCCTATGATCTCTAATTTCTTGCTTACCTGTACTGTTCGCAAACAAACCTTTTCACTGCACATAGGTACATGTGACTACAATAAATCAAATCAACAGGTCGGCTGTTCCTATGACTTCAGGGTAAGATATATGGATCATTGTCCACCCTTGGCATCAGGCTTGGAAAAATGTTTGTCATCTAAGAAATTGAGATTGAGCACTTCCATGGTAGGGATCTGGTGTGGGCATCTCTTCAGTTCAATTGCCTTAGATGTAAACATGTAGTATCAGCTTTCTTCAAATAATGGAGCTGCAACAATTAATATGTCATTGTATTTTCTGTATAATGTAATTTTATACCATGGAGTCCAGTACCAGTTTGAGTTTTTCTTGAATATGAACATTGCATTTACAAGGTGGGTCAGTGCTAGACTAGGCATCATTTTTAAAGTTGTCAATAGCTTCTAACCTGTCTGGGCAAATATTAGTCAGGTCATAATAGATTCCATGTTATGGCTTGAATCTTTGGTGTTGCAGTGCTTGTTATCTCATGGGACATAATATTATGTAGATCCATCCTGACAGGCAGAGCAACAATAGTTGGTCCAGCTGTTTCAATTATGTAAATGTTTCAAATTTCCATCCCATTGACATTTAAGTTGGATAATGCTAATACGTGGTTTATCAATCTTTGGTAAGCCATTAAATTATCCCACGCAGATAGCACCACATCATGCCAGTTTCCTAAGTACATCTCATGTAAGATGCATAACTGGATAAATTCAAGTTTACTCCAGAATTGGACTTCATAAATAATGCACACTACCCATTCCTTTTGGTATGTTTCACTTGGATGGAGGGAAAGGCTTCAGATTTTTAGTCTGTGTCCATGTGGCATGTCAAATTAATCTTAGTTTATTCTTGATTACCGACTGCTACAGAACTGCTCTTTGGATTTCTCTTGGCAATTGGATTTCTTACACATTCTAGCTCACTGCCCTTTTGTAGCTCGCACATGTTACAATATACTGGGCATAGATTGGTGGGTGAAACAAGCCACACATCATTCAAGATTCAGAGGCTTAACTGTCCCATACTAACATTCACAGCACAGAAGGGTGTCATTTGGCCCATTATGTCCTCACTTGTCAACAATATTTGACCACACTACTTCCATTTTCCAGCTCTTAGTCCTTAAGCCCAGAGGCTATGGCAACTCTAGTAGATATCTAAAGACTGCTTAAAAGTTACAAGAGTTTCTGACTCAAGCACCCTTCAGCCAGAGAGATCCAGCCTTCCACCACCATGTCACTGTCTTAAGCATATACCGTCTGTCTTGACTGTAAACTATGTAATAACACGATTGTAGTGATTGGAACAAGGTCAGTCAGTTGAATCTCATCGAATAAGAGTTCCTTGATTGGGGCTGTTAACTTGGTCTAATCAGTGAGCCCTGGCTGACAGATATAAACAGTAGCGTTAGAGGTTCTGTTCACCCTAGGAGCCAGCTCTGTGCTAGCAGCCTCAGTGTCCAGTACCATACACCTGGAGAGAAAGGATAGTTTGATGACTGGTACTGATCTTTGTGGACGTATTTCAACAATATGCTGCAGACTCTGTGTTTTTCACTTTGGAGTCTGCCAAATAGTTTCTTCCGGGTCTGGATGTCCTAATGAACCTTTGCTTTGGTTAGGTATTGACAGAGTGTTTTTTCATAGCTAGTACATATGAGACTGACAAGATGCATACTTTTAATTGTTTCTATAGAAGTGTTCTCTGTCCTTCTGCATTAACTGCAACTGACCAGGAGACATTACATTAATGAGTTTTGAGAAGATTTGTAACTCAGGTTGAGGATCTGCATGTAGGTTTGCTCCCTGAGCTGGAAGGTTCATTTTCCCGCTTTCTATTTATATGTTCAGGTTTCCTTGGGTTGGTGGTGTCATTTCCTGTGATTACATCATTTCCTGTAGTGGGCTGACACCACAGGAAATGATGCCACCAGTGCTTCATCTGGAGGCTCACTGATGATGTCATCTAATATGGTGATGAAATGTCTGAAAATGAATCTTCCAGTTCAGCGAGAAAACCTACATCCAGACACTAGATTAATTGCTATGAAACAGTTTCAAATAAACAAGAGGAAAGCCAAGGATGAATGTCCCATTAAATCTCACTGGGGTATTACACTGAAAATAAAGCCTTGCCAATCTTGGAGCCATCATGAAAGTTACAGAATTTGCGATTTCCGTGCTGTATGACTTTATGACTCTATGAACCCAAATTCTCGATTTAACTGGCTCTTAGACCTAGGTTGACACAAGCACGGACCAGGTTTCTGTGCTGAACAAGAATTAGCATTTATTTCAAATAAATAGATTCTAACCTCAGATATTCAATCACGAACCATCAACATATACTGTACTGGTTATAACTCCCTTATAAAAGCCTACACACATACAGACAGATATAAACATGAAAAAAAAACATATGGGTTATGAGCTTAGAGATTTGCTGGGAAGGCCCTGTCCCCAGAGTTCACTGAGATAATCTTTTTAGCTTATTAAGATGTGCTGTTGCTTGACCTTCCTTCTTCAGGTACTTTCACTCGGTTGCATGAGGCACAGTGGAGTTCATTCAAACTTAAGTTGTCTCTGACCTGTTAGTTAAAATGTCACAGTTTATAGAATCTGCTAAGAGAAAGGTAAATTGGATTTCTTCAGGCTTGAGGTTGCTTTTTACTGCAGATGAAAATGACAGTTCCTTCCCTTTCAGAAATATGAGGGCTTCTCTCCAAACATACACCCTTTTCTCAAGCTGTTCAGCTGCACAAGAGCCAATCATTTGGTTGTTGGCAGGCAGAAGGCCTTAGACATTGTAACTGGTAGCTTCACAATAGTTACTTGCTACTAGCCAAATCTCCATTCATACGCCCTCCCCTTGATCCAGCTCATTTATAAATAGATGGACCCGACTGCTAAACAAGCAGCTGTGTAAACCATACTTATAATGAGTGTTGGGTACCTTGGGAGTGTCCTAATCCTTCAATAACCATTAGCTTTCAAAACAGTCCTATTCACTTTTCTGTCCACAATCAAAAATACAGAAAAAACAAAAAATATACGGTGTTTTTTTCAATCCAGAAATTCATTGTCATGTGAAAAGTGATCAACACATAGCAAATATATTGATGGAAAACCAGCAATAATTTAATATTTACACACCATGAAGAGGAACATTGAAGTGTAGAACTTTGGTGAACAGCAAGGCACTTTACAATTGGATGAAGGTAGATATCGTTCTAGTTTTGTTTTCACAATTTAATCTCTACCATTCAATGTCAGAAGAAATAGATGCTTTGGTTGATTTGTAAAATGTGGAAGATTTTGAGAAAACCCATTATTCCATATCTAAACTGATTAGTTAAATTCCAATCTGTAGTTCTCTCATAAATGTCTTTTAATTGAACTCTCAAACTTTTTACAGTTTTCACTTCCAAGCATCTATGATTTGTGACAATGGTATTCTCCATATCTAAATCATCTATAATGCCATGCTCCCTAGTTAAACCAATCAAAATGGCATAAAGGAGGAAATATAACTGGATAAGGTTTTATTTGAGACTGGTGTATCATTTGGGCAGCACGGTGGCTCAGTGGTTAACACTGCTGCCTCACAGCACCAGGTGACTGTCTGTATGGAGTTTGCACATTTTCTCCATGTCTTCATGGGTTTTCTCCAGGTATTGTGGTTTCCTCACACAGTCCAAACTTGTGTAGTTTAGGTGCATTGGCCTTGGTAAATTGCCCATAGTGTTCAGGGCTGTTTAGCTTAGGTGCATTAGCCATGGGAAATGCATTGTTACAGAATAAGGTAGGGGGATGGGTCTGGGTGGGATGCTCTTTGGAGGGTTGATGAGCACTCGTTGGGGTGAATGGCCTGGTTGTGGGAATTTGATGCTTTGTCTGTGATGGCAATTTTCTTGAAGCAAACTTTTACATCATATGAGTATCAACAGTTGGCGTCATCACAGTGCCCTTGGGAGAAAAAGAACCAGTTAGATCATGGTCTGATGTGGGGGAGTTGTCAATGTCGACAGACCTCCCAAGAATTACAATTGGCAGCTATTGTATTGCTTTAGACCATATAACATGTTGTCCTGCATAGACCCAAACATATAAAAGTTTACTTCAGATAATATTGCTGGAAGATCGTAGCTGACAATGACAGAAAGGAGGAGGAGAACAAGCTAATTGCAGTAATAAAAAGAAAAGGGTTGTACACAAGTAATAAAGTAAAATTAATTATTATTTCAGCAGCATAATAATTGATTTATAGCCACTGCGGTTCAATTAGAAAGTCCTACATTCATTAGTCTTTATTGTGTTGCTATCATAATTTAAAGTATATTTGTGAATTAACTATTCATGTTTTCATGATTGATGAATAATTTACACAAAAGGATGTACTTTTTTTTCTCTCAGAATGGCCTATTAATTTTGAGCTTTGTTTCTTGCACATTCTATTGTTGTCATGCAATATAACACAAGGATACTGCACAGCTGGATACCTGCACCTTTATTTTGCAACACTGACAGTCTGTTACACCTTTTGAGCAATGTCCTGCAGAATCCTATAGAACAGGGTGACACGGTGACTCAGTGGTTAGCACTGCAGCCTCACAGTGCCAGGGTCCTGGGTGACTGTCTGTGTGGAGTTTGCACATTCTCCCCATGTCTGCGTGGGTTTCCTATGGGTCCACAGTCCAGAGGTGTGCAGGTTAGGTGAATTGGCCATGCTAAATTGCCCATAGTGTTCAGGATGTATAACTAGGTGCATTAGTCAGGGGAAATGTACAGTAATAGGGTAGGGGAATGGGTTAGTGTGGACTTGTTAGGCCAAATGGCCTGTTCCCACACTATAGGGATTCTATAATAATCTCTATGGAGCAGGAAGTAGCCTTTCAAATCTGCAGGCCCCTTTTGAAGGTTGTGGCTGAGGGGGATTATTGTGGGCCACCAAAGTTCTTCAGAGCAGGATTTGGTCCTATCCCTGACCCTTTTCGAAATCTGACAGATGACGGAGTACATTTTTAAATAGTTTGCAGATGGTTATCAAATGTAATATCAGTACATTACATCGGTACAATAATGTGAGAAAACTTGGGGCTCTCTCACAGCCTAGGTAAAGGCAAAACACCCTGGATGCTGGAAATCAGAAACAAATGCAGAGGACACTGGAGAAACTCAGCAGGTAAGGCAGTATCATTGCAGAGAGAAACAGAGTTAGCATTTTGAGTCTGTTATGACTTCTTCAGTTCAGAAGAAGAGTTATACTGGACTCAGAACAATAACTCTATTTCTGTACCCACAGATGTTGCCAGATCTGCTGAGTTTCTCCAGCATTCCCTGTGTTTGATTTAAAGCCTGAGTGAGGCCTTAGAAATTAGAAAATGGAAGGGTCAAAATGTGAGGCGAATGGAATGCATTAAATATTCTCCCAATGCTTGTTTCAACTTAATCGGTGTAAGTAGAAGACATAAAATCAGATTATGGTGCACAATATCAGGGTAATTACGAGGGCTGAAAAACTAGCTGATTGTTCCATGGCATAGTCCAAGCTGATGCCTTAATCCTACACCTCCAGGCAGTTTCAGAGCCCAGTTTAACTCCCTCATCCTCCAGATTACTTTTTCTTCTGTGTATTTTTGTAACACATTTGGATTAAACCTTAATCTGAATACATCGAGGCCAAGCCACGTCCTATTTTGTTTTTGCAAATGAAATGAAAAGGCTGGACAAGTACCAGATAGGATGATGAAACACCACACGCAATGCAGCATTTCCTATAATGGTTCCTGCAGGTCTATCTGCCTTCCTCCTGTTTCTCACCCATTGCTGAAGTCCTTGATCTCGATATGCTGGTTTCACTTACAAAACGTGTACATGATCACAAAATGGTTGGACTATTTTCAATCCATAAAGTGAATTTTTAATCAAATTAGAGGTGCAGTCTAAAGGGTTAGGAACCCATTGGTACCTGAAGTGAACCATATTCTTTAAGACAACCATGACAATCAGCAGGTAAAAATGATTGCAAGTTAAAGGATGGGGATCAAAATGGCTGAATTACACCTTGATTCCTGAGGTTGCAGCAAACAGAAGACCTGGGAAAGTTGTCCAAGCTTCCTAATCCAATCCTCTCACACTTACCTGCTAAAGTTTAACTGAAGGAATTAAGGTACTGAAGCGAGGTGGTGTTTCTGAAGAATGTGATTAAGACAGAAGCCTCTCAAATCAAATTCACATGGATGCAAGTGGTTGAGAGGATGAGGGGCAATGATGTAGTCCCTCAGACCCAGAGGCAGTGTCGTAAAATAGCCACAGTGAATGATGCAAACTGCTCTAACTGCTCCAGCCATCTCCTGCACAACATACCTTAGACCCAACACAACTTGTAGCTCCCTGAATCCATCTCACTCTCCAGGCACCTCCTTGTATCTGCATCATACAAATGAAGACAGACAATTCCTCCTGAAGGGCTTATGCCCGAAACATCGACACTCCTGCTCCTCGGATGCTGCCTGATCTGCTGTGCTTTTCCAGCACCCCACTTTTCAACTCAGACCTCCAGCATCTGCAGTTCTCACTTTCTTCGAATCTTATCTTCCTGCTTTCTCATACTTATCCATCTAGTCACTTTCCACACTCATTGTCCTTCAGTTCTTTTCAAGCCATCATTTCTTACAGTCACAACTTTCCACTTTCTCTTCTTCCAAGACAAGAGATGACTACACTCCAGAGAAGCCCGAGAGAATCTTTTTGGAAGGGGAGAAGTAGAGACATTGATGGTAAAACTCACCTTGCTAGTCACTGGAAATGTCAATCCACCAGATCAGGAGGGAAGTTCGATTCCTGGAGGACGCAGATATCAGTATTAACCTGCCATGAATTCTTGGGCCTCTTGACACACTAGGTGCTCAGGCATTTTGAGAGCTGGTCCTCTGTATTATGTCTGTGTTGGACACTTCATTTCTTTTCACCCTATACAGCTACATATGGCTGGGGAAAGGGAAAGATATTCTTACTGACAGTGTTGCTCCTGCTGCTTTCAGTGCTATAATTCTTGCTGCTATTACTTCAGTTACTCATCATATGGTCCAAGGTGAAGTTGCTTCACCTGCTCTCGTGTTGCAGCAAACGTTGTCAGCTGGCAAGGGCAGATGAAAGTGAATGAAGACTAAAGACAATGAAGGCCTTTTGCCCGAAACGTCGATTTTCCTGCTCCTCAGATGCTGCCTGACCTGCTGTGCTTTTCCAGCACTATTCTAATCTTGACTCTAATCTCCAGCATCTGCAGTACCCACTTTAGCCTGAAGATTAAAGACAGGTGAGTTAACTTTTAAGAAGTCATAGAATACATGTCAAGTGGTAACAGCACATCTCAGAAGGAGTACGGTGAGCACTTACCCAAGGTCAGGCTGCAGCTATTCAGTCTCATTATTTAAAGGCTTCCCAGTCTGTCAGTTTGACTGAGTGCAATGTGCTCTCACCTTGTTGACACTGCAAATTCCACAAAGCTCAAGAAACATGTATTCTTAATTGATCGATTGATTTATTGTTGTCACATGAACCAAGATACAGTGAAAAGTATTGGTTTGCATGCTATACAGGCAGATCGTACCATACAAAATGCATCAGAGAAGCAGAACATGGTGCAGAACGTAGTGTTACTGCTGCACAGCAGGTGCAAAGTGGGATGTCAATATTAACATTTGAGTGGTTCATTCAAAAATTTGATTAAAACAGGGAAGAAGCTGTGTTTGAATCGATTCAGCTGTGTACTCAAACTTTTATGCCTAATGGAAGAGGGTGGAAGAGAGTATAACCAGGGTGGGAGAGGTTGCTTTCCCGAGGCAACAGGAAGTACAAATGGAGTCAATGGATGGAAGATTGATAAAGGCAGAGTGCTGAATTAAATCCTCAGCTTATTATGGTTTGAATAGTTAAAATTAGATACCCAACAGTTTTACAAGTCAAAAGTTGTGGCACTGGAACAGCACAGCAGGTCAGGCAGCATCTGAGGAGCAGGAGAGTCAATGTTTCAGGCAAAAGCTCTTCATCAGCAATGAATGAATCAGATGTTTCTGATGAAGGGCTTGTGCCTGAAACATCGCCTCCCCTGCTCCTCAGTTGCTGCCTGACTAGCAGCACACTTTTCAACGCTGACTCTCCAGCATCTGCAGTCCTCACGTTCTCTTAGTTTTACAAGCCAACCCAAGTTAAACCCAGGTCAGCGTGGGTCCCAGACAGATGCCATTTTTTTAAAAATTGTATTTAACCCCAAAATATTTTGCCCATGGATCAGAGCTTTGCACATTATGATTGGGCATGTTCACTGGGTTAAAAGTAGTATTACATATAGGAGAGGGGAGGATTTCACTGTGAAATGATGCATTGTTACTGAGAACTCAAGTTAAGAATTAGAAATTCAGCAGAAATAATAATAAAGGTCCATGGAGAGCTATTGAGGTGAAACAGAAACTCATAAGCAATTTCAGAGACTGGAAGGATTAACAATCATAGTGAGAAGGTGGATAACTGAGCCTTAATGACCTTTTCTTAAAAATGTTTATGCTGGCAGTATTTAACATTGGTTATTCTAGGATGAGGACCCTTTGGAAACTATCAAAGAAAGAGGAAGTCACAGATGTAATTTAGTGCCCAATTCTGTATACTCCAATGCATCCTTTCAAAATAAAAAAAAACTTTCCATAATAGTACTACAAATCGCTTTTCCTTCATCCTATACAGCCGTGTCCAAATGGCAGGAAGCAGACTGAAAGGGACCACAGTTGAAGAAAAATCTTTGTCTTAGTTCATTATTTTTCAAAATGTTCTTTTCAAAGTGTCTTCACTGTTTCTGTGTTGTCTATTTTCTGCTTGGAAATATCTCACAAACTGAGGTATGTTTATTGAGTTTTTGTATTATAGACCTCATGCAGAATGTTGGCTGAGACATAGGGATGATTTGTGACTTATTTCTGGTGATATTGGGCGATTTAACTGTCAAAACCTTTCTGAGAATTATATTACAATCATGAAAAACATGCTCATGATAGAATGATGAGCATTTTAAAGGGGTAGTGTTCCTATTTATTTGCTACCTTTTCCTTCTACAAGTTGGTGGTTATGGTTTGGAAAGTGCTGAATGTATGCTCACTGAGCTGAAAGGTTCGTTTTCAGACATTTCATCACCATACTAGGTAACATCTTCAGTGAGCCTCCAAATAAAGCACTGGTGGTGTAGCCCGCTTTCTATTTATAAGTTTGGGTATCCTTGGATTGGTGATGTTATTTCCTGCCATGACATAATTTCCTACAGTGATGTCATTTCCTGTTCTTTTTCTCGGGGGGGGGGGGGGGGGCGGTAAATGGGATCCAAGTCAATGTGCTTATTGATAGAGTTCCAGTTGGAATGCCATGCTTCATGGAATTCTCGTACATGTCTCTGTTTGGCTTGTCCTAGGACAGAAGTGCTGTCCCAGTCAAAATGGTGTCCTTCCTTATCTGTATGTAAGGATACCAGTGAGAGAGGGTCATGTCTTTTTGTGGCTAGTTGATATTGATTTATCCTGGTGGCTAATTATCTGCCTGTTTGTCCAATGTAGTGTTTGCTACAGTTCTTGCACAGCATTTTGTAAATGACATTTGTTTTGCTTGCTGTCTGTAAAGGGTCTTTCAAATTAATTAGCTGCTATTTTAGTGTGTAGGTGGGTTTGTGGGCTACCATGGTGCCAAGGGGTCTGAGTAGTTTGGCAGTCATTTCTGAGTTGTCTTTGATGTAGGGGAGAGTGGCTAGGGTTTCTGGACGTGCCTTGTCTGCTTGCTTGGGTTTGCTGCTGAGAAATCAGCAGACTCTGTTCATTTGGTACCCATTCTTTTTGAGTACACTATATAAGTGATTTTCCTCTGCTCTGCGTAGTTCCACTGTGCTGTGGTGTGTGGTGGCTCATTGAAATAATGTTCGAATGCAGCTTCGTTTGTGGATGTTGGGACGATGCTTCTGTAGTTCAATAGTTGGTCCGTATGTGTTGTTTTCATGTAGATGCTGGTTTGAAGTATCCCATTGGCTGTTCACTTCACTTTGCTGTCAAGGGAAAGTTGGTGAATTTCCACAGTGTATCTTGTAGATGATATAGACTGCTCCGACAGAGTGCTGATGGTGGAGAAAGTGAAGTTTTGTGGATAAAGTGACTGCTTTGTCTTGGATGGTGTCAAGCTTCTTGAATGTAGTTGGAGTTGCACTCATCCAGGCAAGTGATGAGTATTCCATCACATTCCTGACTGTGCCTTGTGGATGGTATACAGGCTTTGGGGAGTCATGACATGAGTTATTGACTGCAAAATTTCTAGTCTTTGATCTGCTCTTGTAACCACAATATTTATATCTTTAGACCAGTTCAGTTTCTGATCAATGGTAACTCGTAGGTTGTTGATAGTGGAGGACTTAGTGTTGATGATGTCACTGAATGACAACCAATGATGGTTAGATTCTCCCTTGCGAGAGATGGTCATTACCTGGTGCTTGTGTGATGTAAATGCCATTGGCCATTCAACATTGCATCAGCCCAAAGCTGGATATTGTTCAGGTCTTGCTGCATTTGGATGTGAACAGCTTCAGTATCTCAGAAGCCAGGAATGGTGCTGAACATTGGGCAATCATTGGTGAATATCTTTATTTCAGACCTTGTGATAGAGGGAAGCTCATTGATAAAGTTGCTGAAGATGGTTGGGCCAAGGAAACTGCTTTGAGGAACATTTGCAAAGATGTTTAACGGTGCTGAGATGACTAACCAGCTTCCAATGTGCCAGGTATGAATCCAACCAGCAGAGAATTTGCCCCCTGTTAGCTGGGACTGAAAAATTGATTCGGGCTCCTTGATGCCGCATTGGGTCAAATGTGGCCTTGATGTCAAGGGGTGTCACTCTGACATCACTTCAGCTCTCTTGTCCATGTTTGAACCAAAGCTGTTATGAGGTCAGGAGCTGAGTGGCCCTGGTGGAATCCAAACTGGCGTCACTGAGCAGGTTATTGCTGAGCAGGTGCTGCTTGATAGCACTGTTGATGACACTTTCTATCATCTTACTGATAATTGAGAGCGGACTGATAGGGCACTAATTAGCTGGGTTGGATTTGTTCTGCTTCTTGTGTACAGGGCATATCCGGTCAATTTTCCATGTCATTGAGTAACTGCCAGTGTTATAACTGTAGTGGAACAACTTAGTTTGGGTTGCAGCAAGTTCAGCAAATTCTGATGCACACTTCTTCAGTACTATTGCCAGAATCCTGTCAGGCAATAGATTTTGAAGCATTCAGTGCATTTCTTGAAATCATGTGGACTGAATCCATTTAGCTGAAGACTGGGATCTGTGATGTCAGGGACCTATGAAGGGGCTGTGATGGATCATCTACTTGGCAGGTCTGGCTGAATATTGTTGTGAAAGGTTCAGCTTCAGTGCTAAAGTACTGGGCTGTCCTAACATTGAGGATGGGGATATTTGTGAAGCCTCCTACTCCACTGAGCTGTTTAATTTCCACCACGATTCACAAGTGGATGTGGCAGGACTGCAAAGCTTAGATGTGATACATTGATTGTGGGATTGATTAGACCCATCTGTCTACTGCTGGTTATGCTGCTTGGTATGCAAGTTGTTCTGTTTTGTAGCTTCACCACTCTGTCACCACAATTTTAGATATGCCTAGACTGCTCCTCACATGCCTTCCGGCAATCTGCATTGAACCAGTGATACTCCTCTATCTAGCTGGTAGTGGTAGAGTGAGGGACATGAGATTACAGATTGTGTTTGAACACAATTCTGCTGCTTTTGATGGTCCACATGGATGTTGAGTCTTGAGTTGCTTGATCTGACTGAAATCTATGCCAATTAGCATGGTGATCGTGCCACATAGCACTTTGAAGAGCATTGTCAATGTGAAGATGTGGCTTCAACTCAACGAAGAATGTGCAGTGTTCACTTTTCTTGATACCTTCATGGACAAATACAGCTGCACCCGACAGGCTGGTGAGGATGAAGTCAAGCATGTTTCTTCCCCCTGTTTGTCACAAGCTATCTCATCTATAAAGCCGACAGTTTAGCTTCTGCAATGCAACTGTATCTGGAAGCACTGAATGCTATAGAACAGGTGGAGAACATTTAGCCCATCTTTTCAGTGCCAGCTGTTTGGTACAGCTATTCAGTAAGTCTCACAACCCTCCACTTTTCCCATAACTTTGGAATTTGTTTCCTTCAAGATCTTTTCTTATTTTCTTTTGAAAGTTATAATTGAATTTGTGACTAGGTTTTCAGGTTGTGCATTTCATATGAAGCTTGCTACTTGACAATTGTTTCATCTTTAGTCATTTAACACATTTCATGTGTACCCAATATAATTTCTATTAACCTGTTTAGAAGAGATATGATCCAATTATTATATTTATGGAAGTATTATGTGGACCGATATAAATTTCTGTCAAACTTTTAAATAAATATCACAGTCTGAAGAACCCTACAGAGAGAGAGGTCACATTGCCCACTTTGTCTATTGGATTGCATTCTAGAACTCAGTGACAGAGAATTGGAGTTTGAAGAAATTTAAAAAGTACCAGCCTATTGCTCCCTTGGTTGTTCTTTGCAACTTCTCTAAGCAAAGTGTGCGAGCAATTATAGCGTCCCTACCTCTGAGCCAGGCGGCCTCGGTTCAACTTCCATCAGCTCCAGACATAATAACATCTCTGAACAGGTTGATTAGGAAAATATCTGTGAGCTACAAACCCATCAAAAATCATTTTACCACATAGAGAGAGCTCCTGAAGAGCATTTTCTTGTAATTTACCCATAATCCGAAGCTAAAAGAGCTCTGTCAACTTCAGGTCTTCCAGCAAGCCACTCCAGTGGAAGTTGCTGATGTGAACATGAATGCTTCAGAATCAGAACTCCATTTGGGACACACCATTACCATTCTTTTATTTATACATTTAATTACTATTTGGCTAAATAACTTTAAAGTTAACACTCTCCAAAGTTTTCATTGTTTTATTTCTTCTCATATTTACATGTGGGTATGTATTAGTTTTTTTAAAATAATAGGCACGTGTATTTCCACAATCCAAAATCTTAGTCAATAATCACATGTCAGATTCAACAGAAAGCTAAAAGCACATAGGATATAGGGGGAAATGGCAAACTGGATTAAAGATTAGCCAATTAACAGAACACAAAGGGATTTATCTGCAAATGGACAATGGTTTCTAGTAGAATTCCACAGCTGTTAGTGTTGGGTGAATTGGTATTTGTTGTATATGTCAATGATTTCACTTAAATGTGGGAGGCATGATTGGCCAATTTGGAGGGAACATAAACATTGGCTATGTAGTTGATAGTGAAGAGGGAACTGTTAATTCCAGAATTAAATCAATGGTTTATTTGAGTGGGGGATATGTAGCATTTGGGAAAGTAAACAAAGCAATGGAATACATTATAAATGAGAGGATCTTGAGAGTGATAGAGGTAATCCATGCCCACAGGTCCTGAAAGGTGACATGACAGGTGGAAAAGATGGTATAGAAAGCACATGAAATGCTTTCCTTTGTTGGATGAAGTACTGAATACAAAAGCAGGGATTCAATGTTGAAACAAAAATAGAAGTTGCTGGAGAAACCCAGCAGGTCTAGCAGCATCTGTGAAGTGAAATCAAAGTTAGCGTCTCAGGTCCAGTGACCCTTCCTCTGAATGGTTCTGAGGAGCAGTCACCTGATCCAAAATGTTAATGTTGATTTCCCTTCACAGACTCTGCCAGACCTGCTGCGCTTTTCCAGCAATTTCTGTTTTTGTTTCTGATTTACAGCAATTGCAGTTCTTTCGATTTTTAATTAGGGATGCAACGCTGAAACTATACAAAGTTGTGGTTGGATTATAGCTGTAATTTTGTGCACAGTTCCAATCATCACATTACAGGAAGGACACCATTGCACCAAGATACAGGAGATTTGCATGAATGTTGCTAGGGTTTGAAAATTGCAGCCATGAGGTAAAATGGGATAGGCTAGGCTAGTTTTTCTTACCACTGTGAAGACTGAGGGGTGACTTAATGGAAATGTACAAAATTACGATGGGCTTGGATAGAGTAGACAAGAAGGAAATGCTTCACCTTGCAGAGAAGTCAATTAACAGGAGCCACAAATTTATAGCAATTAGTAGGAAGATTAGAAGTGACATGAAAAAAAGCATTTTAATCAGAAGTAAGTGTGGGTTTGAAATTCATTGCCCAGTTTGGGGTGGTAAAGGCAGAAACTCTAATTTAAACGAAACTTGGATCTGTCCCTGGAAATGCTGTAACCTGCAAAGTGTAAATCCAGGTGCTGGAAGGTGGGATTAGAACAGGTGGCTCGATGTGTTTTGAATGGTGCAGACAGGTTGTGTTGAATAGCCTTTCTGTGCCATAACTTTTCTACGGTTCTAACTTCTGCATTTTTGTTCAAGTGAATTTATTTTGGTAATAAACCAATTATTTGCCATTCGGTAAAGAAATCTTATTGACTTGTTTCCAATATGGTCGTATCACCAATCGGGTTAAATGTCAGATTTGAGCAACTTACTGCAGATGTTGGAATCTGTTCTGAAAATAAAAATTGCTGGAAATCGCAGCGGGTCAGGTAACATCCATGGTGAGAGAGAGAGAGAGCAAGCTAACATTTCGAGTCCAGATGACTCTTCATCAGAACTCTGATGAAGAGTTAACTAGGCTCAAAATGTTAGCTTGCTCTCTCTCTCTCTCCACGGATGCTGCCTAACCAATGTAAGATTTATTGTAAGCAGTAGAGGAATGCGACCAGAGAAAGGAATTGTTTGCCTCCAATCTCAATTGCAACATTGCTAATGAAATTAAAAATTCCTTCACTGGCTGCAGTGGGGGAAAATATAGTAGTCATCCTCAAATCTTTCTACTTAATAATAATTTATATTTATATGGAGCTTTTAATGCAGCAAAATGACTCATCTTGCCTCCCTTCAGTGTTACCAAACAAATTTCAATACCAAGCCACTTTAAGGCAATATTAGGACAGCTGACCAAGCCTTCAGTCAAAGATATAGGATTTAAGGAGCATCTTAAGGCAGATAGAGAAGTAGTATGGGGAGATTTTTATGGATGAATTCCAAAACTTAGATTACCATCAATATTTGCACAAGGGACGATAGCTCTACACAGGTTGCATTGATAACAATCTGGACAATACAAATACTTAATGGATTATTGTAAATTTATTTCTTCATATCATTACACTTTCAAAGAACTCTGATCTTACACTAAAGATCCCAATTACTAAAGCAATAGCACATCAACTTACAATGCAACATCTTATTCTTGAATCGGCAAGAACACATTTGTTTTCTTGCATTTTGCAGTTGGCCATTGAAAGAATTTCAGGAGCTAATGACATTTAATAACATAACTTTGGGGAAAAAAAATTGGTTATTAAAGGATGTAGCAAAGTGTTCTCATCTTACCTATGTTTACCTCTGTGATTTGAGGAAAGGCAGAAGTCAGGACTGATCAGTTGAATATAGTCATTGAGTGCAGTATGATTCAATGAGATAAATGAGGCGATAAATCAGAAAGAAAGGATTAGGTGATGGCTGGTTTAGATTTGAAAAATCCTGGAGTGTGTAGGAAGGTGGGAGAGCAGAAGAATGCTACAAAATGCAAATGGAAATTTGACAAATATATAGCAACGGTGAAAGAGCACACAGGTGTGAGGAGCTGCAGACACACGATCAAACGGCACATTTAAGTATTTACTTTCTCATTTCATTGGGGTTACGTGATCTCATTACAAAAACATCCTGAGATGTCCAGCCAGGTCGTAGTGATCAAAGAATAATTTTTTCAAGGGCAGCTACTTGGAGCAGATTGTATACTTTCTCAAGGTGACTTGGTCTCTGCAAAGGCGAGCGTTGGAAGGAAGATTCTCCAAGTGCTGATCAATAAAAATTGAATTAGTAGTAACACGCTTCCACTCTATTTTAGCTGCTCCATGCACTCACCATTATCTGTCTCCCTTTCTGTATAATGTGTACAAGAGAAGAATATAGAATAGAAAGGCTTTGATAGATTGGATAAAGAAAGAATGCTTCCTCTTTCTGGGAATCAGCATAACTAGTGACAAATAATTTCAGATAGCCACAAGGAAATTCAGAAATATATCTTCTTTAGCCAAAGAGTAGTAAGAATATGCAGCTCGTTATCACAGGGCAGGCTGAAGTGAATAGCATAGATGCATTTAAAGGGACACTAGGCAAGCACTTGAGGGAGAAGGGAAATGGTAGATTTGGGGGATCGGCAATGATGGAAGGAGGTCTGAGTGGAGCATAAACACTTTATACAGGCTGAGTATAACAGTCTGTTTGTGCCATCTATCCTGTGTAATCTTATGTAAAAGAGTCTGGAGGTTGAAATAAAGAATGAAAAGGAACCAAATGATAGCATTTGTTTGTTAGAGTGACCATCCTTGATAACCACTTTTTCTTTTCCTTCAATTTTTAGATTGGAACTAAAACCTGGGTAGTTGAAGTAAATAGTTTTAAGAGGGAGCAGATGAAGAATAGATGCAGTATTCAGAAGTAAGTTGATGTGAGTTTTCAAGAAAGCAGACAGCATAGATAATGCAAAATCACTTCCGCTAACTGGTGAATCTAGGACGAGGTGGCCAACATGTTACCGCCAGATTTTTCAGGAGTTAGGAAACAATCCCATCTGCAAATTATGGTAAAAGTATGCAACTCACTTTTGCAATGACAACTGATGCTAGCTCCATCAATTGTTCATTGAAATTGGCAAATAAT
Source organism: Chiloscyllium punctatum (assembly GCF_047496795.1). Classification (NCBI taxonomy): domain Eukaryota; kingdom Metazoa; phylum Chordata; class Chondrichthyes; order Orectolobiformes; family Hemiscylliidae; genus Chiloscyllium; species Chiloscyllium punctatum. The sequence goes on from NC_092764.1 coordinate 15,139,470, forward strand.
TGTTAACAAAACAGTTACATGGACAAATATAAAATTAGGACTTAGATCAGCCATGATCTCAATAGTTCTGCAGCACATTTGAATGGCCAGAGACAGCAGAACTCTATAGCACAGAGGTCCCTGAATCTGATCTGGGAATTACAAAATGTTAATCTACAGGTACAATAAATGTTTAGGAAGACGAATGATGCAATGAGGCTTCTTGCAAATGGAATCAAGTATAAAAATCGGGAACTGTTGCTGCAATTGCAAAATGTCTTAGCTAGACTGCATCTGGCATGGAAATATAGGAACAGAAATAAGTCTTTTAGACTGTGGAGCCTGCTCTGCCATGGCTGATTGAGTAAATCAGTGCCTTTTACCCATCCCATAATTTATAAATGTCTACCATGAACATAACCAGCACAACTAAAACTGATTCTCTTGTCAATATCTTACCGTTGTTTGCGGGACATTGTTTTATGTAAATTGGCTGTAGGGTTTCCTACATTACAACATTGAGTCCATTTCAAAAGTATTTTGTTGGCTGTAACATATTTTGTGAGATCCTGAGTTCACACAAGGAGCTACAGAGCTTCAAACTTTTCTTTATTTGGCTGCATCAGAGGTAACTTATGTGCTCATACCATCTAGGATGAAGCAGCCTGCTTAATCAGCAGCCAATCTGTCATGTTAAACGTTCATTCTCTCCACCGCCAACTGATAGTGCCAGCAGCATTTCCAATATATGCTGCAACAACTCACGAAACATCCTTTGGCAGCATCTTTCAAAACCCATGGCCACTATCACCTAGAACAAGAAGAACAGGTCATTGGGGCACCATCATCAAATGTTGCCTCAACGCATACACCATCCTGATTTAGAAATATATCATCATTCCTTCATTGCTTCTGGATCAGAACACAAGAGGAATTTTCCTCTCCCTGGTGATAGGTGGAAAGGACAGTAAAGGATTAAAACATTACAAGTATGTTCCCAGATAAAAGATGTGAACATATAATGATTTGATTTGAGAACATAACCATATGTACCAGTTAAAATACGTCTAGAAAATACTGTCATGTGTACCAATTTGGAATGTAAAATGGAAGGTTTATGCTTTGATAGAAACATGAATGAACAAACGTGAAACTTTTTGATTGGAAGCTTGTTATTTGTAAAAATATTATCAAACCATTCTCTTTGTGACAAAGAAAGGAACTGTAAGCCACCTTTCAGATGTACACATGAATAAATGTTTCACTAAAGAAACCTGAGTCTTGTCAGTTCTAAAGAGGAAATAAAAGGTTAAAAATTACCCTTTCACTGATGTGGTGTGAACAATAGTGAGAACTGTCAGAAAATACAGAAAGAATGAAAAACTCAGAACCGCATGTTGAGATTTTTTCCCCTCAAGCCTTAAACGTTGACTTCAGAATCCTGCCATTGACTATCAACTGCTTTGCTGCATGCAATTACATAGAGGACAGCAAGTGTTACTAGTTTGGGAGGATGGGGTGGGTGAGAGTCATTGAGCAGACATGATGCATGCAATGCGAAGAGTTGTCATTCACAAGGCATGTGTAGTGGCAGAGTATGAGTTTGTAGTGGCACAGAACGATGGTGGCACTTAACTTTGCAGAATGTAGAAGGTCACTGACTTTCTCTCTGCAATGCTGGGAATCCTACATCTGCTGGAACACAACACCAGCCTGTGTTGCAGTTCAGGTCTAGCTGGCTAGGTGTGGTGCTGTGGCCTTTCATGATGGTCAGCAGGGAAAAGGACTGCCCGCATGTCGACCAATCCTTTCCCCTGCATGCATCATGTCTGCTCAATGACTCTCACCCACCCCATCCTCCCAAACTAGTAACACTTGCTGTCCTCTATGTAATTGCATGCAGCAAAGCAGTTAATAGTCAGGATTCTGAAGTCAACATTTAAGGCTTGAGGGGAAAAAATCTCAACAGTGTGGTTCTGAGTTTTTCATTCTTTCTGTATTTTCTGACAGTTCTCACTATTGTTCACACCACATCAGTGAAAGGGTAATTTTTAACCTTTTATTTCCTCTTTAGAACTGACAAGACTCAGGTTTCTTTAGTGAAACATTTATTCATGTGTACATCTGAAAGGTGGCTTACAGTTCCTTTCTTTGTCACAAAGAGAATGGTTTGATAATATTTTTACAAATAACAAGCTTCCAATCAAAAAGTTTCACGTTTGTTCATTCATGTTTCTATCAAAGCATAAACCTTCCATTTTACATTCCAAATTGGTACACATGACAGTATTTTCTAGACGTATTTTAACTGGTACATATGGTTATGTTCTCAAATCATATCATTATATGTTCACATCTTTTATCTGGGAACATACTTGTAATGTCCTCACCCTGGTTTGCAGTAGTGTCCAGTTGGGGTTTAAATAAGGTGCAAACAGTATGAACACCAAGAACAAAAAGCATAAAGAGCAATGCAGCATAAGAACAGGCCCTTTGGCACTCCAAGCCTGTGTCAATGCATCTTGCCCTTTCAAAATAAAACTGTCTTCACTTATAGGATCTCTATCCCTTTGTTCCCCTCCTGTTCATGTATTGGTCCAGGTGCTTCTTGAATGCTGCTATTGTGTCTGCTTCCACCAACTCTTCTGGCAGCACATTCCAGGCACTCACCACCCAGTGTGTGAAAAACTTGCCTTGCACATTGTTTTTGAACTCCACCCTCTTCCTAACACCACCACACACCTCGCTCCCCCCCCCACCACACCCCCCCCCCCCCCCACCACTACTACCACCCCCTTCCCAGCACCTTGAACCTGTGACTCCTAGTTATTGACCCTTCACCCTGGGAAAAAGCCTCATACTTTCCACTCTATCCATGCTATTCTCGATCTTATAAACTTCTATCAGGTCACCCCTTAACCTCCTGCATTCCAGTGAAATAAACCCAACCTTTCTTCATAGCTATAATCCCTCATAGCAATAATGCATTTCACTCAATAATCAGATTGTCTCAAGGCCAAAGAGGTGGAAGACCTTGTCAAAAGGTCCTAGTGATTCCACAAGAGAGGCAGTCAAGAGCTCACTTGTATAATTGATGAGATGAAGAGTAGACATTGTGGGAGAAAGGTTGCTCTGAGCCATGGTGGGCCTGGCAATGTGAATCACATTCAGCAAAACCTGTTGATTGAAAATGGCACAATTCCATCCCAGGATCTCTGTAGGGGCTTCTTCACTACATGGCGGCAACAGTTCAGGATTGAGGCCCATTGCTGTCTTATTGTGGACAGTTAGGGATGAACAATGAGTGCTGGCCTTGCCAGAAATGCACATATTCCATGAATTAACATAAAAAAGCAACTCCACACTTTTCTACATCAAGTGATCTACAACCAATGAGCCCAGCAAATAGGGGACCTGAATGTCTGATTATTGAGTTAAACATTTTACATATTTAACAGGCCTGGGAAAAATAATCACCTCTCTCATTCCTGTCATCCATTTCTTTTCTATATCTCATGAGTGGAACTAGTCGGTATTTGATGAGCACCCCTTCATTCCCCAAAGCCAGTCTCTGAAGTTCAGCCATAATCCTCAGTCCCAATCCTGGGCATTCCACTTTCCTGTCACACCCTGGTTTAGCTTTGCACTCAGCATTCGTGGATAACCCTTACCCCTAACAGGAAGACGGTGAAGCCACAGACACTGATCCTCTGCCACCACTGTCATATTATTTTACATGGATTGAAAGTACACTGTTTTGTTCATGACCATGTACCAAAATAATCAATACGAGCATTCCACTTTGCATTACTCAGGCTAGGCTAAATTTTCAAGCCCAATTCATTATTAAATACATTATTTGAAGCTATTGTAGAGAACATAGATAGGTGGATAGGAGCCACTTAGTACTGAGTCCTTTTAGGCCTCATTTACAAATATAGTTTGCTGACCTCTGTTGTATGGAGATGCATCTAGCAGGGTTTCAACTGCTGTGAAGCTGTGTTGAAAGGAACAGTTTCTAAATGAAAATATCAGGCTGCAATTACAGAGGTTGCTCTTATCATCGTTTCATCCAGCTTTTCCTTCAAGTGTAAGTGCAACATGCCTTCAAAGACCCTGGCTTTTGGAAAACTGTTAAAAAGATAAGTAATATTGACATGTTTGTACAATGCTTTCCTTTCTCCTTTCATCTTGGCTCCAAGATTCTTTAATTTCTCAAGTTTTGTCACTCAAACATTGCCAACTACTCAGATTCCCAACTCTGATCTGACAATATACTGAAAATTTCATCACTTGATTCCACACCATGCACTCCCCATCCTAGCACAACCCAATGAAGTAGCTTTTCTTCATCATCGTCAATATTTTTATAACCTATTGTGAAGAGTGAGGCTTTGTCCCATGCCCAAATATTACCTCAACTGTTGGACATCTTGTCCAAAATGAATGATCTTTATTAGATTTGAGCATGCGAGAGGTTCTATTCTCACACATGATGGTAGGGGTTCTATGTCTGCAATATTTAAGTAGACCAAGTGTGCAGTGAGAAAAAGTTCACTTGACCATCTACTTTGTCTTTAATTAGATCTTTTCGCCCTATTCCCCAATCTCCTCTTCCCTTAATCACATGCTCATATGATTTTTTTCATTTCTTTCCTGCCTCTTGCACCCTAATCTCATCTTCTCTTCATGGGATCTTTCAGATTACTCTCTGTCTCACATCTGAGCTTCTCTCAGTCTTTATTGGCTTGGCTTTTATGTCTAGTATTCCATGATCCATGTTTATCAATCTCCCCCTTGACATTTGATTGAAGATATTTTTAAAAAATGTGCCTTCTTTTTTCAACTTTACTATAATTTTTTATCACATTTTTTGATCTCTTTAGCATGTCCAGAATACTTTGACTTCAGTTCCTGGAGAATTGAGAGGGAGACAGTGGTGCAGTGGTAATATCACTAGATTAGTAATCCAGAGGCCTAAACAATGGTCTGGGGACATGTGTTTAAATCCTATCCTGGCAGCTGGTGGGATTTAATTTCATTTGATGAAATCTGGAATCGTGATCATCAAAGTATCTTCGATTGCTACAAAAACCCATCTGGCTCACCAATGCCATTTTGGGATGGAAATCTGCCATTTTTACCTGCTCTCACCGACATATGACTCCAGATGCACCACAATGTGTCTGACGTTTAAATGCCCTGTGAAATGGGCAATTGAAAACCAGTCACTTCAAGGGCTGATCAACAAATGCTGGTTATGCCAAAGATGCCCACATCCATGAAAAAATAAAAAGAAACTCCAGGGATATGCTAAATGGTTGGTAACCTCAGCAACAACTTTCAGATGGTCTGTCCCCTCATTTTCTTCTCCTGAATTTGTGCTTTTAGTCTCTTGACAAGCTAGGGTTGTAAACAAAGAAGACAGGCAAGAGGCTGGGAGAACACAACAGATCAGGCAACATCAAGAGGTGGAGAAGTCGACATTTCATGTGTAACCCTTCTTCAGGTCCTTCTGAACTTCTCCACCTCCTCATGCTGCCTGCCTTGCTGTGTTCTTCCAGCCTCCTGCCTGTCTACTTTGGATTCGAGCATCTGCAGTTTATTTGTCTTTAGCCAGGGTTGTAATCAAGGGCTGATGCCCATGGATTGAATTTAACATTATCATACTGGGCCCACAGACATTTTGCAGTCACTTTTATGTTGACAATAAGCTTCAATTGCATAGAAACAGCAACATTTGCTCACAGTTGGGCTGTGACATAATAAGGAGGGAGGCTAGTTAATGCAATAAGGACCTTATCACACTTCCCACAAAAAGTTAATTTTTCAACAAAATTAGTGATGCAATCAGTAAACCATTGCTTACGCCTTATAATGATAGAGACGTATTGCAAGCTATGTTTAACAAATGAGACAATGACATTGAGAATGACTTAGCATGGGAGTTACAGAAGGTGACTAAAATCATGGCTGTTAGGAGCCATGAACATCACCAAAGGAGGAATCAAGGGTTAAGGGTTAAAGCAAGAAATTAGAGTTGAGGCATCTTCTGATTGAGTGGAAGATCTACTTGAAAGACAGCGTCACCTGCTTCTGCTCTTATGTTGTATGTTTTTACAGAACATGGTGGAAAAAACTCAGCAAGGTATCTGAGATTGTAGGGATTGGCAGTAATGGTTATTGAGGAGATAAAGGGGCAAAACCAAAGGGCATTGCTTTTTAATAGATTCTCTCATGGGATGTGGAGGTTTCTGGCAATCACTCTTTGTCCATCCCTAGTTACTCTTGAACAAAACAGTTTGTTGGCTATTCCAGGGGGCGTTAAGAGATAGCCACATTGCTGAGGAGGTGTGTATCAGATTGCAAAGTACATTAGATTGTTTCAAATATTATTCATTGGCTGTAAAGCTCTTTAGAGTGCCCATGATCACAACTTGACCGTTACTAATGCAACTTCCTTCCTTCTAATCTGACAACTACCTTGCAATATCTTGGTAAAGAATGAAATGTAAATAATTTTCTTGTAGATTGCAATTCTAGAAGAAGTTTTAAGTAATATGTTGGTGCAAAACGGTGTCCCAGTTATTGTGTTCAAGATACCCAAAGTTTTAAATGCTAATTCTGATGATATTTTGTCTTTCCACCATTTTGTTATGTCCAGATCCTGCTTTACATAAATGCTTTGAAAGAGGCTGAATAGACTTCGGCTATTTTCCCTGCAGCATTGGAGGCTGAGGGGTGACCCTATAGAGGTTTATAAAGTCTAGAGAGGCATCGATAGTAAATAGACAAGGTCTTTTCCCTCGCTTGGGAGACTCCAAAACTAGAGGGCACAGGTTTTAGGTGAGAGGGGAAAGATTTAAAAGGGACGTGAGGGGCAATGTTTTCACGCAGAGGGTGGTATGTACATGGAATGAGCTGCCAGAGAAAGTGGTGGAAGCTGGTACAGTTACAATATTTAAAAGGCATCTGGATGGGTATATGAATAGGAAGGGCTTTGAGGGATATGGGCCAAATACTGGCAAATGGGACTAGATTAATTTAGCATATCTGGTCGGCATGGATGAGTTGGACCAAAGGGTCTGTTTCCATGCTGTAAATCTCTATTATTACATGCAATTCTGGTTTCCCTCTGATAGGAGGGATGTTGTGAAACTTTAAAGGGTTCAGAAAAGATTTACAAGGATATTGCCGAGGTTAGAGGATTTGAGCTATTGGGCAAGGCCGAATAGTCTGGGGCTGTTTTCCCTGCAGCATCACAGGCTGAGGGGTGATCTTATAGAGGTTTTGCAAATCATGAGGGACATGGATGGGGAAAATAGTCAAGGTCTTTTCCCTGGGGTGGGGGAGTCCAGAACTAGAGAGTAAAGGTTTAGGGTGAGAGGGGAAAGATATAAAAGGAAACTTGGGGCAATCTTCTCATGCAGAGGGTAGTGAGTGTATGGAATGAGCTGCCAGAGAAAGTGGTGGAGGCTGGTACACTCACAATATTTAAAAGGCATCTGAATGGGTATATGAATAGGAAGGGTTTAGAGGGATGTGGGCCAAGTGCTGCCAAATGGGACTAGACTTTTTTTTTCTCTGATCAGCAAGGACAAGTTGGACCAAAGGGTTTGTTTCCAGGCTGTACATCTCTATGACTCAATAACTCCATGGCTCTATGCAAGGCAACCAAGCCGATAAAGGCTAACACTGAGGATTGACAGCGAGCACATATACAGAGATGTTTATGAGTATATTTGTTGAACAGTTAGGAATATGGGTGCAGATATAGGCCATTCAGCCCAACAAACCTACTTTACCATTCATAATAGGATAGGGGAATGGGTCTGGGTGAATTACTCTTCAGAGGGTTGGCATTACTTGTTGGGCTGAAGGACGTGTCTCCACACTGTAGGGATTCTATGATTCTGTGATTCAGTGTGGTCATGGCTAATCATACACTTCAATGCCTTTTTTCTCACATTATCCCCATATCATGACTGGTGTTTGGAAATCTGTCAGACTCCATTGTCAACATTCTCAGTGACTGAACTTCCACAACTTGCTGCAGGTGAGAGAGAATTCCAAATATTTAAACCCTTCTGAGTCAAAACAGTTCTCCTCATCTCAATCCATGTTCCCTTTATTTTGAAATTACACTCACTGCTTCCAGACTCTACAACCAATGGAAATATTTTGTCTGAACTCACCCTGCCTAACCCTTGAAGTATAATGCAGCTATATCACTAGAAAGACCAACATTTGTTGCCAATCCCTAAATGCCTTGTTCTTTGTAAAGTGTTTGAATATTGAAAGCTTTCCAAAAGAGACTTCTAATGTGTTTCATTCGCAGTAATCAAGGATGATCATTGCATTCTATTAATATTGGTGATAAGATCTATTGGATTCAAAACTCTCCTGAGCATAGACTGACAGAACAGTATGAGCCAGCGTTGGGTTTCTGTTCAAACTCTCAATATTTTGTTGTCTAGGCCTAGCTCTGTGATTATGAATCATTGTAGTTTAGTGCAGCTCAGTAGTATAGTAGTTATCTGATTCAAATTACCTGTTTAATTGTGTGTGGAGTGGGGGACTGCTGAAACAGGCCTGATTTATGTCTCCAATTGAGCACAGTGCATCAAGCCAATCTGCAGCAATGGCATGTCCTTCTGGCTGAAGTAAACGATGGACTTTTTTGTGTGTCTAATTAAGCTGTGTATTTTACTTGGCCGAATCTGGTTACATAAATCAAGTTTGCAGATTGACATTTAGTGAGTTGAACTTAAGGCTAAGAGATAGTTCATGTGTTGAGGGTTATTGTTTGTCAGGTAAAAGTTAAATGTGTCTGAGGTTACTGTACACTTAGCGGACAGCAAGGTCTCTCAAAGAGCTCTGCAGTCAGGAGAGGCAAACATTTCAATGCTTGCACGCTTGGGATGAAACATGAGCTTCTTGCATTCCTAAAATAAACACGGGAAGATCAATTCAACTCTTATGGTGCTGAAGATGGTGCAAACCTCAAAGCAAGGCATAGTGATCTAGGTATATGGCTGCATATAGGTTCATTGCTGAAAATTATTGGACAAGTTATGAAATTTTTTATTTTTACTTCAAGTTCCAAGAGAATAATATTTCATTAAATATTTCCCAGAAATCAACACAATCCAGGTGATTTATTCTCACAGGAAATTGATAGATCTGTCGACAATCTGTCGGTGGCTTTACTCTTTCCAATATCTATGAGTTCAATTCCTGCATCAGCTAATGTTGCCCTCAGGGAATCTCCTTCTCAACCTCTCCCCTCACATGATAATCCTTAGGTTAACTACCACCAGTCATCTCTGTCTCTCTGATGTCAGAACAGCCCAATGTCTGGTAGGACTTTTAATAACACAACTTGCCTTATTAATATTCTATCTCACCAAACATGCCAAATAAAGTAGATGTGAAGAGCTCTCGACATGGTAATCAGAGCGTCAGTTTGCTGATTTCAGCTTGTTATTTGCTCCAACAGCCTCCATGTTTGTCACTCGGCATCAACATCTCAAGGCATGCTCCACTGGGCACTGGCCATATGCTGCCATACCAACAGACATCAGCTTCTGATATGCACCAGTTCTAAGAGCGTTAACATACATCGCCAATCCATTTACACTACACTTCCATACTTCAGTGCTTCATCTCAGGCTGTACAGGTAACTCTCATTGTCATGCTGCAGTAAGGACACTGTGCTTAGGGACACACACACAGCTCATGGACTGGAACAGGCTACAACTCCGAATTGTTTGTTCGCTGTCCCTATGCCCACTTTCGGAGTCTACCCTGATGCTCACAGCATCTCTGCCTTGTGTTGCCTTGTCTTCATTTTTTTACTCCTTGCCCCTTCAGCCTGAGATACCAGGCTCACAACATAGCAGCTGTTCAGCACACATATGAAGCCAAGAAACTTGTCACCATGACCAGCAGTCCTCAGTCAAGTTAAGGGAGAAAGCCTTTGCTTAGAGATCCAAGTGCCGTTAAGTCAAAGGCAGCCTCTCATACTATTCTAAGTCTTAGACAAGATCATTCAGCCACTTTGGGTGGTCAAAGTCAGGATGATCTCTACATTAAGTCTGAGGAGCGAAATATAAAGTCACCCTCAACTTGACTCTTTCTACCGTAATGTGGGCAGTTTTTTTTCTGGAATGAGAGAAAGGCAGATGTTAACGGAGATGAAAGTGGGTGGCAAAGCCATTATTTTTGTTGCTGAGACGAAGATGTCCCAACTAGTGAAGAGGCCATGCAGGGTTAGTGGTGTCAGGATTGGGGTGGGAGACAGCGAATGAGCAAAGACGTTGCAAGCAATAAGAGTGGTAGAGCATAAGTCTTGTTGGGAGGTAGGTACAATTGCTGAGTGTGAAGTGTTGGAGAGAAGATCCGGCCTTTTGCTGGTGGAGTGAAGAATGTCCCTCTTCAGTGGGATTAATTTGGGCAGTTGAGATTACACTGACCCAGGTGGCAACCTCTTACCAGGCTGGCATGGTCTTAACTCCTTTCAAGATTTCAGGGAAGAGGATGTCTCACCTGTTGTACCACTCAGTCTAACAGGACTCTAAGTCCAACTTATTTAATATTTCCAAGAAGGAGTTAGATGTAGTTCTTAGGGTTAAAGAGTTCAATAGAAAGAAAGTGGAACAAGCTGGATGATCACCTATGATCGCAATAAATGGCAGAGCAGGTTTGAAAGGCCAATTGGATACACTCTCTTCTCTTTCCTGTTTTCTATGTTTAGTACTAAGCTGCGCTATATACGCATGGCAAGTTTAGTTGTTATATTGCCACCACCTGAACTATTGTATTTAGAATCCACACCTGCCCACACAGAGGTACTGCTAGCACAAGAAGCCTCTTCAATGAAGTAGCTGCTGCTTCCAAAGCCAAATATGTTTGAACTCACATCTTTGTTAAGGGCTACTGTTGTACTATCTGCTCATAAAGTAAAGTCAAGCAGTATCACTTTAAAATGAAAAAAAATCACCCTAACCCATTATTAGCTTGAACTAGAATATCATAGAAGGAATAAGGATAACAATGACTTTCTGTTCAATGATAAATGACTCACAGCTGCATTACTTCTACCCCCTTATATGTTGTCGTCTTTATTGAATTTTGCCTGTGTTAAATAAATGATCTGCCAGACAATCACTTACTTTCCATTCAACCGCGCTTGTTTTAAGCTTCAGCAGATAAAGTATTTAGAGCTTTCAGTAGGGACGAGTGTGGCATTTGTTTCTGACAAGGACCTGTGGTGCCTTATCCATTTCATTTTAAAGATTAGTGACCCTGGGTGCTTCAGTTAGAAAGACTGCTGTGTGGCTATGACGAGGCCCTTTTTGAACTCCAATCCATTTTTCTGATGAAATGGTATGTTCCAACCGTGGCACTGAGACATTTCAAGATGTACAGTTACTTTTAGCGCTCTGTATCGATCAGCAGGCTGTATTGATTGTCCTGCTTTTCTCTAACCACCCCCTTTAGCCTCTGCTCAGATGCCTCCTCAGCGCTGAGCTGAAGGTACAAAGAGGCTACAGGTCATCCCACAGGTGACGCTTTTATCTGTCATGTCTATCAAGGAAGGAAACAAGAGAAGCCCGATGATGAATGACACTTAGTTTGATGTAACAGTATCCCCAAGTTTCGTTTTATTGAAGCACGTGGGATTTTGAGTTGAAGAGTTTCTTACAAGCAGAGAGTTGCTTGCAGCTGTAAGCTCAGTTATATTAGAGGGCAAACATTTTATGCGTTCAAATGGGATCTCTTTGTTCTTTTCAGTCAACTGTCATTCCATTTAAAATAGAGACTCCATTGCGCATTATAAGAACATTCTAAAGATTAGTCTGTGCTGGTACTGGCAATGGCCATGTCTGCTTGCATTCATGTGCCAAGGAATATGTAAAACTCCAACATGATACACACCATATCAACATGTTTTAAATCCTCTTCACTTGTCACAGCAATAAGAACATAATTCTGTGATTTTTACAGTTTGCACATCCAAAGAAAAATTCATCTCCTGAACACAGCTCCCACAATCGCAGACATGTGAAGTGAAGTCTTAGCAACAAGTACACCCAACACATTTTGAGATGAATTGAAGTTTTATTTTGATTTTGATCATCCAATAACATACATGAGTGTAGAATTTCAAATAATCCTGCACATTTACTTGGTACTGTACCTGTTGATTAGGTCATAAATGCTTCATCTGCATGATACTGGTTTGCATCTGAAATCATTTTTTAATATTCTTGAATGCTGTTTTTTTACACCAGTCCATTATTTATTCACTTGAATTTTGAGTAGCCATCTGAGCTGTGATAAACATAAAACTACAGGTCAACCAACACCCATCTGTTGGTTTTAATTCCTTCACTCACTTGATGCGCGCATCATGTTAAGGTCAAAATGTCCTGACTTACCCTGATTGCCCTTGAGAAGATGCTGAGTGAAATCCTTTCATAACCACAACAGTGTATGTGGTGAAGTTGTTCGCATCGTGCCATAAGAATGGGACTTGCCAAATTTTGACCCAACGTTGAGTTCATTGGCCTCCATTTTGTGATGTCAATTTGTGGCAGTAGAGGGTGATGTGTTTCATCAAGGTCACTGTACCTGATTGCTACACAATAAATGGTAGAAGCAGGTACAGTTACAACATTTAACAGACATCTGGACAGGTGCATGAATAGGAAAGGTTTAGAGGGATCTGGGCCAACTGCAGACAAAAGGGATATATTTGGTTTGGTTAATTGGCATGGTTGAGTTGGACCGAAGAGTCTGTTTCCATGCTTTATGACTCTGTGACTCTTACGTACCATGAACAGACATGAGACAAGGTGGAAGTAGTATTGGGCATGTAGACTCAATTGTAGCTGAATTGAGGTACAGCTGGAAATGATGCTCAGCACATTTGGTATCCAGCAAAGATTGGGTTTAGTAGAGGCCTGGTAACATAGGACCAGAACAATGTCATCCTGTCTGTGGAGCTGTTTCTGCCATTATTGATTTGCACATGACTTCATTGACCCTCCTTTGAACCATATCTCTTTTCATCCTGAAAAGAAATCAGTCGCTCGCAAGCTTGAAAATTTCAATTGACCTATCAGCAACAGCCTTTTTGGATGAGAGAGTTCCCATTCTATATGTGAAATTGATGAGCGAGAAATTAGGTGTGGTCACATAGGAAGAAGGAAAACACAATGCGGTTTATCTGGTCCCTCTGATTCATTACAAAATCCCAATTTCTATCTTATTCCCTGTTCTCCTTTTGCCTGCCAATGAACTGCATTGCAGTACTGAGGAAGTGCTGATCAGTTAGAGACACCAAATTTTGCATGCAACACATCTGCCAAGTGAATATGATACCATTTTGAGGATCAACAGTGCAGCTTCTGAACAGAAGTCTCTGGACTTGAAACGTCAACTCTGTTTCTCTCTCCATAGATACTGCCAAACGTGCTGAGTTTCTCCAGTAGATTCTGTTATTGTCCCAGGGTCCCGGCCAATTATTAATCTCTTGCCAGTTTTCATACTTGTCTCAGCACAGACATAATTCTATTTGTGGGAACTTGCTGTTAATAAATTGGCTGCCTCATTTCCTAGTTTGCAAAAATGGCTCCATCTCCAACATATTTCATTAGCTATAAAATGCTTTGGTGTGTCCTGATGTTTTGAAAGGGGCTATACAAATGGAACTAGTTGATCTGCTTAGCTATTGAATGCCCCATCTGAGTCAGTATTTACTGTGATGCTGCACTGCTCAGCAAGGTTATTATTCAAGGGTGAAATAGTCATTCATTCACTTCAGTTTGTGGTTCAGTTCGTTTTCTAATCATGTCTTCATGATCACTTATCCTGGTCTTACTTTTCCCCTGCATACACTTCATCAATTATCTCCATTCACTTTAAAAGCTTGGATCATGTCTCTCTTTTAATCAGAATCCTTTACACTGTCTCAACTTCTTTTTGTAAGTACAGAGACCACAAGTGGACACAATACTCCTTGTGTGGTTTCAGCAGTGCTTAACATAGTGTTAGTATCACTGCCTTGGAATCTCTGTGGATCTGCTTGTAGTTCACATCATTTACAATTGCTACCACACAGAATGTAAGAATCTTCAGTATCTGTTCAAGCACTGCACCCAGAAGCCTTTCAGCACTAGCTTTATTTCACAATATACTCTTCAATAACTATTTTGTGCACTTTTTTGTTTGTCATTGGATGTGTCGCGTTATTAACTCTAATGCTTTTGTCCGTTCAATGTTATGAGTGAATTATTTGGCATATAATCCATCTCAAAATGCACTAAATTATGTTATTTTTTAAGGCTAGCTCTGACAGCTAATCTGCACTTGATATACTCCACAAACAGCAATGATGTAAAAGACCAGTTAAATCCCCCTCTTTTACTTCAAGTAATGGCAGAACTTTCTGAACACCTACTGGAACAGTCAGACTTGGCCTTGGCCCAATGCATTATCGAAAAAATGTTCTTTCTTGACAAAGCAGCACTCCTTTTGCACTCAAGTGTCCGTTTAGATTGTAATCGCAAACCACGTGAGTAGACACAATGTTCTTCAAAATATTTAGAGTAAAGAAATTTCAACTACACTTTCATATTTCCAAAGTTTTGTTAAATATTTTTTGTTAATTACTATTTATTTATCACTTCTCTAAAAACAGTGCTTTCTCACAGAACTCAGAAGCAACTTGATTCTTAGACATTTTATTTTTAACATCCTTAACCAAGATCATTTGCAAATATTATTAAACCAGAGGTCCTGGATTAATTCCTGGATATTACATATGTCTCAGCTGTATAAATTCTAATGAAATTGGTGATGAATTCTTGGTTTCATGTTATTGAACCCCTTTTGTTGTCTGACTTACTTTTACAATATCAGCTACATTGTTAGTGAATTGTGGTTAACAGCTCTGATTGCTGCAGTAAAACTTAAACATTAATCCCTCACCATATCACTTAGATGCAGATATATGGATAGGCTAGTAAACTATGCAGTAAGTTATTCAAGATTTATGGCCTCATATGGTCTTTCTATAGTAGCATGCAAGGGACTGGATTGATGGTTCCAACTCTTACAGTTTTGAGATCAAGTATGGGATGAGAAAGGGTCTCAGCCTCTTTGCTGTTTTAAATATTTCTCGCTCTCTCATGATCAATGTCTTTCCTGCCAAAACTGAAGCTGTGAACCCTAATGCACAACTATAGCGCATTATAGAGCTGTACTGCATGGAAACAGACCATTCGGTCCAACTTGTCCATGCAGACCAGATATCCTAAATTAATCTAGTCCCATTTGCCAGCACTTGGCCCATATCACTCGAAACCCTTCTTATTCAAATACCTATCCAGATGCTTTTTTAAATGTTGCAATTGCACCTGCCTCCACCATTTTGTCTGGCAGCTTATTCCACACACACACCATCCTCTGTGTGAAAGAAGTTGCCCCTTAGGTCACTTTTAAATTTTTCCACTCTCACCATAAACTTATGCTCCCTAGTTCTGGTCTCTCCCATGCCAGGGAGAAAACCTTGTCTATTTACCCTATACATGCCCCTCACGTTTTTATAAACCTCTATAAGGTCACCCCTCAAACTCTGAAATTCTAAGGAAAACAGCCCCAGCCTATTCAGTCTCTCCCACATGGAAAACTCTTCAATTTATCAAAACTGAAAGTAGAAGACAGGAGTGCAGCATACATCTGGGGAGGTGATTGCCTCATGAAATTAGCAGTGAACAGCTCATCCAGACACCCAGGTAAAGATCTAGGGATGGGGGTTCAAATCTTGCCATGGCAGATGGTGGAATTTAAATTCAACAAAAACAAGGAATTCAGAGTCTAATGTTGACCATGTGTCAACTGTCAGAAAAATCCATTTGGTTCACTAATGTCCTTTAGGGAAGAAAACTGCCCCTGCATCACTAACATATGACTCCAGATCCACAGTAATGTGGTTGACTCTTAACTGCCCGCTGGGATGAGCAACAAATGCTGGCTTAGTCAGTGACACCCTCATCCCATGAATGAATAAAAGAAATGATCTGATCAGATCTGATCATCTGGATGTTAATAATGCTGTAACAGTGGCCCAGAAGACCGGTTTCAGACATCTGTGGATCATCTGCTGAATGCCTCCAACCATGATCTCCCTCACCACTAGAATCAAGAAACTTTTGTAACAGGACAGAGGGTTGTATTTCCATGTGTGATCAAACTCAGCAACAGACTAGCAGGAGCAGTCAAAAGATTCAGCTACCTTAAGTCTGCCGTGACTTACATTCCCACATAGAAATGCCCAATAACATCCACCGCAAGTATCCATGATGGCAAACCCATTAGCAGTAGAGATCACCCTGCACTAGCAACAAGGAACAATTTCACATCGGTACTTTTGATAGACTTTGTTTTTCCAGGATTGACTTGATCAGCTACCAAATGGAGACGATCTTGTCTGACATCACCAAAGCTCTGAGGCTAAGTTCCCATTATCTCTTGGAAATACAAGGCAACCAATCATTCAAAAAAAACGGTGTCTCAGATTTTCCTGGATGCAGTTCAATAGAATGGGTTTGAGTCATTGCAATATCAGTACAAAATCGCAGAGTTGTTGTGGGACAGAAGAAGACAGTTCAACTCATAGTGCATCCCATGTATTATCTTCCTCTGGAATGGGTAATGGAACCCGTGGCACACTCTTAATGATAGCAAAGGAAGCGGGCTAATGAAAATTAGAGAATTGTACTGAATTCAAATAAAAAGAAAGAAGATGGATATAGAGAGTGCGCTTGACTGCAAAGAAAAACTGTCAAGTGTTTTCAATTTATTTTTATTACCTTGTAAATGTTTTCTTTTGTAGAATGAAATTAATATTGAGGCAATAAAGCTCCTCCTGCTGTTGGAGAATTTTTATTGCTATGATATTAGTGTTGTTTTTGATTGAGCTGTAAACATGAAAAAAGTGATCATCCCAGAGAAATTGGATTTCACACCTATGGATTCAGAATGTTGTCTTTTTTTCCCTTAAATATTGAAAAGTAACATTGACAAAGCCTTTCTTGAAAGAACAAACAAGTTAACTTTAATGAACGTCCCAGAGGCAGTCAGCAAAGCAGACAACTAATGAAAAGGATTTCAAAACCCTGTTGCAATAATTGAAGCAATTAAATTGATTTTAATCTTGCAAGTATGTCAGTGCGCTATTTATTTTGACCATAAGCAATGTAAGCATTACTCGCTGAAAACTATTCAGGGTCCCAGACCCAGAGCTTTTGGTTCTGTATATTGTATTTGAAGTAAAAGATACCACAAGGGATGTCCTTTATTGTTCAAAGTGTTCCATAACTAAACTAGCTGGCTCTCCATATTTGCCTTCGATCTTTGAGCCATGACATCAGTACAGTGGCTGGTGCCCGAATAATTTGCTTCTCCGAACTGATACTGTGACTCCTCTAAAACTGTAAAACCTTTACAACATTTTATTTATGCTAAGCAATCATTGAACTGATTTTGAAACAGAGATTGTGTCAACTGAATTTATATGTTTTTACAGATAACGTTTGACCTCCTGCACTTCAGTTGATTGACTGAGAGGGACGGGATTGTAGGGGGAAGTCACCAAGGAAATTTCCACAATACTTTTTCTTTATTGTTCCTGGAGATCTTTTCCTCTCCTGGGAGATTAATTAGCTGTGAGGGGAGAGGGTAAAAAGGAAGAAAGAATAGTTTACTCATGATATTAGTGGGCGGCACAGTGGTTAGCACTGCTGCCTCACAGTGCCAGAGACCCGCGTTCAATTCCCACCTCAGGCAACTGTCTGTGTGGAGTTTGCACATTCTCCCTGTGTCTGTGTGGATTTCCTCTGGGTGCTCCGGTTTCCTCCCACAGTCCAAAAATGTGCAGGTTAGGTGAATTGACCATGCTAAATTGCCCATAGTATTAGATGAAGGGGTAAATGTAGGGGAATGGGTCTGGGTGGGTTGCTTTTCGGAGGGTCGGTGTGAACTTGTTGGGCCAAAGGGCCTGTTTCCACTCTGTAAGTAATCTAATCTAAATATTCCAGCCAGCAGACTGTGCCAATTGTTTTTCAATTTTGTACATTTTGAAGAATTTTATGTTCAAGCTTTTTTCAGTAACCTGTTCTTCACAAATATTCCATTGGCATTCCAAAGGCACTAATAGAGGAAGAAGAATGCTTTGTACTATGGAAACAAAGAATTAGACCCAGATACGTACTTTTAATTGTCCACGTTCCAGAACCCAAATCACCAACCTGAGCATGTTTGTAGAGACCTGGCAACACCATGCAGCCTTTAGGATGAAGACTGAGTGATGCCATCCTTTCAAGTCTCATTTCCAATTAAGATTTCCCAATGAGTCCTCTCTATGGCTGTTATTGTATAATAAATGGTTCTGAAAGGGTAAATGTTGGAGACTGCATTAAGATCCACCCAATATAACATGAGTGGGGAAATCAGGAAAATATTTTGTATCTTGATGGGGAAAATGTGTCATCGATGTCTCACAATCACCTTAGTAGCAATGTCTAACTAACTGATGAAATTATATCTAATTGCTATCATGCAATAAACTACATTTTGTTAAGACAAGAGCTTCTTATCATTAAAGCTCACTAATGGTTCTTTGTCTCTGATGATAAACCAAATTAGCCCTGCAACCCAGTCAAGGAACAATAACAGCACCAAATATCAAGCTTGACAGGCATCATGGAACTACATTTCTATGTATTTGGTTCTATCTGACCCATCATTGGTGACATTCATTGTATCCAACAGGCTTCAATCCACCAATGTATACAATAAATAATGGGAGCTTTTTTTTTCAAGGAATTACTTTAAACAGTGCATGCATCAATCATAGAATCCCTACAGTGTGGAAACAGGCCCTTTGGCTCAACAAGTCCACACCAACCCTCCAAAGAGTATCCCTCCCAAACCCATTCCCCTGACTACTGCACCCAACTTACACATTCCTGGACACTATGGACAATTTAGCATGGCCAATTCACCTGACCTGCACATCTTTGGACTGTGGGAAGAAACCCGCACAGACACAGGGAGAACATACCAACTCCACACAGACGGTCGCCTAGGCAGGAATTAAACCACTGAGCTAACCACTGAGCCACTGTGCCACTCATGGAAGAGAAAGATATAGTATGAAAGGATACAGTACTTTTCCAGGTGATAGATATACTAAACAGATTTGATCTTTACCCCTCAATCCCCTGTTATTATTTCTTATGTTCTTCTTAAGCCATTGGTTGGAAGCAGTGTTCATCCATAAACTCATAGATTTACAACACTCTAGGAGACTATTCAACCCATTGTCTGCAATAGGTATGTAAGTTCTGGCAATACTAATCACATTTTCCAGCTCTTGGCCCGTAGCCCTGGAGGCAAAGGGAACCCAGGTGGATATCTAAATACTGGATAAATGTTACAAAAGTTTCTGACTGAACTACCCTTTCAGACAGTGACTTGGAGACTCCCACTAATTTCTGACTGAAAAATAAAATCTTCTCAACTACCCTCTTAACCTTCTACCTCATACCCTAAAACTCTGTCACCTGATTATTGGCTCCTCTACTACTGGTGCCTTCCTCTCCACCTTATTCATGTCCCTCATAATTTTATACATCTCTATCAGGTCCTCTCTCATCCCTCACTGTTCCAAGAAAAATAACCTCAGCCTATCTTATCTTCAGTAAGATCTCTGACCTGAACTGCGTGCAGTATTCCAGTTGTGGCCTAAACAGTATTTTATACAGTTCCAGAATAACCTCCTTATTTTTGTTATATACGCTTTGGCAAGTTCAGTTGGCTGGACAGATAGTTTGCAATGCAGGGTGATGCCAACAATGTGTGTTCAATTCCTGCACTGGCTGTTGGTTACCAAGAAGTACTCTCCTTCTCAACCTCTCACTTTGTTGAGGTGTGGTGACCCTCAGATGAAACCACTACCTGTCACCTCTCTCTCTCATGAGAAAGCAATGCTATGGTTTGGTAAGGCTATGATGCCTTTACCTTTTAGAAAGAGACAAAAATACTGTAGATGTTGGAATCTAAAGTAGACAAGCAGGAGGCTGAAAGAACACAGCAAGCCAGGCAGCATCAGGAGGTGGAGAAGGCAATGTTTCAGGTGTAAGCCTTCTTCAGGACATTTTAGAAAGATATACCTTTCAACCACCTGAACTGTCTGTCTTGCAACATTCAGAGATCTTGGAAATGCAAATCAAGGTGCCTCTGGTCCTTAGTACTTTCCATGGCTCAAACATTTAAATGCAATTTCTTGCCTTGCTTGCCATCTCCTTTTACCCCAGAATGAATTCCATTTGACACTAGGCTGTTCAGCCATCCAGTCAATAGATATTCTCCTGCAGATTACAACGATTCCCCTCACTATTTACTACTGTACCAAATTTTGTATCATCCAGACTTCCTGATGAAACCCCCTAATCATCAATGCACGTTAAAAATAGTCAATCCCTGCTGGACACCAGTGGAATCAGACATCCATTCATAGGAACATCCCTCTAATATCATGTTACTCTCAACCAGCTTTGGATCCACAATGTCACATCCACTTTGAACCCATGGGCTCTGACTTTCCTGATCATGAGGGATCTTATCAAAAGCCTTGTTAGAGTCCTTATAGACCACATCAAATGTATTACCCTGATCAACACTCTTGGTTTCCTCCTCAAAAAAAGATTCATTTTGTCAAACATGATCTTCCCTTGACAAATCAATGCCGACTATCCTTGATTAATCTGTGACTCTCCAAGATCAGACTTACTCAGTCCCTCAGAATTCTTTCTAATAACGTCCCCACCACTGAGATTTGATTGGGTGGGTCTGTAATTTCCTGGACTATTCCTTCCTCCAGTTTTAAAAAAATGACAGAATAACGTGACCAGTCCACCAATTCTCTGGTAGCTCACCAGTGGCCAGAGAAGATCTGAAAATTACTACAAATGCCCTTGATAACTTCTCCATTGCCTCCCCCCTCAATAGCCTGAGACACAACTCACCCTGGCCTGGGGATTTGTCCACTTCTAAGACTGCTACATCCACTAGTACCTCCTCCCATTTTCCATGTTAATTTTTCATAGCTCCCCCCCTCCCTCATGTCTAAATCTGTGTGGTCTTGTTGCTTGATGAAACCAACACAAAGCACCCTTTGAGGACTGTGCCCTCATCCATATGCAGATTAAGTCTATGGTAGTTATTGAGCCCTACTCGTTCCCTAGTTAATCATTTGCTTTTTTATATATTTGAAAAAGTAATTTGGCTTTCCTTTATTCTAACCACTAATGCTTTCTAATGCATTCTGTTACCTTTACTAATTTCCTTATTAAATTCCTTTTCGATGAGCTTGAGCTTTTTTTGCTCATATTCACTTTCAGTTCCAGTTAAACACCAGCAGGAATATTGCAGTTTAGTTCAGAAGATAGAATTACTTTTTATGCAACCTTTTCCTTTATCATTGCATAACACCGGCAGGAGTGCAAAGAAGATTCTCCAGAACGTTGCCTGGAATGGAACAGTTTAGCTACGAAGAGAGACTGGATAAGTGCAGGTTGTTTTTTCTGGAGCAGGGAAGGCTGAGATGGGACTGGATTGAGGTATATAAGGTAATGAATAACATGGGCAGGGTGGATAGAAAGCAGCTGACCCACCCCCCCCAACCCCCCACCCCACCCCACCCCTGAGTTGAAGGGGTAATAGCCAGGGGGCATATTTTAAGATAAAAGGTTTAGGTGAAAGATTTAAAGGGGATTTGAGCAAAAAAGCTTTTCACCCAACAGGTGGCGGAAACCTGCAATGCCTGGGAGGGTGGTAGAGTCACAGCTTTTAAAAAGTACTTGGATGAGCACTGGAAATGCTATAACATTCAAGGCTATGGGCCAAATGTTGGAAAGTGGAGCGAGCATAGATTTAGAGTAAGGAACTACAAATGCTGGAAATCAGAAACAAAAACAGAAATTGGAGAAATGAAGTTTAGATTGGGTGACTGCTTCGCAGAACACCTACACTCTGTCAATAATAAAAACCCCGTGCACCCTGTTGCCTGCCAATTCAACATCCCATCTTGTTTTCTGCTAAAATCTCTTATCTTGGGTTTGCTGCAGTTCTCCAGGGAAACTCAGTGCAAGCTGGGAAGAACAGTACCTCATTTTTCAGATGGCACGGTGACTCAGTGGTTAGCACCGCTGCCTCACGGGACCTGGGTTCGATTCCAGTCTCAGGCAACTGTCTATGTGGAGTTTGCACATTCTCCCTATGTCGGTGTGGTTTCCTCCCACTGTCCACAGATGTGCAGATTAAGTAAAATGCTAAATTGCCCATAGTATTCAGGATGTGTAGGTTAGATGCATTAGTCTTGGGGAATATAAAGTAATAGGCTAGGGGAATGGGTCTGGGTGGGATACTCTTTGGAGGGTCAGTGTGGACTTGTTAGGCCAGATATCCTGCTTCCACACTGCCAGGATTGTATGAGCTTTCCACTTGGGAACACCACAGCCTTCTGGATTCAATACCGAGTTCAACAATTTTAGGGGTTGAGGCACTTTCTTCCATGTCTTTACCTTAACTTTCACACACCAAGCCACATTGTCACATGTGAAGGGAGTGCAGATCAGTTTATGATACAACAGCTCCCTGGTTGTGACACTGGGAGTATGTAGTGATATGTGGTATGGTGAAAAACACAGGAGGCAGATGCTTCGGAGGCAAGTGAAACTCTGATTTTATTAAAACCAGCAAAATTGAGAATATATATCTATATATATATATATATATATATATGTGTATAATCCCTGACAAGAAAATGAATATTTAGAAAAAAAATCCTATGCATCAAGTGTAATGAGACCTGTCTAACAGCTACTAACACCCTAGTTAACCCTTGCAGCCCCGACTTGATACAGTGGGTTTTGAATTACCACCTGATGGAGTGGCACACCAAAAGCTAGTGTTTTCAAATAAACCTGTTGGGCTATAGCCTGCTGTTGTGTGATTTTTAACTTTGTCCACACCAGTCCAACACCGACACCTCCAAGTCCTGTTAGTTACTGGATGAGGGGGGGAAAAGAGAGAGACAGATAATAAACATGTATCCTGGGGTCCTAGCCCGTTTCTCTTCCCTGGGGAGTGTCCTGCACTGTCAGATCCAAAGCCCACCCTTCCTACCCTATCTTACCGAACTGGAACAGAGGGTCTCAATTTCCTTATGTCCACCCCCAGGATGGCTTCTGTTGGCTTGGACAGGGGTACATGTCACTGGCGCTGTCCCCAGTTGGTCTCTTGGCTCTCTGGTTGCTTCTCGTCAGTACATGGAGGTTCCTGGATGAGAAGATTGCTCAGTCGCCTTTTTTGCCTGCATTGGGCCAGTAACGTAATGAATAACGCGTCTGACTTTGAATCAGAAGATTGTAGGTTCAAGTCCTACCTGGCTTGCGGGCAATGTGCTTTGCTACGCCCATGGTGGCTGATTCTCTTGTTGCTGGCCACACCTCTTGCTGAACAAACCCCAGAGATCAGGGTGCCCCAATTATACTGGCTGATGGTTTCCCTTATGTCCCACCAAATCTGGATTGGATCACTGAGCTGTTGTTCCTCCTCTCGGGGCTGAATGAGCTCCCTGAGTATCAGATTGGATGTGAGTGGTTCTCCAATTAAAGTGAGTGAGATTCTGATAGCTTTGATGGTCAAAGTTTGTGAGAAGATTTGTAGCTCAGGTGCTCGTTGTTGTGGTTCTGTTCGCCGAGCTGGGAATTTGTGTTGCAGACATTTTGTCCCCTGTCTAGGTGACATCCTTAGTGCTTGGGAGCCTCCTGTGAAGCGCTTCTGTGTTGTTTCCTCCGGCATTTATAGTGATTTGTATCTGTCGCTTCCGGTTGTCAGTTCCAGCTTCTGCTGCAGTGGTCGGTATATTGGGTCCAGGTCGATGTGTTTATTGATTGAATCTGTGGCTGAGTGCCATGCCTCTAGGAATTCCCTGGCTGTTCTCTGTTTGGTTTGTCCTATAATAGTAGTGTTGTCCCAGTCGAACTTATGTTGCTTGTCATCTGCGTGTATGGCCACTAAGGGTAGCTGGTCGTGTCGTTTCGTGGCTAGTTGGTGCTCATTGATGCGGATCGTTAGCTGTCTTCCTGTTTGTCCTATGTAGTGTTTTGAGCAGTCCTTGCATGGGATTTTGTACACTACGTTGGTTTTGCTCATGCAAAACGGAATGAGGACATGCCACAACCCAAAGGACTAGCCACTTTACCATACATCAAGAACATTTCTGAACTGACAGCCAGACTACTACGACCACTAGGACTCATAACAGCACACAAACCAACAGCAACTCTCAGACAACATCTCACCAGGACAAAGGACCCAATACCCAGCATGAGCAAAACCAATGTAGTGTACAAAATCCCATGCAAGGACTGCACAAAACACTACATAGGACAAACAGAAAGATAGCTAACGATCCATATCCATGAACACCATCTAGTCACGAAACGACACGACCAGCTATCCTTAGTAGCCACACACACAGATGACAAGCAACATGGGTTCTGGGACAACACTACTATTATAGGACAAGCCAAACAGAGAACAGCCAGGGAATTCCTAGAGGCATGGCACTCACCCACAGATTCTATCAACAAGCACATCGACCTGGACCCAATATACCGGCCACTGCAGCGGACAGCTGGAACTGACAACCGGAAGCGGCAGAGACAAACCACTATAAATGCCGGAGAAAACATCACAGAAGCGCTTCACAGGAGGCTCCCAAGCACTGAGGATGTCACCTAGACAGGGGACGAAACATTTACAACACAAATTTCCAGCTCGGCGAACAGAATCACAACAGCTTTGATGGCCCATTATTTCCCTGAGATGGGTGTAGGTTAAGGTGTTGCCTGATAGCATGAAGGCCTTCCCATTCAAGGCAAACAGGTTTGCATGTCGAACAATGGTGTGGAATGTTCAATATCTCTGTGTCCAAGGAAATGATTAAAAGTTGAATGGATTTGTAATTTTCTCAGCTCCAGAATGTCTAAGTTGTTTTGTTCTGCTGGCTAGTGTACATTGTCTTTTATTTGAGGAGTTTGAGGGGGGTCTTCCTTTAGCATTACAAGCTGAACTCCTGTTCCAGACAGCTGCCCCTAGGCTTGTATATTGCCTAATCTGTCTCAGGCAGAAAGCTTAGCGTCACCAAGTTTAAATGTCCATTCCATAAACTCATGACCGAAGTCCAGAGGATTCTAGTCCGGAGTGTCTGATGGGAATTCTTGCCCCACCTTGCACATGGTCTGCTGTTACACACAATCCACTGTTAGCTACCAGTAATCCCCATTAACAGCCATTCATCATTGTTATCCACACCTTTGTCCATCTAACTGTTCTTCTCCCTCTTTCGAATTCTATCTCCATCTATCGTTTACTCCTTAACCCCATCCCCCACCCTATCTTCTGCATAAAAATCTTTTCAGGGCACTGGACCTTAAATGTTAACTCTGATTTCTCTCCACAGATGCTGCCAGACCTGCTGATCTTTTCCAACAATCTTGGTTTTCATAACAGATTTAGAGTAGTTTTGTTTTGTCAGTGCAAGCCCAACGGGCTAAAGAATCTTTTCTGCACTGCACGATTCTATGATTAAAGCATTTCCCTAGTTCCTGGCACCCAGTATTGCCAGTTGTAGGAGGATACATTTTGAAGTTCAAACATACCTCTCCCATCCCCATCCTGGTGAGTGCAATCAATCTTCAGATGGTCAAAATGAATTCAGATCAAGGCACCAAAGAGGAGTGCAGGTAGATCCTTCAGTTCTGCCATTCAGTCACAGGATATTTTTTACTGGATCTATTTGTCTGGCTTCATAATACTCAATGCAATTGCCTATCCACCAAATTCTTTCTGGGAATTTAAGCAACTGCTGGACAAGCACATGGATGCCAGTAAATTGAGGAGTGTGTAGGTTAGGCAGAAATGGATACTAGAATGGTGCTGGAAAAGCACAGCAGGCCCGGCAGCACCTGAGGAGCAGGAAAATTGATGTTTCAGGCAAAAGCCCTTCATTAGGGTGTGTAGGTTAACTTAATCTTAGATTAAGATAAGTGCTCAGCACAACATTGTAGGCCGAAGGGCCTGTACTGTACTGTTTTATGTTCTATATTCTAATTCTTAGTTTATCTCTCACCTCACCTGCCTCCCACTGACCCAACCAGTCTTTTGTGAAGCGAGTCCAGAGGGATTTGTTTCTTTATATCTACTCTGTAAAATTCTTTGATCATCTTAAAACCCCAAAGAGATCATAGCTTAATTTTTAAAATTCCAGCTGCCAGTTTAACCCTAGTATGCTGCTCTATGAATGAAGCGTAATGAGATAAAACAGTCCAACATGTCATCATTCACTGCCAATAAGCATCTCCCATTTTGTGTAAAGTGTCTCTGAAAATCACAGTATCATTGTAAAGCTGAAGACTTATACCAAAGGGGCTGGGAATGTAAACAAAGGTTTGCTTTGGAAATATTATCACAGTTAACCTTTGGACAGTTCTCATGCTGGGAGATTTTACTGCACATTAGCCCCCTTTTGTATAACAAAATTCTGTCACCTTACTACACGCCATGCCCCCAACCTTGCCACTGTGTTTACTTCCTATAGCTTTAACGAGATAACTAGAATAAAAAAGTTCTGAGCAAAACAAAACATTGTCTGAAAAGTCCAGTTTATTAACTTTTGTCCCTTCATTGTTGAATCTGAATGAGCATTATTGTATAAATTTGGACTTGAGCCTCATAACCTTCTATTATAAATGGGGATGTTACAATGACCTAAACAATGTTAATAGTGCTGCCTTGTCCCATCACTGAGCGTTCTGGACTACCAGACCTTTTGAAGGTTGTTTTTTCTATGTGTGCAATTATCTCTCTAATTGCTCCCAAGAGACCTGAAAGCAGACACTGATATGGAGCAAGTGCATTTGGATGAAGTTAACTTTGGAATCTGCCTCAGTGCACTGCATCATTCAGAGAATTCCCACTTTACCACATTTTAACAAGAATGGTCCTGAAATATCATCCACTCAGTGATACACAATAATGCCCTTTAAAAACTCGCTCAACATTAGTCTGGGATTGACAATTCAGAATATTCAGACTCAATCTCACCATTAATTTGTACAGTTTCAAGCGTATAGTATTTGACTGGCTGCCTACATTTAGACCCAGTTGTCACTGAGTCCTTGATTCTGGGCTGTGACTTTCGATGCAGGGATGTAGGCAGTGCGGTGACTCAGTGGTTAGCACTACTGCCTCACAGCGCCAGGGACTTGGGTTCAATTCCATCCTTGGTTGACTACCTGTGTGGAGTTTGCACATTCTCCCCATGTCTGTGTGGGTTTCCTCCGGGTGCTTCGGTTTCCTCCCACAGTCCAAAGATATGCAGGTCAGGTGAACTGGCCATGCTGTTCATGGATGCATAGATTCGGTGTATTACAGGGATAAGGTAGGGGGATGGGTCTGAGTAGGAAGTCCTTTGGAGGGTTGGTGTGAACTTGTTGGGCCAATTGGACTGGTTCCACACTGTAGGAATTCATTGGGAAAAACAGAAATGACTTGAGGAAATTCAGCAGGTATAGCTGCATCT
This sequence comes from Chiloscyllium punctatum, assembly GCF_047496795.1. Lineage (NCBI taxonomy): Eukaryota > Metazoa > Chordata > Chondrichthyes > Orectolobiformes > Hemiscylliidae > Chiloscyllium > Chiloscyllium punctatum. The sequence continues at coordinate 15,167,174 of NC_092764.1, forward strand.
GTGAAGAGAAAGCAGAGTTACCGCTTCGAGTGGAATTCACTACCACAGAATACAGTGGATGCCCAAATACTGCCTATTGTCAAGAAGGAGGTAAAGGCTTAAAGGCACCAAGTGATATGGGAAGAGGGCAGGCCTAGAGGATTGAATTCGATGGTCAACCTTGACCATATTGAATGGCAGAGAAGACTTAATGGGCCAAATGGCCTAATCTTGGTCCTATCTTTTTTGTTTCTATGTTTTTATGAGTCCAGTGACCCTTCAACAGTACTCAACAGGGTCTGACTTTCCACTTTATCTCCTAATACTTATTTATTATTGGTATGATGTAACAAACATTCATCCTCCTCTTGATTGTCGGAACATGGCTTTCAGCCCATTTGGCTGTGCCTGTCCAAAACACCTTATAAGATGCCAATATTAAAAGATACAAAGCCATAGAATGTAATGCACAGGATGCTATTTGGTCCACATCCACCCCAAGAATAAGTTATCAACTTAATTCACAGTCCTTTCCCTGAATCCTTTGCAATTTTTCTCCCAAAATTATTTACTTACATCCATTTTTAGACGTACTCAGCATTCTGTTTCTACCCCATCATGATTGTGCATTCCATCCCAAGCAAACCTCTCCTCATGTTTCTCTTGACTCTTTTGATGATTTTCCAGATACTGCATCATGGACCTGTAGAAAAAAAGGTTCTCTCTCAGCCTTTGTCTTAAAACTTGACAAAACTGTCAGATGGCTATGTGACATTATTTGTGTTCTAAAAACAGAAACTTATTTTCCCCTTCTATTCAACAAATAAAAACAGAGACCAATCAGCACCTCATACATTTCCATCATTCAAAAGATCCTATTTGTCATATATCTTGATTCAATTTTTCTGTCTTGATTACATGATGTTGAATAACCAAACAGTGAAAATGTATCAATTTAATTGACACCAACTCATGGATGTTTTACAGTAAAGAAGGAGACCATTCAGCCATTTTGTCTGCACGAGTCAACAAAGATCGGACTACACTAATCCAGTTCTTTTCCAGCTCATAGCCCATAGGAATCTATAGCAATGCAAGTGAATATCTAAACATTGCTGAAATGTTAGGAGAGTTTCTGACTCAACCACACTGGGAACGAAAAGAAGTTCCCCCTAAATCTCCTCTCAACCATCGAACTTCGGTTTTGACAGTTTCAATCATTTTAGTCCTAAAAAGGATTTTGGGGATGAGGGTTTCAGATTTCCATGAAAAACATACTTCCAAAAATTATAAGCAAGCCCAAAATTGATGATTTACCTGTCTGCTTGTGGAGTCACCAAATGCAACATCCAAAGTACCACAATATGTTCCATAATGAGAGGTTACAAAAAATAAAATTAACTTCCACATTTTCAATATAATAAATGAATCATATTCTAGCGTACCTAGGAGACAACGTCATGGTTATAAATATCTCAAAGCACTTGAAAACGATCAGTATCCTGTTTCTGCAGGAACTAATAATATTATTCTGCATCCATTCATATAATTTCTCTTTTGAAAATCTTCATGACTATTTGTTCCAGAACATTGGCTTGATCTCATTTTGTTGTCTTGAAACAGAAAGATCACCTTGCACTACTGTGGTATATTATGAACTCTTTACAGTCAAGATGTAATTCCCTTACAGATTCTTTTTTTCAGGTGCTGTAGAACATGTCTCATTTATATTGATGCTGGAGGTGGTGCTTGCATACAACTCCTGCACTTCTCATCCAGGACGAAGAGGTCCTGCAGGTTTGAAATTTGTTGCAGGACCCCTGACAAGTTGGTGTAGTTCATCTTGTATATGGTACACACGGTGACAATGTGAGTGAATGCTTAATATAATAGATGCTGTAAAACAAGCAGATTGCTTTATCCCGAATGATGTTAAACTTCTTGAATATAGCTGGAGTTGCACTTAGTTAGGCATGTTCAAAGGATTCCATTATATTCTTCACTTCTGCCTTGTAGGTGATGGAAAGACTTTGGGAAGTCAAGCTGAGACACTCTGCAAACTGTTTTTGAAGCCAGTTATGTTTCTGTTCAATGGTAGTCCCAGTATGATAATAGTGGAGAATGCTATGATAGTTATTGAGTTTATTAATACCCTCAGATCCCCAAGGAAACTGTAATGATGACGTGATAGGATTTAGCATTCAATTTTCGAGTGAGAAACTTGAGTCAGAATCAAGTGAAATAGAAATAATTACAAAGGAATGAGGGCAGGGTTGCAAGGAGAGGACAAGGGAACTAGGGACTAGGGATGGAGGCCTACAACAAATTCTGATCTCTGATCCTGAAAACTGAGAATTCAAATCCCAATGTTATTTCCACAGTGTCATCCTCGATGGGGGCTATGTTCACTTTGGCTTCTCTCTTCCTTTTTAAATATTTAAAGAAGTTCTTGCTGCCTCTTTTTGCTCTAAAATGTTTGTTTTGCGTCTTCCCTTTCTGTCTTTGCACTACTTTTCTAAGAAAGTTGTTTCCTTTTCCCTTAGGGAATGTCTAACTTTACCTCCTGGAGTTTTCTGTTGCTATTCACAGAGGCCTCTCTATTCATTAAGGCCTCTCCACTTTCTGAGCATGGCTGGCTTGTCTCATCTTCCCTGATCCATACTCTTGCCCTAACACTTCTCAGCAGTTTCTGAACAAGGGTTAATTTAAAGTCTATTGGTGCTTCCACAGCTGACACTGTCTCTCTGTCAGGTTAAAATGTGGACTTCACCACTTTCCTCATATCCCCTCCCCCCACCTTATCCCAGTTTCAACCTTTCAACTCGGCACCACCCTCATGACCTGTTCTACCTGTCCATCTTCCTTCCCACCTATCTGCTCCACCCTCCTGTCCCAATACCCCCACCTCCGTCAACCTATCACACTCCCAGCTACCTTCCCCCCCAGCCCCATCCCCCTCCCATTTACCTCTTCACCCCTCAGCCCACAAGCCTCATTCCTGATGAAGGGATTATGCCCGAAACATCGATTCTCCTGCTCCTCGGATGCTGCCTGATCGGCTGTACTTTTCCAGCACCACAATCTTGACACTGTCTCTTTGTGCTTCAGCTGCTTTGTGCAATTGTGCTTCAGCTGCTGACAGCTGTCTGTTCTTAAAACAGTAATGCTATTAAAGTAGTCAACTCACCTGGTTCAAATGTTTTCTTTGCATATGGGACTTCTGCATTTTTTCTCCTCATGGTGGCTTTCAGATCCATGCAAATATAACCAGATGGTATTTTCCCAGAATTGATCAATGTTTTCTATGTCAATAGCAATGTCATCTAATTGCTGTCTGAGTCCCGATCTGCATCTGTGAACATATAGTGACGGGAGCAGGTCACTTTAACCATCTACTGAAGCACTTAAGAAAAAACTTGAGAAATCCACGAGGGTGAAATGAGTAGAAGGGTATGCTAATAGGGTTAGATCAGGGCTTTCTTAAAATTGGGGGTGTGTCAGGATTCCAAGCAGGGTCATCAGCTGAAATTTTGGATTTGTGAGGTCTGATGCAGTAATGGCTGACCCTCTTCCCCCTACTCTCTTACGACTTCTTCCCGCTCTTCAAAACTACTTGCCGAAGCGTTGTGACCATTTCCGTGCTTCAAAATGAGGTCCTGATGTGGAGGTGTCAGTGTTGGACTGGAGTGGACAAAGTTTAAAATCACATGACACCAGGTTATAGCCCAACAGGTTTAGTTCGAAGTACAAGCTGTTCCTTCTAGCTCCTGACGAAGGAACAATGCTCTGAAAGTTTGCACTTCCAAATAAATCTGTTGGCGTATAACCTAATGTTGTGTGATTTTTAACCTTGAAATGAGGTCACAGCGGGGGAAAAAAATTGGGAAGCACTAAGTAAGTTGATGAGAAGCACTAAATAAAGTGATGAGCACAATCACCAGTAGGAACCTGTTGGGCCAAATGGCCTGTTTCTGTGTAATTCATAAAGAAAAACTTGAATCAATGATAAAATGACAAACCTCAAGACAGTTGGGACTTCAACCTAGACCTTGTGTTCGAGAGGAATGGACACTGCCACAGCATCACGAGAGCCTTGACTAGCATTGACCTCATTGGTCAAAATAGGTTGACACAAAAGAAATGCAGTAATAACTTGGTCAAGGCACAGGAATATCCCTGAGCACAAGCCACTAACTTGTAAAAGTAAAAGAAAACCCTAGATTTAAAAACTGTATTAACCAAAGAAGTTGAAACTAAATATAATTTATCATTAGCATTTTATAAATAGTGCAACACTGATGACTTATCATCCTTTAGAGAAAGCCAGCAACACAGGTCGGTGTATAATAGAGGTCAAATATTTTCAGTTTGTCAGTGCTTTCTTTGTCACTTGTGACAAAACCAGAATCAATTTAAAATCCCACAAACAGCTGCCAGTCCAGGTACAGCCTGTTTAACCACTTCAGAGATAAGATGTAGTTTGACTGCCAAGTCCATCTGTTTCTTCCCCCCACTGTCCTTGCGCAGTGTGTCTAGGAAGATCCCAGTGGTGTTGTAACAGATTCTGGAAGCGTCAGGAGGGGCTGTCTTCAGTGTTGTGCATACCTCGCATTCGCTTTTGCGATGGCCACTTGAGCTACAGCAGTTGCATTGATTAATCCTGATTGCTTCAACGGTCCTCTGAATTCTGCATGAACTTGTGCCTCATTGGAACTGACAGCCCAGATTACGTATGTAATCATCGGGTAAGTTTAGGGATTTCAACGGCAATCTCTTTCCTTTGAAAAAAAGCAAAGGTTTTACTGACCTTTTCAGGCTGTAATTCTTTGATTTTTTTTATCTCAAGCTTATTGCCATTTATAATATTTATTGCTGGTGAGAGTCCCTGTGGATGGGGGATGCTTTAAAATCTGGTTGGCAGAAGTGCAAATGAGGTAGTTTTACCTTCCTTTCTGTTCCACACAGAGTCTCGCTTGCTTTGCAGGAGAAATAAAACACTGGCGATCCAAGTCTTCACAAAAGAAACCAAACATTGTTGATCTGTTCGAAATTCTAGGTCTTTCCATCACACAGTATGATGAATTACATTACACCGATCACAACACAGTGAATTTTCCTATTGTATTCTGTTGAAAGTAACTGGGTCTAGGATTAAGTTCACACACTATCCTTTACACCTCTGGGACCTGGTTTAGAAATCAGCCCAGCGCGATAGATGAAGCCTCCACTGTCAGTCAGAAGTGAAGCTCAACATAAAATAAGCTTGGAGCAGCATTAACAGGGTTACAAATGGACAGTCAGCCAAGCAAAAAAAATATAAAAATGGCCCATTTTCTGTTTTTTTTTGTTTTTAACACCTTTTGTCTCCTAAAGGGAAAATGTTGTTCAGGAGCCAGAGGGAAAACCAGTTTGAAAAAACAGTAATATTTAGAAATGAACATATTGGCTATATTGGAACGCTACTCTGAGATATATAAGACAAGTCAGGCCAGTATTCGTCATTCAAAAATTTTACTGGTTTTTCCTTCTGTGTGAGAATTGTAACTCACAGTAAAAGGCCGAGAAGCTTGTGTTAAAGTTTGTTGTTATTTTTCTTATTTTTAGGACAGAAAACGGCTGTCAAATCTAGTGTTTTTGCTTTATTCACTGGCTTTATCACTGTATACCTAACCATTCATCTCTCCATTTCCACCCACTTCTCCTTGTCAAAGAAACTGGCAGTCAATTCATAAATAGGACAAATTCCTTTCTAATAACACAAAGGAAAGCCGTGGAGGTCCAACTTGACTTCTCAAGAGTCGTTTCTTCCTTCTCTTTTAGTAATACGGCCTTTCAAATATGTAATTGATGCCTATTTGGAAAGACCGTTCTTTATTATTGTAAGCGGAAAAATGCTTACATGAAGTAAGCCCTGATAATAATTACTCGAATCCTATCGCACAGGTCAGTCACCTTCAGTTGAAAACTGTCCTGAATACGAAACTCATGTTTTAATCTGTTCATCGCCAGTTCTGTTGACTTGTTGGAGTATCAGCCTGACACACTGTACACAAGATGGAGCTGGAGGTTTACGAAGATGACACCAGAGAACAAAATTCACTTCATGTTCCTTGAATGCATTGGTATGTGTCTTTGTGTGAGTCTTGTCACCATTTTAACGCAGAGGGATCACTGGAAAAGAGAAATATTTCCTGTAGCACTGCTGTCGCCTGTTCAAAATTCTGGAAATCCTATCCTTGCTGCATTATGTTTTTTTCCACAACCAAAATTCAGGAAAAAAGCTCACAACCACTTTGTCCAGGACAATGTTTTTTTTATTCATTCACAGGATTAGGGCACCATGGGCCAAGACAGCATTTATTATCCATCCCTAATTGCCCAGAGGGTAATTAAGAATCAACCACATTGCTGTTGGTCTAGAGTCACATGTAGGCCAGACCAAGTAAGGATAGCAGATTCCTTCCCTAAAGGACATTAGTGAACCAGATGGATTCTTCCAACAATCGATTCACGGTTACCATTAGACTCTTATTTTCATATTTTACTGAGTTCAAATTACACCATCTGCCATGGCAGGATTTGAACCTGCATCCCCAGAACATTGAGTTTCTGGATTAACAGTCCAGCAATAATACCATTAGACCAGTGCTTCCCTATTGGGATGGGGAAATTCAGCCCCTTGTGCCTGCCCCACCATTTGTAAGATCATGATCAACCTGATTGTGGCCTCAAATCCACATTCCTGCCTACCCGCCAAACATTTTAACTTATATTTAGAAAAATGATCTTTCATCCAGACTGCTGCTGTGTGTGTGGTTGGGAGGGAAAGGGTGAGGTTCCCTCTACAAGGTGAACTGTGACGTTCCTGCACCCAAGCAGTTTGGGTGTGCCTCTACACAGACCTGGAGCACTGAAAATACTTCCCACAAGGAGGTAGTGAAACTGTGTAATTCCAGCTGCCTCCATTCATTTGTTTGAAACAACAGTCTAGTTCGACTTCACACCACTCCCCAACAACTACATCTACTGCTAATGCTGATTAACAGCACTGCCAACATGTTACATGGAAATTCCCTGCCACTGATCCTTCTTATTGGCACTAATGTAATAGACTCACATAAATAATCTGGTCACCCTGTTATAGGAAGGGTACTATGAAACTGGAGAGGATTCAGAAGAGATTTACCAAGATGTTGCAGAGAATGGAGGATTTGAGTTATAGGGAGTTGCTGGGCAGTCTGGGACCCTTTTTTTTACTGGAACGTTGGCGGTTGAGGTGTGACTTTATAGAGATTTATAAAATCATAAGGGGTATAGATAAGGTGAACGGCAGGTATCTTTTCCCTTGGGTGGGGGATTTCAAGACTAAGGGGCATATTTTTAAGATGAGAGGAGAAAGATTTTAAAAAGTCATGAGGAACAATATTTTTACATAGAGTAAGTGTGAAGAGGAAGTGATGGATGTGGGTACAGTTACAACATTTAAAAGACACTTATATAAGTATACGAATAGGACATGTTTAAAGGGATATGGGCCTGGAGTGTACAGATAGGACTAGTTTAGTTAGGGATTATGATCGGCATGGATTAGTTGAATGGAAGAGCCTATTTCCCTCCTATGTGACTCTATAACTCTATGACTATGACTTAAAAGAGATAAAGTTTAGAACCGACATTGGGAAAGAAATGTGGAATAGAAATAAATGCATTGCTGTTCAAAGGAGATGGAACAGATTCAGTGGGCTGAATAATTTGTTTGGTGCTGTAATGTCTGATGATTCTGATCTCTGATTCTGACAGCAGGAACAAAAATACTTCCATTTTAAGAAACACCTTTAAAGTTGCAAAACATTCAGAGCTCTTTGGAGTTTTACCAAACAAACTTTGATGCTAAGTCACTTAAGAAGGCTTTATGTTCAAATAGCTGGGTATGTTTGAAGAGAAAGGCTTTAATGAGCATCTTAAAGAATGAAGGAGATTTAGGAAGGTCATTCCAAATATGAGTACCATCTGTGAGGTACACTGCAGAAATTCATCAAGACTCCTTGAATATCACCTTCCAAAGCTACCATCCAGAGGGAGGAGTACAGCAGATACATGGGAGCACCACCAGCTGCAGGTTCCCTTCCAGGCCTACTTGGTAATTTGGTTAGATCATGGCTGATTGGGTTGTTGCCTCAACTCTTCCTTCTCTCGCCATCCTGACATGGAAATATATCGCCGCTCCTTCCATGTCACTGGCTCAAAATCTTGAAATTCTACAGAAAGTTGACTGCAGCTCACTGCCACTTCCTGAAGGGTAACTGGGGATGGACAACAAATGCTGGCCCAGTCAGCAAGATCCACATTCCAAGAGCAAATTAAACAAAAAAAAAATGACAAAGGTGGCTAAAGACACAGCCAGTAGCTGAACTGTGAAAATCAGAGTACAGAGGTAACCAGGGTTGGCGGATCGTAAAAACCTTGGATCAGTGTAAATCATTGAGCATAGGGATGTTCAATGGGACTTTGTAATGAACAGCAGAGTTTTAGTTGTGTTCAGTTTTTACTGTGGATGCAGGGTAGGAGGCCAGCTGGGAGAGTGTTAGTATAAAAGAAACCAGAAGAGAAGCCAAATAGAAGTGTTTGGTTATAGCTAGTCGAGCTCAATATACCAGGTCATAGACAGGATTTTACCTGGTGTCTAAGCTGTCTGTAAGAAATGGCAGAGAAAGAAGCAAAAAGTAACTTGCCAACAGAAAGACTTTCCGCACAAGCAAGCACAATAAGGCAAAATAGCAAATCACCTCCAGCATTCTGAGGGTTAAATAAATCAAGGTTTCGCACAGATTAAGCAGCCATCAACTAATTGGACAATAAGGGATGAAAAAGTGTGCATTTATCACAGGTTTCAGCACACTGAGGGCATTGTTTTATGTTAAAATAGGCTCTGGCGTGCTGTGACTGAGGTAAATACACACCTTTCGATGTTTTATTGCCACTTTGGATATATGCATTGTTTCATTTTCTTTAATGTATTTTTAAAAATTTATTTTCAGTGCCCCTGTCATTCTTTTGGTTTCACAGCAGCAGTTTAATGGCGAGGGCTGAAAGGAAATTCTGTGCACATTGTGGGTTCTCACAACTCTCATTCGTTTTCGATTAAGCATTTATTTTCGTGTCCTTGGCCATAATCAAATATGACTTTTAAAATTGGGTTTAAGCAAAAACAATTAAAGTTGTACATATCAAACCACCCACCAGTGGCTACAGTGCATCTCCTTTCTCACATTGTAGGTGATGGCAATATTTCTGCTCTAACAACTTAGACAGCATCTACATTCATCTTTGTGTTCTTACCTATCCCACTACCACCTTGCTTAAATGGGCCCTCAGAAGTTTCAAGATAGAGGTCTCACCTTTGGGCAGTTTGCCACCCTGAAGCTATCCAGCAATGGGAATATTACCCGAAGTGATGGACACTGCCAGTAGTATAATGGAGCTGAGGAGTGGAATCATTGCACTTGGCAGCCTGGACTTCCATGTTTGGCTTTTTGCCAGTCAAATTTCTGAGTCGAACCAGATGCAGTGGGAATATTTGAAAAAAACAACAATTATTAAAGAAATCAAACGAATTGGAGAAATGTTGTAAATATGTTGAAGTTGAAGGTCAGCAATGATCTAAACCAATAGCAAAATGAGTTTAATGAGTCAAATGCCCCATTCCCGCTGCTCTTTTCTGTGAGTCTATTGTTATGATCCCAGACTGTAGTTACCAGACTCGTCAGATCCCTGACAAGAGTCTGAATTGATAGATCATCTTTTGACTTGTTTTGTTTTTAACAAATTGTTCTCTTGCTGAAATAGAGGTGTGCGATCTTGCAAATTTTGTTATAATGGTGAAAAAGAAATGTATTAATAAAAGAAACCAAGATAAAATATAAATAAACCAAATCATCCACTTATAATGGAAATTCAAGTTTAAACACACAGTAATGATATAATCCTATCAATGCCAAAGCACTTGTTTATAAATTGAAAAGAAACAGACCAGCTTTTGACCCAAAATATAGCCCTGATAATGTAACCAAAACATTCCTCATGCAATCTTCATTTCACAGTCCCATAATCAAATATCTCAGTAAATTTAAGTTAAGAATCACGGAATCCCTACAGTGTGGAAGCAGTCATTTGTCCCATTGAGTCCATACTGACCCTCCAAAGAGCATCCCACCCAGACCCACCCCATTCTGTAATCTTGCATTTCCCATGGTTAATCCACCTAGTTTACACATCCCCTGGACACTGTGGATAATTCAGCATTGCCAAGGTAAGGTCCTAGGGAGTGTTGCTGAACAAAGAGACTTTGGACTGCAGTTTCATAGCTCCTTGAAAGTGGTGTCGCAGGTAGATAGGATAGTGAAGAAGGCGTTGGGTATGCTTCCTTTATTGGTCAGAGTATTGAGTACAGGAGTTGGGAGGTCATGTTGCGGCTGTACAGGACATTGGTTAGGCCACTGTTGGAATATTGCGTGCAATTCTGGTCTCCTTCCTATCGGAAAGATGCTGTGAAACTTGAAAGGGTTCAGAAAAGATTTACAAGGATGTTGTCAGGGTTGGAGGATTTGAGCTAAAGGGAGAGACTGAACAGGCTGGGGCTGTTTTCCCTGCAGCATCGGAAGCTGAGGGGAGACCTGACAGAGGTTTACAATATTATGAGGGGCATGGATAGAGTAAATAGTCAAAGTATTTTCCCTGGGGTCGGGGAGTCCAGAACTAATGGGTGAGAGGGTAAAGATATAAAAGAGACCTAATGGCCAACTTTTTCACACAGAGGGTGGTACGGGTATGGAATGAGTTGCCAGAGGAAGTGTTGGATGCTGGTACAATTGCAACATTTAAGAGGCATTTGTATGGGTATATGAATAGGAAGGGTTTGGAGGGATATGGGCCGGGTGCTGGCAGGTGGGACTAGATTGGGTTGGGATATCTGGTTAGCATGGACGGGTTGGACCAAAGGGTCTGTTTCCATGCCGTACATCTCTATGACTCTATAACACACACATCTTAGGGAGGAAACCAGAGCACCGAAGGAAACCCACACTGACATGGACAGAATGCTTCACACCGACAGTCACCTGTGGGTGGAATCGAACCTGGGACCCTGGCCCTTTGAGGCAGCAATGCTAAGCACTGAGCCACCATACCAGCCCCACTGAGCCACTGTGTTGTTCCTCCCATCCTTCCTCCACTGAGCCATCATGCCATTAAAGACTAGAATTACAGTTAGATTTATTTTGAAGCTATCACACACGGGCTTAAGTGTAATCAGCTTTAAGTAAACTCTTCAGTGTTTTATTCCAACACTTCTGTTCTAGACTCCCTACTATAGGGAAAGAGGTCATTCAGCCCATCAAGTCCACTGGATATCACTATGATAATCAAGTTGACTATATATCCTTCCCTTTTAAACAGCACAGATCTATACAGCTATCCTTTTTCAAGGACTTCCACAGGACTGCTCTGCTCAAATTCTAAGACTGCACTGAGCTAGGTGATCAACTCAGACTAGGCTGGAATGGTCTGATGGCATGGACCTCTCTGCTGATTTACGAGAGACAGCAGAGGAGAAGTGAATGTCCTGCCTCTGCACCACCCCAAATCCCAGGTCCCTGCCCACATGCCAATCTTCTCTTCTCTCTTATCTGTCATGGGCAAATGCTAGGAAGTGCACCTGTCAGCTCCTGACTGGCAGTGCTTGTATGGTTTACTCATCCATTTGAAGGTATACCAGCGCCATCAATTCCAGATCATTCCAGGAGAGCCTGGCACTGCCGAGTTGTTCTGGGCACTGCAAGTGTTAGACTGGGGCTTTAATTAGATGAAAGGGACATTGTAGGAGGTTTTTGAGAAGAGTTGTAGCTCAAGTTGATGATAAGTATGTAAATTTAATCACTTAGCTTGAAGGTTTTTTTTTCAGACGTTTCACCACCATGACTAGGTAACATCATCAGTGAGAGTCTCAGGTGAGCGCTGGTGGTATGTTCCACCTCTCTATTTATACGTCTTGGTTTCTTAAGGTGGGTAATATCATTTCTGGTTCTTTTTTTCAAGGGAAGGTAGATAGGATTTAAATCAATGCATTTACTGATGGAGTTCTGGTTAGAATGCCATGCCTCTAAGAATTCTTGTGCATGTCTTTGTTTTGCCTGTCCCAGGACGTGTGTGTTGTCCCAGTCAAAGTGGTGTCCTTCTTTGTCTGTATGTGTAGAAACTAGTGATAGTGGGTCATGCCTTTTGGAGGCCAGTTGGTGGTCATTGTAGGAGATAATGGTAGATAATTAATGAAGTGAATCTGATAAGATGCAATGAGACAACATCTCAAAATGAAACCCTCTGTTAAACATAACAAATCTGACAAAAAAATGAATTTTAGACCACCACTTCTGTCATAGATTCTAGCAGATAAATATGATCATTTGTGCAAAGGTCCACTAATTGTGTGCATCTTATTTTGCAACATATTCTATGCAATCTGATCAAGGGCATCAATACATGCATTTTGTAACTTTACTTGTAATTTCAGTTTTCCAGTTATTTCACCTACCCTTGTGCGATGTTCCAAAGGTAGTGAATCAGCGGTGGATCAAACTTGACTCCTCTACTTTATTTAACATTCAAAGAATAGCATCCCTGTGGGCCTTATTTCTCACCCCTGGCTCTTGATGAATCCTTAGTTTTGCTACATAATCATGTTAATTAGTGAATCCACAATTCACCATTCCCATGCCATAACCTGTTGGCTGTCCTACACTTAAATATCCACAAATAGGACTTCATTGTTAATACTTAACACATTTTAATGTAGTTATGATTTTGAGTCTTGAGGGCCTGCTTTTTCTTCCTAAGTACTGAGTTTATGGGAAAACAAATTAAATTGTTAGATTTAAATCTGTGGAATTGATCTTCAACATGTGACAATATGGAAATAAATAGATAAGGGAAGTGTTCAGACTAGTTAATGAATATTGAGAGTCAATTTGTTAGGTTGTGACAAGCAAGTGGTTCTTATTTGATTTGGGATGACATCTACAAAATCATTAAACCTAATGTTTCTTGGGAACATTTCTTTCGGATTAAAGACAAATGGAATTTTAGCCATTACCTCAAGAGGGTTGGTATTTAAACAGAGTAAATAATGTTTCAAAGAGAGTAAGTAATACAAAACCTTTGTAAAACTCTCATCTATTGCATTCAGTTTTAAGGAAAAAACATCTATTGAAAATTTTCAGTGAAATCACAGACACAAAATTAGCAATTTGCAAACTTTTGAAGACAAGCAACACTGTGCAGTCAAGAAGAATGGCAACTTTTGTGTGCAATGGGCTGCTGTATCTTCGTAACATTCAGAGGTAGGTTTATTGAATTGAGTTGGGTATCAAAAGCCATTTACCAGTCACAGTCCATGTTGAAGAGCTGTGTAAAGCAGAATTGTTCAAACAGCTTCAGCATCGCATGTTACTTAAGACCAGAAATGCCAGCCAGACCCCTCTTCCCTAAAAAAAAAGCTGTGATTTGTGCTTGCAAATGTGTTTGAAACAGAGCTAAAAGACCATTCAGCCCCTAGAACCTATTCCAACATTCAATTAAATCATTACTGATCTGTTCCACATCTAACATTGTCTTTCTTTATTCCAACTTCCTTGATATCTTTAACTAACAAAAGTATATTGATATCAGTCTTAATTCAGTTGGGATTGAGAGTTCCAGAACTTCCATCTTTTGAGTGCAAAACTTCCTCCTAATTCATTAGTTTAGATTAAATTAGATTCCCTACAGTGTGGAAACAGGCCCTTTGGCCCAACCAGTCCACACCGACCCTCCGAAGAGTAACCCACCCAGACCCACTTTCCTCTGACTTACGCACCTAACACTATCGACAATTTAGCATGGCCAATTCACCTGACCTGCACATTTTTGGACTGTGGGAGGAAACTGGAGCACCCGGAGGAAACCCACGCAGACACGGGGAGAATACGCAAACTCCACACAGACAGTCGCCCGCGGCTGGAATCGAATCTGAAAATTATGCTCTGAAGAATTTTATAGCAGAGGAAATTGTTTCCTCGTACCTTATTCATGTTAATGTTCTCAGTTCAATTTCTTCTCAAGCTTTGAAATTTAAAAAAAAATAAGTAAAACTCATGTAACTTGATTTCATAACTTAAATTGGTATAACTTTGGCAAATGTGCACTGAAAATGTTCAAGATTTTTTTTTCCCTTAAAGCTGACTGCAATAGATGAGAGTTTTACCAAGGTTTTGTGTGATGGAAACAGTATTTACTCCCTTTGAATACCAACCCTCTTGAGGTAATGACTGAAATTCCATTTGTCTTTTTTGCGTCAGTGACATAGATTTTAGTCATTTGTGCAAAGGGGTATCTGAGCCCTTTTGAGGGTGTGCCCAATAAGGAGAGAATCACACTCAGTTATAGTACCCAGACAATTAAGTAGACTGTTGAACGTGATCTCAACTTGAAGAAGGACCACCTTAGTGAAGTACAGCAAAGACTGGTCACTGCTCATTCCCTGATATCACAATCACTTTCAGGGGAGAGAAGGGGGAATAAAACAAGCAAGTCCACTTTAATTCGGTCAAATGTTCAAGAATATGGAGTGTCACGATGGCTTAGTGGTTAGTACTGCTGTCTCACAGCACCAGGGGACCTGCGTTTAATTCCCCAGCCTCAGGTGACAGCTTGTTTGGAGTTTGCACATTCTCCTCATGTCTGCCTCCTCCTGGTGATCTGGTTTCCTCCCACAATCCAAAGTTGTGCAGGTTAGGTGCATTGGCCATGCTAAATTGCCCGTAAGTGTCTGGAGATATGCAGGCCAGGTGGATTAGCCATGGGAATTGCAAGGTTACAGGGATAGGGGGATGGGTCTGAGTTGGACGCTCTTTGGAAGGTTGGTGTGGGCTGAATGACCTACATCCACACTGTAGGGATTCTACGAGAACATAGTTTTGACTCTTTGATGCATGGATTAGGATTTCTATTCCACATGGAGGAGTGGCAGCTGGTTTTCACTCAATCAGTGTATGCATTTATAAAAAAATTAACACAAAAGGAATGACAATTATAAATAATTTTGTGAGGAGCAAAAGTGGCTGCAATTTTCATATAAAGTGCAAACAAGTAACGTCTTGCAGTAGCATGGTTTGTATATCACAGCACCACAGATTAGTCATTTTCCAATTACTGGCTGTATAAACTAAGATGGTAATATTTCTGCAGATGCTTCATGAGGTACGACATATTTGCAACTTGACCTCAAGCGTGACCAAATTGCTCAACTGCTTGTTGCAAAGCAAACACAGGCAAGGTCAACAATGCACTGAAGGAATTGATTTAGGAGACTTTAAATGAGTTGTCCAAACACCAGGATAAAATGGGTAGTGCCCTCTGTGCCTTACTTACACGGAATCACTTACATCTTCAGATGACACATGAAAAAATCTCAGAATTAAATAGAGTGTCAGTGTGCATCACTCCAGTGAAACTTGGCAGTGGTTCCTGTATAATCCATGCCCTCAGGACTTTTTATTTAGATTAATGCTACAGGCAAATGATTTGCTGCATCAAAACATTTGTGTTTCAATCATAATTGTAGTTTGATTCAGAGGCAATCCTTCCTACCAAAGCTGCATGGTATCCATTTTTTAAAAAAACTACCATCCATTTGGATTGTGCTTTAAAATTGGAAGAAATGGTTGGATCCATTTTGACCAGCGAACTGGAATTTAATCAGACTGCACAAGATGTTCTTGTACTGAGCACCAGGTGAAAAAAAATCAATCCTGTTCTCAAACCCAGAGACCGAGGTATGCATGTGATTCCATTTGATCGAATGGGGGCAGCTGTACTTGCTTTGAGCAATGCATTTAAAAATATCTAGATCAATTTATTTAGTGCACCATTGACCTTCACCCAGCTTATACTTGGCTGGTGGAAAATGGTTAGATTAAGCTGTTAGATCAAAGTTGAATCAAACTGAAAAGGGCCAGGAAAATGATGGGCTCCAATCACATGAGTCACATGCACCCATTTGCATCCAAATGAAGTGAAAACAAGATTTGTGCACTGTTAAAGTCAATGATTTTTGATGGTTTGATGCATAATTAAGTGATTAGTTAATGTAAGAAAATAAAATGTTTTTATGATCTTCTGATGTGCCACTTTCAATGTGCCACTGATGCATTTCCTCTCTAACCCTCATCGATCTCAATTTTGTTCAGGCTGTTTGATGTTCTGGGCTGTTGGTTTGGCATTCAATTGTGGGTCCGAGCCTGATTCAAGGTTGTAACCACTGATGCAAGCAAACAACTCCAAAATATGTGACGTAGCTATGTACATTCAGCAAGTGGGAGACATCATGTAGGACTACTGGTCAACAGGTTTATCTGAAATCACAAGCTTTCGGAGCACTGCTCCTTCATCAGGCTTGTGATTTCAAATAAATCTGTTAGACTATAATCTGGTGTCATGTGACTTCTGACTTTGTCCATCCCGGTGTAACATTGGCCTCTCTACATTATATTTAAATGAAAACATAGACATATCATAAAATGAAGTCTGCACTTCACATGAGGTCAACTTGTTGTTACCATCCTCTCTAAGTTTAAGGATCTGCAGAACCTGCTTTGTCTCAGAAGGTAGAGCAAAAGTATTGACCAAGCGAACAAGAAATTGCTCTTGTATTGATCAAAATGTACTTATTGCATGTTAGCTACTAGTTACAGTTACATCGATTGAATTGACATTGGGACGGAGATCATTAAAGGGAACAGGATGCTAAGTCTTACTCCTTCAAAAGGATTTATGACATCATACTGAATGGTGCTTATGGCACACCTTTGATTTTAACCCTTTCAAATCCCTAATACAGCAAGCCACACTTACATGTCACATTATAGCGAGATGAAAGCATACATCTAAATTGCAAAACAAAAGGTACTTCTTTGATGAACAAATTTGAAGGGTTCAGCTATTTTATGGTGGAATGCTTGGCTAACACCAACAAATTATCCCTGTAATACCTACTGGAATTATAATATTGACATGGTAGGTTCAATTTAAAATGAGGCTTGATTGAGAAATCATAAGAAAATGAATGATGCTAAATAATAAGTCGATTTGTTGACTGAAAGAGTGAAGAATTTTAGAATTTATTTGTATCTCAGACCTAATCAAAAGTCATTTTGACTTTACAACACCATTCTCCCCATGGATCTATGTCTGTATAAATACTCCACTAAAGCTACTTCATCTAACCATATCAACACATTCTCTATTCCTTTACCCGTCATGTACTTATCGAATTTCCCTATTAGTAAATCCAAACTTTTCAAGTGTGGAGAAAAATACCTTGAAAATCTTAGACGGGATAAAGAACAAAGTGAAAGAGCATGGTCTTCTGCTGCAAGGTCATACCACATTTGTGGTAAAGTCCCTTCTTGAAATAACTCCAAGTAGGCAGGCATCCCATCACCAAGATACCTTTTATTTAGACATGTACAATACATGGACTGACTAGCTTGCTCAGATCCAGTCCATAGAAGGAGGAGACTCTCTGAGACACCTATTTATTTATTAATGAGTTCATTTTTTCTTTCTTCTTCTATCCATTTTTTTCTCTCTCTTCCCCCACACTATCGCCTAACCGCTTGTTTTTACCCAGCACCCATGTCGTGTGTGTGCAAGTGTCGGACACAGTGAAGAAAAACAAGTGTGTAAATCTCTACTTATATTCCACCTCCAGAAAGAAGGGAAACACCTGAGTGGCCAGTGGCAAGCAGTGTCCTTCTCGACAGAGGGCGAGATACCTATTTGTTTTCTTCTTTTTCAGAGCCATCTCTCAGAGTGAACAGAACCTCTGACACTCCTGTTTGTTTTATTTTATTTTTCCACACTACCGCCTAACTGCGGTAGTGCTTATTTTTTCCCCAGCACCCATGGTGTGTGTGTGCAGGTGTGAGACACAGTGAAAGACACAATGTGCACGAATCTTTATTCAAAATTTCCACCACCAGGAAGAAAGGAAACGCCCAAGTGGCCAGTGACAAGCAGTGCCCTTCTCAACAGAGGACGAGACACCTATTTATATCTGGATTAGTGGTGCTGGAAGAGCACAGCAGTTCAGGCAGCATCCAACTGGATGCTGCCTGAACTGCTGTGCTCTTCCAGCACCACTAATCCAGTATTTGGTTTTCAGCATCTGCAGTCATTGTTTTTACCTATTTATATCTGTCAGCCAGGGCTCCCTGATTGGCCCAGGTTAACAATCCCAAAGAGGTATCTCATACTCATTGAGTTCCACCTCCCTCGTTCTAACCACTACAGGATTTTTAGTCATTCAAAGGTTGTGACCTTTGCTGGTATTTAATGCTCTTCTATAATTACTCTGAAGAAGGTGGTGATATGTTGCCTTCTTGAATTGCTATCTTCCATGGAGTGAAGGTGTTCCTATTATGCTATTAGGGATTTTTATCCAGTATGACAATGAGGGAATGCAATCTATTTTAAAATAGTTTGACAAGTCGGATTGAGTAATTTAAATACTTTTGATATGCTCATAACATGTGCTAGGCAATTCTAAATTATATTTTTGATTTTGCTTTTGTTCCAGAACTAAATATTCTTATATTCTATAATCTGACTGATAATACTGACACATTGGTGATTGATGTAATAGCTTGGAGCTTCTCCAATGGAAAACCTGATGTCAGATTTAGGAAATTGCTTGAAGATGTTAAAGGTTAAAATGAAATTCAATGAAGACAAGTGTGCATTTGGAATACTATTCATGGTGATATCATCACTAGAACAAGCATAACGATTAACAATAGAACAAGCTTCCAACAAAATCATGCAAGACAAGATGTCCATTCAGCCCATCACACCTGTGCACTTGCTGCATGGTTATGCATTTTTTTTTTCCTTTTCAGATATTTATCTAATACCCTAAGACACATGGGCTTAGAAATGTGTAAAAGATCAGCATGGAAATATCGACGAAGAATCAAACACAATTGCCTGCGTGGGCACAAGTTACTTATGTTATTTAAAATGTATTACAAACTAAACCACAGAAACCTCTATCAGTTCTGACTGTGCCAGAAAATTGTGTGTGATCTTTTCATGTTACAAGGAAAGGACTACTCAACTCAACACTTTGAAGAAAAACGTTTTTGAAGAGTTTTACATTGATGTAAGATACTTGTTGGGCTGAAGGCCCTGTTTCCACAGTGTAGGGATTCTATTCTAGAATATTGATATAAGCCATACTGGCCAGTGTAGAAGGAGTTTACTTAGTTTTTGAGGGATTGGGATCTCATTCACATAATCGCAAGTCAACATAATCCACAGTTGCATACTGTGACGAAGCCATTCCTTTAATGAGTTTATGCAGTCCTTGGGTTTTTTTTCCAGGGTGGTCGAAAACGAAACAGACTCTGAAAAGTCTGGAGTTGAAGGGTTTTAGGGCCAATTTTATAATAGCTAACAGATACTGCCTTAGGCAGTAAGCTTTCAAGTTTAAAAATGAACACTTGTACAATGAAAGGGCAGTAGCCAGTTCTCCCAGCTCAGCTTTTCTCTGGTGGTTTGGTTTTTAGCAGTAGTGTGGAAAAAGTTGCTGGACCCAAAGAAGCAGGTCCAGACTGGTACTCTGTCTCCGACTTTGATCCTGTAAGAACATGTATTTGATTTTACCTTTTCTGCCAAGGGGTGTTTATGGGGATTGTTGTAAGTATTTGGACCAGCATCATTAGGTTGGGATAGTCTGTTGGGTTTTCGGAGAGGATAAGCTATTTGGTATTCTATATCCTGTTGTTTGCGTTTCATTCAGTAATTTTGTAAATACATTTTGTTTTGTTTAAAACTAAGTCGTTTGACCAGCTGATTCTCTCCTGGAATATCTGTATTATACCTGCTTAAAACAATTAGCAAATTTAGGGTCTGGGCTACTTTCTTGAAATATTTTGAGGGGGTCTGGACTGGTCTATAATAATACACATATGGAAGGGTCTGTACCAGTTGTAAGGAATTTGATCATAAGCAGAGGTCAATATTTAGGACATTGTCCTTAATGTTCAGCACAACATTGTGTTAACACGAGGACTTTATGAACTTAAGATGTCTACCTTAAGTGTATGCCTCATTGTGCAGATAACATGATTACAGCAGACATGGACAGACATTTGAACATAATTGCTTTTCAATCCAAAATTCCCTGCTTTTTTTTTTCAAACACCTAATGAAAACAGAAGACGTGTATTATGAGGTACATGTTTAGTTACCCAGATTTACAATTATATACAGATAACATTCTCACTCTTTATCAACTGTTATTCCACCTCGTCCCAGTTTTGTTCATTTCTTTACACAAATGGTGTTCATGTTCACGTTTGTATCTTGTGATAGTGCACGCAGTGTGGGGTTTGTCAGATTTTTCTGAACCTTTTTCATTCTCTTGGAATAATAGTCTGTCTGATTTGCTATCAACATTTTCTCAGCTGACTCTGCTGACTTAAGCTATTGCCTTCGACACTTCTTTCCTTTAGTTGCATTAACTCTGTCTGACAAGGCAGTCTTTTTGTTTTGTGGTTTCAACATCAAGATTCTGTTGTGCTCCTGCAGTCGGACCTTTCCTGTCTGTCTGGCAATACATGTTCGCTTGATGTTTCCATTCTGCTGTCTTCATCACATCAGTTACAATTCATTTTTCTGATTGAGATTTGAGATTCACAACCTGCTCTAAGATGTAATTTGAATTAATCAAATCTTCATCTGACATTTCTCTCATTCTCAAATCAAACCACTCTTGATTCATCTGATTCTTTGGTTGATATCTTTGTGGCGATCAACTTTATAGGTTTGTTTGTCTGTTTCCTAGTTAAAGAGTTTCATGAAGAATGGTTTGACCTTTTTGCAGTTAAAATGCTGTTTTCCCATACTGGACATGCATTCTGTTGTTTTCTGTGATGGCATTCACAATATTTGCAATTTCTCCTTGCAACCTGACTTTTCTGTTGGCTATTTTGTGGATACATGTGGCTTTTCTCCACATTACTGCACACATAAGGTGTAGGACAATCGACGTTTCAGGCATGAGCCCTTCTTCAGGAATGAGGAGAGTGTGCCAAGCAGGCTAAGATAAAAGGTGGGGAGGAGGGACTTGGGAGAGGGGCGTTGGAAATATGATAGGTGGAAGGAGGTTAAGGTGAGGGTGATAGGCCGGAGTGGGGGTGTGGGCGGAGAGGTCAGGAAGAAGATTGCAGGTTAGGAAGGTGGTGCTGAGTTCGAGGGTTGGGACTGAGAAAAGGTTGGGGGGGGGGGCGGGGAAATGAGGAAACTGGAGAAATCTGAGTTCATCCCTTGTGGTTGGAGGGCTCCTAGGCGGAAGATGAGGTGCTCTTCCTCCAGCCGTCGTGTTGCTATGGTCTGGCGATGGAGGAGTCCAAAGACCTGCATGTCCTTGGTGGAGTAGGAGGGGGGGTTGAAGTGTTGAGCCATGGGGTGGTTGGGTTGGTTGATCCAGGTGTCCCAGAGGAGTTCTTTGAAATGTTCCGCAAGTAGGCGGCCTGTCTCCCTTGCCTACTTGCGCCTACTTGCGAAACGTTTCAGAGAACACCTCTGGGACACCCGGACCAACCAACCCAACCGCCCCATGGCTCAACACTTCAACTCCCCCTCCCCCTCCACCAAGGACATGCAGGTCCTTGGACTCCTTGGACTCCTCCATCGCCAGACCATAGCAACACAACGGCTGGAGGAATAGCGCCTCATCTTCCGCCTAGGAACCCTCCGACCACAAGGGATGAACTCAGATTTCCCCAGTTTCCTCATTTCCCCTCCCCCACCTTGTCTCAATCCCAACCCTCGAACTCAGCACCACCTTCCTAACCTGCAATCTTCTTCCTGACCTCTCCGCCCACACTCCCACTCCGGCCTATCACCCTCACCTTAACCTCCTTCCACCTATCGCATTTCCAACGCCCCTCCCCCAAGTCCCTCCTCCCTACCTTTTATCTCAGGCTGCTTGGCACACTCTCCTCATTCCTGAAGAAGGGGTCATGCCCGAAACGTCGATTCTCCTGCTCCTTGGATGCTGCCTGACCTGCTGCGCTTTTCCAGCAACACATTTTGAGCTCTGATCTCCAGCATCTGCAGTCCTCACTTTCTCCCACATAAGGTGTAGGCTGTTTCTCATGCTGTTCTGAGAAATTGTGGGTGGAATATATTTTGAAACATTCTCTTCCCAACTGTGAGAAAAGTGCAGCACCTTGTTCTGTTTTGCTTAATAAGTCCATAGCTATTGCATAATTCTACCATTGTGTGTGGAAGAATTCCCATTTCTTTATACCACTAGCAATTTGTACAGGAGCTGGAATGGGGAAGGTACAGCCATTTTCTCTTCAGCAGTTGTTTTAACTGTGGCTTGCTATGTTGTATGTTTTTGTCATCACGCTGGCAACTTGAGCTCTGCATATTCCTTGATTCTGTCAGCAGCTGTACGTTCTTACAGCTTTACAGCATTCATCTGAAAGGATTTGGCTTTCAGATGAGCCATGAAACAGCATTGGACACTGAAGGATTCCATGGCATAACTTCTAACGTCAGCATTGAATTCCTCTTAGTAATCATGTTGAACATTTATTCCTCAACAAAAATCACTTCCAAAAATATTGTGGTCAATAGCGCTTTACTAGTTTTAGGAGATTTCTGTGCTAAAATTGGCTGCTATTTTTCCTGCATTAAAACAAGTCCTGAAAGGAGCTGTATAGCAACGAGGTGGTAGCAAACTGATTGTCACTGGAGAGTAATCTAGAAACTCAGGCTCTGGAGAATTAGGCTCCACTCTCATTGTGACAATTCAATTAATAAATCTGGAGCATAAATCTACTCTTGGCAATGGTGCCATGTAACTGCCACCAGTAATTGTAAACATCCATCTGGTTCAGTAATTTCTTTTAAGGACAGAAATCTACCATCCTTATCCAGTCTTGGCCTCATGTAGGGGTTGGGGAAGCAGATAAGGCCAAAAGACCATAAGATTTAGGAGCAGCATTTGGCTATTCAGCCCATCCAAACTGTTCCACCATTCAATCATGGCTGATCTGTTTCTCAATCACTTTCTTCTGTCTTCTCCCTGTAGTCCTTGATCTCCTTACGAATCAAGACCTATCTATCGCTTTCTTAAATACATTGACTGACTTGACCTCTACTCTTGAACATCTGTTTAAGTGTCACGATCTGATGTTTTTGTACCTCTTGACCCTTACACACAGAAACAAATGTTAATACTTTCAAAAAAACATATATTAGATTTCTTTGCTAAGCCATCTGGTATAATTTACATCTGGGCATAGTTTTAATGGACATTGTTTTTGTTAACAGTTCCAAAAGGATTATCATTATGCAATTATGAATGCTTGGCTGAGTTATAAAAGCTACATTTATCTCATCAGGGAGCATGGAGTTATGCCTTCAACATTTCCCATCACTTTGCTGATGATCAAGATTATATTGATAGGGCAGTAATTGACAAATTTGAAATTTTCCTTTTATTTGTGTGTACAATATGTTCATGGGTGGCTCAGTGGCTCAGTGGTTAGCACTGCTGCCTCACAGCACCAGGGGCCAAGGTTCAAGTCCAGCCTCGGGCGACAGTCTGTGTGGAGTTTGCACATTCTCCCCGTATCTACGTTGGTTTCCTCCGGGTGCTCCGGTTTCCTCCCACAGTCCAAAGATGGCTTCTTGCTGAGATATTTGTATCATCGATAGTCACAGGTGATTTGCCGGAAGACTGGAGGTTGGTAAACGTGATGCCACTGTTTAAGAAGGGCGGTAAAGACAAGCCAGGGAACTATAGATCAGTGAGCCTGACCTCGGTGGTGGGCAAGTTGTTGGAGGGAATCCTGAGGGACAGGATGTACATGTATTTGGAAAGGCAAGGACTGATTCGGGATAGTCAACATGGCTTTGTGCATGGGAAACCTTGTCTCACAAGCTTGATTGAGTTTTTTGAAGAAGTAACAAAGAAGATTGATGAGGGCAGAGCAGTAGCTGTGATCTATATGGACTTCAGTAAGGCGTTCGACAAGGTTCCCTATGGGAGACTGATTAGCAAGATTACATCTCATGGAATACAGGGAGAACTAGCCATTTGGATACAGAACAGGCTCAAAGGTAGAAGACAGAGGGTGGTGGTGGAGGGTTGTTTTTCAGACTGGAGGCCTGTGACCAGTGGAGTGCCACAAGGATCGGTGCTGGGTCCTCTACTTTTTGTCATTTACAAAATGATTTCAATGTGAGCATAAGAAGTACAGTTAGTAAGTTTGCAGATGACACCAAAATTGGAGGTGTAGTGGACAGCGAAGAGAGTTACCTCAGATTACAACAAGATCTGGACCAGATAGGCCAATGGGCTGAGAAGTGGCAGATGAAATTTAATTCAGATAAATGCGAGGTGCTGCATTTTGGGAAAGCAAATCTTAGCAGGACTTATACACTTAATGGTAAGGTCCTAGGGAGTGTTGCTGAACAAAGAGACCTTGGAGTGCAGGTTCATAGCTCCTTGAAAGTGGAGTCGCAGGTAGATAGGATAGTGAAGAAGGCATTTGGCATGCTACCCTTTATTGGTCAGAGTATTGAGTACAGGAGTTGGGAGATCATGTTGCGGCTGTACAGGACATTGGTTAGCCCACTGTTGGAATATTGCATGCAATTCTGGTCTCCTTCCTATTGGAAAGATGTTGTGAAACTTAAAAGGGTTCAGAAAAGATTTACAAGGATGTTGCCAGGGTTGGAGGATCTGAGCTACAGGGAGAGACTGAACAGGCTAGGGCTGTTTTCCCTGGAACGTCAGAGGCTGAGGGGTGACCTTATAGAGGTTTACAAAATTATGAGGGGCATGGATAGGATAAATAAACAATGTCTTTTCCCTGGGGTCGGGGAGTCCAGAACTAGAGGGCATAGGTTTAGGGCGAGAGGGGAAAGATATAAAAGAGACCTAAGGGGCAACATTTTCATGCAGAGGGTGGTACGTGTATGAAATTAGCTGCCAGAGGATGTGGTGGAGGCTGATACAATTGCAACACGTAAGAGGCATTTGGATGGGTATATGAATAGGAAGGGTTTGGAGGGATATGGGCCGGGTGCTGGCAGGTGGGTCTAGATTGGGTTGGGATATCTGGTCGGCATGGACAGGTTGGACCGAAGGATCTGTTTCCATGCTGTACATCTCTATGACTCTATGACTCTATGTGCAAGTCAGGTGAATTGGCCATGCTGAATTGCCCGTAGTGTTAGGTGCGTTAGTCAAAGGGAAATGGGTCTGGGTGGGTTACTGTTCGGAGAGTTGGTGTGGACTTGTTGGGCTGAAGGGCCTGTTTCCACACTGTAGGGAATCTACTGAGCAGATTATCAGGTAAGTGCCAGCATTTTAACTGCACTGGAACAGCTTAGCTAGATGATGCCTAGTTCTGGAGCATAAATCTTCAGTATTATTGCTGAAATGTTATCAGATCCAATTTTTTTTTGCAGTATCCAGTGCATTCAGCCACTTGTTGAGACAACATACTGTGAATCAGATGGACTGAAGCCTGGTGTATATATAAAGCTAAAGACCTCTGGAGGATGCTGAGACAGAACATTCACTCAGTACCTCTGGATGGAGACTGTTGCGAAAGTTTTAGTCTTATCTTTTGCATTGATATGCTATGTTTGCCATTACTGAGGATGGGGATATTTTTGCAGCCTCTGCCCTCAGTGAGTTGTTGAATTTCCACACCATCATTTACACTGGATCTGACAGGACTGTAGTGTGGGTAGCTATTAAAAGTCTTGCATTTGCACTGAACATGTGACTGATGCATGTTTTAGACTAGGATTACCTACAATAGTTACCCAAGTTAGCATAGTACAGATTATACTTTGGAAAGAGAACCATGCATGTTCTTTGCTCTATGAGGTTGGAGTTCAGGTGATCTTGGTCTAGATAATCTCCTTTAAAAGCTGGTTTCGCTTTCCCTAGACGAGGTTTATGGAATTAGTATGTACCTGGTTGGGCCTCAGATGTTTGACATTGACTGTAATTAGAAATGGTAAGTAATACATTCATTACATGGCCAAGCAGCAAGTGCGGTAATGAGAGAAGGAATTCATTGCAACTCGAGGTCATGAGGATGAAATGCTTCAGTGTTTTTTTGTGAATGAAGGAATTATTAAATATTCGAAACAGTTTGAGGTTAATGTCATCCAAAGTTTTATTTTTGAAAAGAAAAATTGAATCACTACTAAAGAAATAAATTTTCTAGTCACATAGATTTTACAGCGCTAAACGAAAACAAATTAGGAAAGGTACACTTTCTTAGTTTCAATTATTTATATTCTTGAATGGTATATGGGTGCTGCTGGCTGAGCCAGTGTTATTTCCCATTCCTCACAGCCCTTGAGAAAGTGGCGCTGCATTGTGTTTTTTATTGAACCCCTGCAGTCATGCAATGTAGATACATCTATGATGTATAAGGAAGGGAATTCCAGGATTTGAAGCCAGTGTTCTCAAGTCAACAATGTAAGGCTCAATAACTTGATTGCAGTGTTTCTGCATCCAGTTGAGTTCCTAGTTCCTTTAACTCCTTCAGCATGTTCTGCATTCCTATTTCTTTCAAACCAGTTTTCCCTCAAATACATTGCTATCAACTGAAGGAAAACTCCTCCATGCAACTGCAATTTTCACATTGCATCCATTCTGCTGAGTGGAGGATTTTTATTTGTGAATCCCTTACTAGATTTATAGATGGCTATCTTATATTTTTAACTCCCAGTTTGGAATCCCACAAGTAAAATCTTTGGCTGGTGTGCAATGCAGATTGATGGCAACAGCGTGGGTTCAATTCCCACACCAGCTGAGGTTACTATTGTTATGGACTAGACCAGACCACTCAAAATATTCTTAAGCAGGCAGCCAGACCATAACATTGCAATTTGTTTCGGTAGTTGGCCATGCTAAATTACCAATATGTTAGGTGCATTATTCAGAGGGAAATGAGTCTGAGTGGGTTACTCTTCGGAGGGTATGTGAGGACTTGTTGGGCCAAATGGCCTGTTTCCATACTGTAGGGAAACTAATCTAATCTAAAAGTGCACAGTGAAAATAACCTGAAATAAGGTAGCTAGGATGAAGACCAGGTTTTAAAACTGAAAAAAGTTTATTCGCAAAATTGCACAATAAAACACAGAACAAAGGACCCCTGCAGAACTCAGTCTATCCAAACTAGACATAATTATGCTGGTTCTGAATATATACAACAGTCCCAATAAGCAAACCCTCTTGAAACATGGTAAATAAAGGAACAGATGTTTACAGGTTGAAGTTAGAAGGGCAGAGAGAGAGAGAGAATTTCCACACAGCTCACTTCTGAACTCCCAATGAGTTCTGGACTGAACCGCTCAGCTAGAGAGCTGACCACTCCCCCTTCATTATACAGGTAACTTCTAAAACATGACCACTTTGGCCTGAAGCTTCATCTATTTACATATAAACAAAAGGCCTCTCAATACCCTTTAATCTCTATACCAAACCAGATTACTCAGCACCGGGAGCATTTACGACCCCTCTGAAAATGTCCAAGGACATAGTATCCTTGAGAAAAGAAACAGCTTTTAGAAAAAAAAAAGAACCTGCTTTGTGGCACCGTGAAGGAATCTTCTTCTCAACCTTTCCCGTCGCCTGAGGCATGGTGATCTTCAGGTTAAACCCCCACCAGGTACGTCTCTCAAATGAGTGAGCAGCCCGAGGGTCTGGTAAGATTATGGCAAGTTTACCTTTTATCCTTCGAAAACACTTTACAATGTCAAGGATCTCTAGATCATGCCTGAGTCAACTCTTCTTTTTTAATGGAAACAAATGTTCCTTCATCAAGAGTCTGGTCAAACTCTGAGAGAAAGTTTTCGTAGCTGGGCCATGTTTCCATCGTCTCCACTCCATCACCATATTAGGAAAGCAGAGGCAATTGTGTTTTGTAAAATTCAAGTTTTCTTTCATGTGGGTGCCACCATCAATTATCACCCAAGTCTAATTACAATAGAACAATAGAAATGATACTGCATAGAAACGGACCATTTGGCCCTTCTTGCCCATGGCAACCCAAAGACACCCAATCTTAATTTCCCCTGAAAATGTGGTGCACAGCTGCCTTTTTGAACCGCTTCAATCCCAACAGTGTCATAGACCCACACTACTATTAGGGATAGAATTCCAGGACCAGTATTCTGAAATCATTCCTTTAAGATCAAAACTTGGTAGGAAACTCTCACACTTTTGAGAACATTTCCACTCATATTAGTTAGGAGAAAGTGAGGACTGCAGATGCTGGAGATCAGAGCTGAAAAATGTGTTGCTGGAAAAGCGCAGCAGGTCAGGCAGCATCCAAGGAGCAGGAGAATTGACGTTTTGGGCATAAGCCCTTTTTCAGGAATGAGGAGGATGTGCCAAGCAGGCTAAGATAAAAGGTAGGGAGGAGGGACTTGGGGGAGGGGTGTTGGGAATGCGATAGGTGGAAGGAGGTTAAGGTGAGGGTGATAGGCCAGAGAGGGGGTGGGGGCGGAGAGGTTGGGAAGAAGATTGCAGGTCAAGAACACGGTGCTGAGTCCGAGGGTTGGGACTGAGATAAGGTGGGCGGAGGGGAAATGAGGAAGCTGGAAAAATCTGCATTCATCCCTTATGGTTGGGGGGTTCCGAGGCGGAAGATGAGACGCTCTTCCTCCAGGTGTCATGTTGCTTTTCCAGCAACACATTTTTCAGTTTTTCACTCATATTAGTTGTTCATTCTTTTACAAGAAACAATGGCTATTTCTAGTATTTTGATCCATTAATGTGAGCTCAGGAAGTTTTGGATGAAGTTTCCTAGTTCCTTAGAGTCACAGGTAGACATGATAGTAAAGAAGATGATTGGTACACTTTCTTTTATTGGTCAGTGCATTGAGTATTGGAGTTGGGAGGTCATGTTACATCTGTACAGGATATTGGTTAGGCCACTTTTAGAATACTGCATTCAATTCTGGCCTCTGTGCTCTAGGAAAGATGTTGTTAAACATGAAAGAATTCAGAAAAGATTTACAAGGAAATTTTGGAGGTGGGTTGGAGGATTTGAGTTATAGAGAGAGAGGCTGAATAGGCTAAAACTATTTCCCCTGGAGTGTCGGAAGCTGACGAATGACCTTTTGGAGATTTATAAAATCATAGGGTGAATCGTCAAGGTCTGTTTCCCAGGATTGAGGAGTCCAAAACTAGAGTACTTAGGTTTAAGGTGAGAGGAGAAAGATTTAAAAGGGACTTAGGGGGCAACGTTTTCATGCAGAGGGAGGTCCATGTAAGGAATGAGCTGCTAGAGGAAGTGGGAGAGACTGGTATAATTATACATTTAAAATGATATCTAGATGGGTATATGAATAGAAAGATTTAGAGTGATATGGACCGGAGAGTCTGTTTTCGTGCTGTACGTCTTTATGTCTCCATGACACTAAAATGGAACTCAGGGCTTCAAGTTTGCATGGTTAACAGTGAATTTGTTCTCATATAAAAATGGTTATTTAATGCTGGTTGATTGCGAGATTTCTAGAACCTTGGGATCAGCAAGTAGGTGTGTCAAAAATCCAAAATGAGTTTGTTCAATTATATTGTTCTCCCCATGCACCTCAGCATCAACCTTAACCTTCGATAATCTAACCTATTACAGTCAGGTGGTCTTCCCATTAACTGTGCCTTTTTGCAACGTGAGAGATGATAATGTTAATTCAAAACAGGTTAAATATACCGATTCAGCATTTGATTTCCAAGAATTCATTGTACTTACTTGGTTATTTCCATATAGATTAAAGAAGCAGTGGAAGACGATATTTGGCTTCTGCTTGCTCTGAATTATGTTTTGTATATATTTTATTCATACAATATACACATTCTTCTCTCAAATTCCACACACATCACATGTAAACACTGCCATAGTTTAGTGGTGGCTTGAATAAACTAAGATGGGAATCCTTACATAAATATTTAGTTGATCAGCCATTTGCCTGTTTAAATACTCAGTTGACATCATTGACACTGTGCTATATTATATAATGGATTTAGTGGAGATGGACTGCACATTAGATTTGGATCCCAATTCAGAATCTCCCCACATATTAAACTTGCGTTCAGATGTGATAACTAATGGAGTATTTTGTGGCTTAATGACAAGTTAAGGAGAAAAGTATAAACTGAAATTATTGACTGGTTTAAGAAATATTTAATTGGACAGATTTTTGCAGAGTTTGGTGGACTCTGCAGATTTTTGAAAATGCCAAGTGTGTTGCAGAATTCCATCCCCTATTTCTGACAGATCCCATTTTTGTCAGATAGCAAAAGAGACAGGAGTCATGATACACAAACTTGGCAGGACCATTTGAAATTAGTTATGAAGTTCAAACAGATGCTACTTTGGATGTTGGAAAGGGTTGAGCCCAAAGTATGAGTGCCATGAATTTATGGAGTATTATGAATGCTTGACGGAGTTTCAAAACCTAAAATTGTTTCAGCAGGGGTTCTGTGTTCTTACTTTGATTGGCAGTTTAAAAAGACTATAGAAGAATTAGCTGTTTTTGGTATAACATCTGAATAAAAGTTTGTTTGTATTAGAGATTAAGAACTTGGCAAGTCCTTAGAGCTGAGACTGGCAATTTTATTTCACTGACGAGTGTTTAATGAGAAAGAGCTCTGTTGGTTTGTTAGAATTTTTTTGTCTCCCTGTTACGCCTGATGTCCACCCACAGTGAATTCTGGGTGAGTGGCTATGAAGATTGCATAGATCTATGAGGGTAAAAAGAGTAAATGGAGGGCATGAATGTAGAAGGAATGGTATGGAGTTGGGGGGCAGTGAGAGGAATTGTGCAGAACAGAGAGCCTAACAGTCTAAAACAAATGGGACAAAGTTGATTACAGAAATGAGTTTTCTAACCTAATACCTGCCTCATCATTTGGGAGGTCCAGTGCAAGACCTCTTTGGAGTGAAACATCAATCAAACAGGGTACTTCAAACTGAAGTTGCTGAATCAAGTCAGGAAATTTCCCAATTTTGCCAAATGGCATCAGCAGCAGAAATTCAGTCACATTTCAGATCCTCACCCAAACACTTGTGAAGGCTTTCCTGTTATTAGGTTTTGGATTCCCTGGCTGCAATATGTCAAGGAAAATTGCCAGAGAGAATCAGAGATCTTGAAAAGACAGTTTTCAATGAACTTTCCATTGTTAGTTCAAATGAAACAGCACCTTGCTACCAGCCTGTAAACATGATCCTTTCGAGTTTGCCCTGGAGCTTATAAGGTCATAAGGAGAATCTTCTGCAGTCTTGGCTCACACTTGCCAGGAGTCATTCTAAGTCATTTATTTTTGACCTTTCCTTACCAATAAGGAGGTGCATCAGTGTGCTCTATTGAGGTGTAAGGCAGGAATACAAAGCCTTATCTTGGGATCAAAAAGTTTACTAGATGCATCAAAACTATCCATTCTCGAAAGGCCCAACATACTAATCCCTTCTGTCTGCAAAAACAAAGGTCAGTAAGGGAAAAGAGGAAAGACGATTATTTGAGCTCCCTCATGGTGAGATTCAGGGAATCATAGGACCAGATGGGCATTATGTGAAAAGGTATAAGTGATGGAGGTGCCTCTTCAACTCTATCCTGTTAAAAACACTGGTAGAGTGACCTGCCATATTTCTCCTCACTGATTTCTTCATGCAGGCTTCTAAGCTGAGACTGGAGTGGGTAGCAGTCTTCAAGTAGCTATTAACTGACAACTTGATGACCTCCACTGAGGTATGTGTAGCTTGGCCACCCTAAGCTTTGAAGGCTTCATGTTAAAATTGTTGCGGCAGACAGAGCTGTAATTGGAAGGCTATTTACGTAATTTCACAGTCCCACCTGGAACCTCTTTATTGGAGCCTATGAAATTTTACAACAAGGTGCACAGCTTTAGTTTTCTAAAATAGGGAAAAGTAGCAACCAATGAAATGGCCTAATGTAGAAACAATCTGCTGCTACAGTTAAATCTGTATTGAGAACCAAGCATCCATGGCCTAATTTAGTTTAACACAGAGTATGATCATCAGTCAGAATATCTGGAGTCAGTTGATGTGTGCAATGAATCTGAGATGTCATTGTAATGGGAGTACAATGGAGTATTTAGTGAGAGCTCAGAGTATAATCCTCCTTGATATGAGTTAGGCTCATACAGCACAGAAACAGACCCTTCAGTCCAACTCATCTGCACTGACCAGATATCCTAAATTATTCTAATCCCTTATGCCACCCCTTGGCCCATATCCCTCTAAACTCTTCTTCTTCATCTACCCAGTCAGACCCCGTTCAAATGTTGTAATTGTACCTGCCTCAACCACTTCATCTGGCAGCTCATTCCATATACACACCACCCTCAATGGGAAAGAGTTACCCCTCAGGTACTTATTAAATCTTTCCCCTCTCAACTTAACCTCTGCCCCTAGTTTTGGATCACCTCCCAAACTGGGGAAAAAGGCCTTGACTATTCACCCTATCCGTGCCCCTCATTGTTTTCTCAACCTTTATAAGGTCACCCCTCAGCCTCTGGCACTCAAGGGAAAATGCCATGGGGGGGAGGGGGTTGGCACGGTGTGAAGGATGTGACAGCACTACAGGGAGAAGGTTCACCAGGATATTGCCTGGGATGGAGAAACTGAGCAATAAGGAGACACCAGATAGGCTTGGATTGTTTTCTTTAGAGGGGGGACAGAATTGAGGTGTATAGGATTATGAGGGGTATGGACTGGGTGAAAACAGCAGCTGTTCCCCTTGGTTGAAGCATCAATCATGAGAGGGTATAGCATTAGGGTAAGAAAGCAGGACATTCAGAGGGGATTAGGGAATAAAACATTATCACTCGGTGGGTGGTGGGAATCTGGAATGCACTGCCAGGGAAGATCGTGGAGGCTGGAAACCTTACTACCTTGAAAAATATTTGAATGAGAACTTCAAATATCATAACATTCAATGATGTGGGATAAGTGCAGAAAATTAGAATTAGCACTCTTTTAGTGATAGCTATGTTGATAGGCCTTTTCTGCGCTGTATGAATCTGTGAATCTATAAACTCTTTCCAGTTTGTGGTTGGAGCAGTTTGCTGTTACTATCTCCTTTCCCTGACTGTTTTAAGCTGGTACAGGAAAACCACTTGTGAATCCCACTACAAGAAGCTTTTGTCTTAAACCCGGTGTATATTATTACATGATAACAATGGCAGAAGTTGCAGTAGACATTATTATTAACCTTATGAGGAGACTTAAGCTGTCAGGTCTGTTGTCTTTGAAGTCCTAATATATTCTGCCTTTTCCCCACACAAGTCACCATTGCATCGTCTTACTTAATGAGGCTTAATGCAGTCACCAACTTTACCCCTTTTAGAACAATTACTTTATATAATATCTTGCCCAAAGCTTTTTTTCTATACTTTTATTCATTTTTCCTTTGAAGAAATAGAATTGAAACATTTCTCTTGAACGTTTATTGTTTCATCATCGGATTTCAAATTCAAATCTGCTATTCAGAAGGCAGTGTTGGTGTCACAACAATTTCAGTTAGTGAATAATCAGTGGGCTCAAGTTGACTTTTCCACTTATTCATTTTCTTCTTGCAAAATTTGCCACTTTCCATCTCTGAGTTTTCTGCAGTGATCATCTCTGATCACTACATCACTGACTGAGTCTTGACCATACACCAGGCAATCCTTTCCAACACATCTTCTCATCGGAGAGCTGGAATAATTAGGCTTTTTGTTATATACTAGTAAGTTGTCTGTCATGATTTGGAGATGCTGGTGGTGGACTGGGGCATACAAAGTTAAAAATCACACAACACTAGGTAATAGTCCAACAGGTTTAATTGGAAGCACTAGCTTTCGGAGCGCTGCTATTGGACTATAACCTGGTGTTGTATGATTTTTAAGTTGTCTATGATTGTGAAATTCTGTCAGCACTCAAAGTGTGTATTTTTGCCCAGTGGATTGGATTTTGTTTGGTCATTCTTCAATAGAGTTTTGGTAAATGATAGCATGGCATTTATTTCTCTTTGGCTCTTGTTGAGTTCACTTGAGTCTATTTTTAGCTTGCTGGCTTTGATTCTTCTCAGCCACATGAAATATATGTCTTTTGTCATCTTAGGTAACCTCATTGGATTCTTTGTTCTTTTTGGGTTCAACAATGCGTCAATGAAATCCAAATCATGTGTCTACTAGTTACCCCTTGTCCAGTGTTTAGTATTTGTTTTGTAATTGGACCGGATGTTCTCTTGTGCAGATTTGTCATAAGTTGGTCTCTCTTAACCTGCTAACTGTCTAAGAATTCCTGTCTAAGTAAACCGTCTAAGTTTAGTTCCTCCTGCTGCTTCAAGAAAGCTAAGTTAAAATCATGTCTACATGATCAAGAGTGTTGCTTCTTAATTATGAATTACATGGGTTAGAGTCATGTTGTGAATCTTTAATGCCTTACACCCTTTGTCTTGCTTGAAGCATACCTTTAACTTGAAGAGTCATTCCAACTTAACCACATCGGTTGGTTGTAACATTAGTTATTTTTTTAGCCATTGTATTTAATCATATAAGACAATAATACTGACATTTCTATTAAGCATTAAATTAATGAGATGTCTGTATATATAAACCAAAGTTGGTAGATCATCAATTCCCCTTGGGAATGCATTTGGCATCTTTCTAATGCCAGTGATTCAACCATATTACCATCTTTGGATGAGTAGCCAAAGTGTCCTACTTCCACACATC
This sequence comes from Chiloscyllium punctatum, assembly GCF_047496795.1. Taxonomy (NCBI): domain Eukaryota; kingdom Metazoa; phylum Chordata; class Chondrichthyes; order Orectolobiformes; family Hemiscylliidae; genus Chiloscyllium; species Chiloscyllium punctatum. The sequence goes on from NC_092764.1 coordinate 15,202,041, forward strand.
TTCTGGAAGGGCCCAACCTCCTTTAAACATATAGCATTCATTTTTTTAGTAGATGGGCCTTACTTGTACTAATGAAATTTCCTTGTTCCACAGCATTGACAATAACTTTTACATCAACTATGTGGCTTACACTTTGTGTTGGCTTATCTTGTATGTCTTTACATCTTTAAACTGAAAAAAATTCCAGTGTTGTCTTGTGATAAGCTTGTCCTTCTCCATCCAGGGGTTCACTGTGGTTCCTCCTTGGTCATAAAATGTCTCACCAGTAATTCTAACAAAAATTTTGTTTCTTAGGAAGTTGATTTCAAAGTCCTACACTCTCAGTTTTCCACCACTCTATGGAGATTGTTACTGAACTTATAAATTCTAGATGTTGAATTCTTCTGTTAAATCTTTCTCTTTCAAGTACTTTATTTGTTCTTTGATTAAAGTAATTGTCAAAACCTTATAGAACTTCATCAATGTTGTCTGTGCCATCTTTTTTGACTTGATGAGCTAAAACATCATTAACTATAGGTTTTATTGAATACATGACTGTATCTACTCGTTCAACTCATGAATGTGTGTTGATCTTACAAGCAAGTTGATATCTGAAGAACTGTTTACTCCAAGATGTCCAGTCCTGTGTTCAATTTAGCCAATTTCTGAAATTGAATCTGTTAGCTAGTATTATTCAACCTGCTAATTCTTGGTAATTAATTATTTATTCTTCTTACCTTTAAAACATTTTGATTCTGCATATCTCAATTATCCTTTTATTGCTGGCTTTAAAAGTTTTAAATCTATTTTAATGCTGCTGTAATCATTTTCCCAAGTATATTCTTATTTCTTCAATATAATGATATTGTTTCATCTTCCTTGTCATAAAGGTTTTTTTTTCCTGATACGTTTACAGTCAAGTTGAAGGCATTCTGACTTCTATGGCCAACTAGGAGTTTTATTTTTTACTTTCTATGAGAAACATGGAAGTTTCCTGCTTTTTGTGGAGGAAAAAAATAGACAATTTCATACCTTACATAGACAAATAATCAATGCCTGTTTTTTTTTCCATAACATTTCAATAAAGTTTACTCTCTGCAGCCTTAATATTTTTCCCCACTAATCGCATGGTTTAAATTATGGATCTCCTGTTCTTACTGCAATCTCAGTGGTCTCCTTACTTGGCCTTCCATTGGACTACATCCATTTAGGCTTTTAAATTGCCCCTTTGTCACTTTAATTCAAGCTTTGCAAGGTTTTCTCTGCTGGGACTTTGGCTTAAATTACTGATATAGCCTTAGATTTCTCTACTGTATTGGTGACTCACGGCATCCACTTGCTACAACAGCAATGCACATTTTGAGATATAAGTAGCCCTTTTTAACATTTATGCCATTCAGTCCATTCTGTATTATTAATGTACAGTGTTCCCATTACCAAACGAGAATTTCTAACTTTACTCACAGAGATCTGATGCTTATTTATTGCCCAGCTGAACCTCAAATCAAGACTACTCCTGAACTTCTCTTACCACATGTGAATTAAAGGCTTTACCATTAAGTGTTGTTCTCCTTAGTTATTTTTTTTCCATGAGTTTATCTGCAAAGTTGGCTGCAGCTGCCAACAGTTTGGATGAGTAGCTGTTAAGGATTTAAAGTCATAAAAGCTACAGACCTCCAGCTACTGGCCAGACCAGCATTCACTGCACTTGGGTCTATTAGCAGTTTCACCATTGTTGCATTATGGTATTAAGCAATAATGCCCTGCACTGCTGCTACACTGTGTATGTTGCAATGTGAATGCTACTGACTAATGATTAATGTAGATCCCTTGTGAGAAGATTTGTAGCTCGGGTGCTCGTTGTTGTGGCTTTGTTCGCCAAGCTGGGAATTTGTGTCGCAGACATTTCGTCCCCTGTCTAGGTGACATCCTCAGTGCTTGGGAGCCTCCTGTGAAGCGCTTCTGTGACGTTTCCTCTGGCATTTATAATGGTCACTATAAATGCCGGAGGAAAGATCACAGAAGCGCTTCACAGGAGGCTCCCAAGCACTGAGGATGTCACCTAGACAGGGGACGAAATGTCTGCAACACAAATTCCCAGCTCGGCAAATAGGACCACAACAATGTAGGTTCCTGCTGCAATCCCTTTTTCTTGGGTGAGTCTAAAGGTGTACTTACTGACTGTGCAGAGGACAATTACGAGTGAGTATTATCAGAAGATGCAGTTTATTGCATGATAGCAAAGCTACAAGTTGTATTCTTAAGTTCGACATTATTCCTAAGATTATGACGAAACCTATGATAACAAGTCTGTACTCTTTGAGATCCAAAGGTGCTTTGCTTTTCACCATCCAAGGCTGTTTGAACTTATCAGAGTGGTCGAGCTTGGTGCAATCTCCAATTGTAACCCTTTCCGAACCACCTTAAACAACAGGTTGTGGATTGCTTATATCATGCTGCATCAGTATCACAATTGTGTAAGCCAGCTTGATAGGCCAGAATGAGCTTTTTGTTTCCACTTTTGTCTGTATGTTCATATAAGATGTTGTACTGCCTTGACATATGCTTCCATCATCACCAATAGCTCACTGAAACTTGCCATTAAACTTGGGATTCAAAGCACTCAAATTCAATTTTACTTTTGCCTTATTTTGTCTTACTTATTACAGTATGTCTTTTTTCTAAAAAAAAGTAATCAGTTGTAATTTGAGGTGTCATTCATATCTAAGGCAAGAGTTACATGTCCTATTTCAAACATTTGTGCACAGACTACTGGCTTACACACCCAAAGCAGTTCCTGAAGAGTGCAGCACTGATGGATATGACAAATTTGAAAAAAATCATTATACCGAAGACTCGTTCACTGTCTTGGTTAAACATAAAAGATCCCATGAATGAAAATTAATAGCGAAATTCTCCCTGGTTAAGCATGTACACCTTAAACACCAACCCCAAAAACTAAATGGATATTTGACTAATTTGTTCTTTGTGGGATCTTCCTGTGTTCAAAATGGAAACTGTTTCCTCCATAACTAAAGTGACTACATTTCACAAAGTAAAATTGGTTGTAAAGTTGCGATGGCAGTAGATAAGTACAAAACACTTTTTGTTATTGCATAAAATGATTTTTTAAAACATATTTAATTCATCCTGTTGTTACTTGCAATTTATTTGAAAATTGACTTTTAGATATACTACACGAGAACTCTAAATGGTTGCACTCTGGTCATCTGCAACCTTTTGTAATTTAGTCGCTCAGCCTAAATGCAAAAGAGAAAGATTTAAAATGTTATGTTAATGGATGGGATAAAAAAAACATTATAAATTATCCATTGGACTGAGTGGTATGCAGGGGGAGTTTAGTCTGCTAACTAAATCATTCTTCAGGAAATTAAGCATCATATAAAGACAGGGTCTGAGCAGGTCAGGCAAAGAAATCCCCCTGGGTCTCTTACAGGGAGAGAAAATAACCTTTCCTCTGTTGATTTCACTTTGTGCCCTATTATGATTGGAGATGCAAACAGAAAATATGAAGCTTCACTGGCAACAGTATATGAAGGGAGTAGGTAAAGCATCATTAAAATCTCTCTACCAAGCACTGCCTGACCCTTTGTAAATGAACCCTTTGAGAACCAGGAGAGAATTTTTCCTTCTTTGCAACTGAAAATAAAATGTGTAATCAGGTAACACTCTGTCAACAAATGGATTAACTGCTCAGTGGCCCTCGGTATGATTCTTCTTTTCGAAACTCAACGTAGGGATAATCTCACCTACCTTTGGAGGTTTAAGAAAAACAAAATGAGAGTTTCAGTGTTTCAAAAGCTCCAGGGATGTTGTTGCTCCTGAAGCATTGCTGCATTTACTTCCTACATTTGTTCAAAATTAGGGCAAAATTGCAAAAAGTGAAGCACATTGGCTCTCATTTTGTAAATAAATTGCAGATATCTTTTGTAACAAAGTATTCTAATTATTGCTTCAAATGCGAACAAGAAACTAGCATTTATATGATGTGTTTTATGGCCTCAGGAAAGCTCAGAATACATTACAAGACAATGAAGTAGTGAAGTGCCATCAAGACTGTACTGTGGGAAGTACAGACACCAATTTGTTGAGACAGCAGACTTCCACAAACAGCAAAATAATTATGATCAGCTAATTTATTTCAATTAAGTTGGTTGATGGATAAACATTGGTCAGGACACTGTCAAGTGTTTCACTGCTCTTCTTTCAATAGATGCCATAAAGTACAGGTCCTCAAGGGTCATAATCTCCGGATTACTGCCCGAGCCATGTGCCAATTGGCACAGGGATAAGAAAATTAGGGAAGTAAACACCTGGCTAAGGGTTTGGTGTGGGAAAGAGGGATTCCACTTCATGGGGGATTGGCATCAGTTTTGGAACCGGGGGGATCTGTACCGTTGGGATGGTCTCCACCTGAACCGATCAGGTACCAATGTTCTAGCGAAGAGGATAAATAGGGTGGTCAGTAGGACTTCAAACTTCTGAGTTGGGGGGAAGGGAAAGTGAAAGCGACAGGGAATATGGAGTTAAATGGAAAGATAAGCAGCAGGATAGCATGTGTGCAGGTGGATTTAAACTTGAGGCAGACTGGGAATGCAGCATAAAGGAAGGATAACTTAGGACATCTTATGACTTCCAATATCTCTCATGATAAGAAAGTTAGCATTAAGGCACTTTACCTGAATGCTCGTAGCATTTGTAACAAAGCAGATGAACTAATGGCACAGATCATTGTGAATGATTATGATGTGGTAGGCATCACAGAGACGTGGTTGCAGGGGGGTCAGGACTGGCAGTTAAACATCCAAGGATTTTCAACTTATCAAAAAGACAGGGAGGTGGGCAGAGGGGGCGAGGTTGCCTTGTGAGTGAAGAACAAAATTAAATCTATGGCACTGAATGACATAGCGTCGGATGATGTGGAGTCTGTGTGGGTGGAATTGAGGAACCACAAAGGCAAAAAAACCATAATGGGACTATGTACAGACCTCCTAACAGTGGTCAGGACCAGGGGCGCAACATCTACCGGGAAATAGAGAAGGCATGTCAGAAAGGCAAGGTCACGGTGATCATGGGGGACTTCAATATGCAGGTGTACTGAGTAAATAATGTTGCCAGTGGATCCAAAGAAAGGGAATTCATGGAATGCTTACAGGATGGCTTTTTGGAACAGCTTGTCATGGAGACCACAAGGGAGCAGGCTATTCTGGACCTAGTGCTATGTAATGAACCAGACTTTATAAAAAATCTTAAAGTAAGGGAACACTTAGGAAGCAGCAATCATAATATGGTAGAGTTCAGTCTGCAGTTTGAAAGAGAGAAGGCAAAATTGGATGTAATGGTGTTACAGTTAAATAAAGGTAATTATGAGGGCATGAGAGAGGAACTGACAAAAATAGACTGGAAACAGAGCCTAGCAGGGAAGACAGTAGAGCAAAAATGGCAGGAATTTGTGGGCATAATTGAGGACACTGCACAGAGGTTCATCCCCAAGAAAAGAAAGATTATCCAGGGAGGGATTAGACAGCCATGGCTGACAAAGGAAGTCAGGAAATGTATTAAAGAAAAAGAGAGATCCTATAAAGTGGCCAAGAGCACTGGGAAATCAGAAGATTGGGAAGGCTACAAAAACAAACAGAGGAAAAAAAGAGAGAACTAAGGAAGGAGAGGATCAAGTATGAAGGTAGGCTAGCCAGTAATATTAGAAATAATAGTAAAAGTTTCTTTCAATACATAAGAAACGAACAGCAGGCAGAAGTAGACATTGGGCCACTTCAAACTGATGCTGGAAGCCTAGTGATGGGAGATAAGGAAATAGCTGGAGAACTTAATAAGTACTTCGTGTCAGTCTTCACAGTGGAAGACATGAGTAATATCCCCACAATTAAAGGGAGTCAGGAGGCTGAGTTGAGTATGGTTGCCATTACAAAAGAGAAAGTGTTAGAAAAGCTAAAAGGTCTTAAAATTGATAAATCTCCTGGCCCCGATGGACTACATCCTAGAGTTCTGAGGAAGGTGGCTGAGGAAATAGCAGAGGTGTTGAATGAGATCTTTCAAAAGTCACTGGAGTCAGGGAAAGTCCCGGATGATTGGAAGATCGCTGTTGTAACCCCCTTGTTCAAAAAAGGATCAAGACAAAAAATGGAAAATTATAGGCCAATTAGCCTAACCTTGGTTGTTGGTAAAATTCTAGAATCCATCATTAAGGATGAGGTTTCTAAATTCTTGGAAGATCAGGGTCGGATTAGAACAAGTCAACATGGATTTAGTAAGGGGCAGTCGTGCCTGACAAACCTGTTGGAATTCTTCGAAGAGGTGACAAGTAGGTTAGACCAGGGAAACCCAGTGGATGTGGTCTATCTAGACTTCCAAAAGGCCTTTGATAAGGTGCCACACAGGAGGCTGCTGAGCAAGGTGAGGCCCCATGGTGTTTGAGGTGAGCTACTGGTATGGATTGAGGATTGGCTGTCTGACAGAAGGCAGAGAGTTGGGATAAGAGGTTCTTTTTTGGAATGGCAGCCAGTGACAAGCGGTGTCCCGCAGGGTTCAGGGTTGGGGCCGCAGCTGTACACGTCATATATTAATGATCTGGATGAAGGGACTGGGGGCATTCTAGCGAAGTTTGCCGATGATACGAAGTTAGGTGGACAGGCAGGTAGTCCTGAGGAAGTGGGGAGGCTGCAGAAGGATCTAGACAGTTTGGGAGAGTGGTCCAGGAAATAGCAGATGGAATTCAATGTGAGCAAATGTGAGGTCTTCCACTTTGGAAGAATGAATACAAGCATGGACTACTTTCTAAACGGTGAGAAAATTCATAAAGCCAAAGTACAAAGGGATCTGGGAGTGCTAGTCGAGGATTCTCTAAAGTTAAACATGCAGGTTGAGTCCGTGATTAAGAAAGCGAATGCAATATTGTCAATTATCTCAAGAGGGTTGGAATATAAAAGCACCGTTGTGGTACTGAGAGTTTATAAAGATCTGGTTAGGCCCCATTTGGAGTACTGTGTCCAGTTTTGGGCCCCACACCTCAGGAAGGACATACTGGCACTGGAGCATGTCCAGCGGAGATTCACACGGATGATCCCTGGAATGGTAGGTCTAACATATGAGGAATGGCTGAGGATCCTGGGATTGTATTCATTGGAGTTTAGAAGATTAAGGGGAGATCTAATAGAAACTTACAAGATAATACATGGCTTGGAAAGGGTGGACGCGAGGAAATTGTTTCCGTTAGGCGAGGAGACTAGGACCCGTGGACACAGCCTTAGAATTAGAGGGGGTAAATTCAGAACAGAAATGCGGAGACATTTCTTCAGCCAGAGAGTGGTGGGCCTGTGGAATTCATTGCCGTGGAGTGCAGTGGAGGCCGGGACGCTAAATGTCTTCAAGGCAGAGATTGATAAATTCTTGATGTCACGAGGAATTAAGGGCTATGGGGAGAATGCGGGTAAGTGGAGTTGAAATGCCCATCAGCCATGATTGAATGGCGAAGTGGACTCGATGGGCTGAATGGCCTTACTTCCACTCCTATGTCTTATGGTCTTATGGTCTTATGAGCTCTTTTATACCCACTAGAGAACAGGAGATGGGAACTTGGATTAACATCCTTTAGCGACAGTAGCTCCAACAGTACAGCGCCCTACTAAAATGTCAGACTGTACTCAAGTATCTGGATTGTGATTTGAACAAACAGCCTGAATTAGAGATATGAGTGCGACCACCTGAGGAATGAGTCAGGATTAATTGGGTGTTGGGATAAATGGAATGAGTGTCTTCCTGAGCTGTACCTCCAGGATTTTCACTTTGTCATGATCCCAACTGATGTTATTACTGGACAAGAGAGATCGTTAGACTGAAAGCTGGATTGATAGATTCTATGTTCGTTTAGTTTGGCTTGAATGAGGAGATCTTTCACTGAAACATAAACATGTAACTTTGTAGGTCAGATTTTACTAATAACATAGAGGCGTAGTTAGTAAACAAATGAATATAAAGTAGAATCATTTGAACTGTTTACATAAAATATATGTAAAAATTTTGAAAGACAATAATTTATAATCCCATTAATTCTACAAACATTCCTTTACGAATCCCAAAAGCACCCCTTGTACAGCATTCACAGTGGAGACATTCTCTTTCCTGCAAACCTCAGTAAGTTTCAATTTAAATATAACTTCCACTCCTAGTATGGAAAATCTGACAGTCTCTTCCTGGAGCTTTCATATACCTGAGTTTAAATATCTTCAGCTTCAAATAAGCTCCTCAGAGGTTTTAACCAAACACTTTAGGATGGTACTATTACTAAATTGTTCCTATTGCTTGCTCTCAGACCTTTTTTTTACAATCTTCTCTCTTTCTCAGCAGCACTGTTTTATACATGCAGCTTCATCCAAGGATCTGTGCAGAGCTGTCCCAAATAAAAACAAAACCCTTTTATCCCCCCAAGCTAAGAGTATTTTCAATAAACTTCAAAACAATGTTTTTTGAGGCACAATTGTTTACTTTGCTCAGTTGTAAACTCTCCTATGTCTGCAAAAAAAGAATCTTTGAAGTTACTTCTTTTTAATAGTTGTTTCAAAGTAAAACCACTGTTATAGGAATACTTACAACTTGATCATTAAACCTTTGAGACATTAGAAGTAGCCATGTTGCTAATTCAAAATTCCAAAACCTAAACTCAAAATAAATGATATAAAACATATGTATAAATTGCACACACAAATCACTATCTCCAGAGGAGTAGTTTGAGGGTTTGAGCTCCACTCACATAAGAACAAGTGTCACAGTACCACAATTTCAAATTTGAAAGCTTCTGAACATGTAAGCATGGAGCATTCAACTCCTTAAGCCTCCTTCACTATTTAATAATATCTCAGTTGATATGTTTGTAACTACAAATCCACAGTCCCACCAACCCCAGATAACGTTTCAACCCCTTGTTTCCCAAGAATCTATTCACCTCTGTCTTAAAAATATTCAAAGGCTTTGCTTCCACTACAATTTCAGGCAGTCAATTTCAAAGAATCACCAGCCATAGAAAAATTTTTCCTCGTCTCTGTCAAAGTGGGTGACCTCATATTTTTGAACTGTAACTTCTGATTCCAGATTCTCCCATAAAATGAAATATCCTCTCCCTGTCAAGCTCCTTCAGTTCTTAGATGTCACTTCTTCCTTTCCACGCTCCAGCATAGATAAGTAGGGCCTGTCCAACATTTGTATCTAAGCCAACTCATCCAGACCAGATATTTGTTCGCTAAATCTTCTTTGAGCTACTTAAATGCATTTATATTAATAAGGTGACAAATATTGTACACAGCCTTCCAGATATGATCTCAACAGTGCCCTGTGCTACTGGATTATAACATTCTTACTTTGTATTAAATTCTCCCACAATAAATGATAACATTCTACAGGCTTTCCTAATTACTTGCTGTTCCTGCATACGAGCCTTTTAGTGATTCCTGCATGAGGACATCCAATCCCTCTGCACCTCAGATCTGAGAAGTCCTTCATTATTTAAATAGAATATCTTTTAACAGATATCTTGGCAGCATCCTTGAATTAACAGCTTTGCAGCATCCTTGATTTAACAGCTCGGGTAAGATCCCGGAGGACTGGAGAATTGCTAATGTTTTCCTCTTGTTTAAGAATGGTAGCAAGGATAATCCGGGTAATTATAAACCAGTGAGCCTGACATCAGCGATAGGGAGGCTGCTGGAGAAGATACTGAGGGATAGGATCTATTTACGTTTGGAAGAAAATGGGTTTATCAGTGATAAGCAATATGGTTTTGTGCAGGGAAGATCATGTCTTACCAACTTAATAGAAGTCTTTGAGGAAGTGACAAAGTTGATGGATAAGGAAAGGGCTGTAGATGTCATATAGAGGGACTTCAGTAAGGCATTAGATAAGGTTGCCCATGGTAGATTGATGGAGAAAGTGAAGTCGCATGAGGTCTAGAGTGCACAAGTTAGGTGGATAGAGAACTGGCTAGGCAGCAGGAGACAGAGACTAGTAGTGGAAGGGAGTTTCTCAAAATGGAGAACAGTGACCAGTGGTGTTCCACAGGGATCCATGTTGAGACCATTGTTGTTTGTGATATATATATATATATATATATATAAATGAGTGAGAGGATGGTTTAGGTGATCTGATTAGCAAGATTGCAGATGACACTAAGATTGGTGGAGTAACAGATCGTGAAGGGGACTGTCAGAGAATGCAGCAGAATTTAGATAGATTGGAGAGTTGGACAGAGAAATGGCAGATGGAGTTCAAACTGGGCAAATGTGAGTTGATGCATTTTAGAAAATCCAGTTCAAGAGCAAACTATACAGTAAATGGAGAAGCACTGGGAAAAATTTATATGCAGAGAGATCTGGGTGTTCAGGTCCATTGTTCCCTGAAGATGACAACGCAGGTAATTAGAGTGGTCAAGAAGGCATACAGCATGCTTTCCTTCATCGGACGGGGTATTGAGTACAAATGTTGGCAGGTCATGTTACAATTGTATAAGACTTTGGTTCAGCCACATTTGGAATACTGTGTACAGTTCTGATCATCATATTACCAAAAGAATGTGGATGCTTTGAAGAGGGTACAGAGGAGGTTCACCAGGATGTTGCCTGGTATGGAGGGCGCTAGCTTTGAAGAAAGGTTGAGTAAGTTTGGATTATTTTCATTAGAAAGATGGAGGTTGAGAGTGGACCTGATTGAGGTCTACAAAGTCATGAGAGATATAGACAGGGTGGATAGCAAGAAGCTTTTTCCCAGAGTCGGGGACTCAGTTGCTAAGAGTCACAAGTTCAAGGTGAAAAAGGAAAAGTTTAAGGTAGCTATGCGTGGAAAGTTCTTTATGCAGAGGGGGGTTGGTGCCTGGAACACATTGCCAGTATAGGTGGTAGCAGCAGGCACGATACCATCATTTAAGATGTATCTAGACAGATACATGAATGGACAAGGAGCAGAAGGATACATACTCTTAGAAAATAGGCAGCAAGTTTAGATAGAGGATCTGGATCAGCACAGGCTTGGAGGGCCGAAGGGCCTGTTCCTGTGCTGTAATTTTCTTTGTTCGTTGTTCTTTGAATGTTTCTTTTTCACTCTTTCTGCCAAAATGGGCTTGTTCATATTTCCCCATATTATACTCCATTTGCTAGATCTTTGCCCTCTCACTTAACCTATCTATACCTCTTTGTACCCACATTATGTCTTCTTTCCAATGTTTATCTCGTTTCCTGTTCCATTTAGCACTTTCCTTGACTTTCTCTACTAAGCTTGACAAACTAGTCCTCAAATGGAACACCAAGCTTCATGAATTCCATTATGTTATCCTCCGTAGCCACCACACAATATAGTCCTCCATTTCAATCCACCCTGTTTCTAAGTTCTGCTTTTGATCACTCCCGAAAATCTCAAAATCTCTTTTCACATGTGCCATATTTTTGCAAAAGACTCTCAATAATGGGTACACTTCAGACACAGTAGTTAAAATGATGGACACTGCATCATGACAAATTGGCTTAAGTGATTGCTTGGCAACATGCCAGATTTTTGCAATTAGTTTTCATTCATCCCCTTGGCAGAAAAGTGATTGCAAATTATTGACACAATTGTTTATCAACTTAGTGCCCATTCTGACGTTTAAGTTTCAAGAGATAGCCTTATCAGAAAGGGATGCAATGTTTTGAACGCTCAGGCTACAACTATAAGAGCCATAAGGGATTGATTGAGAAGCTTAATTTGATTAGATTGAGATCATTTTCATAAACTACTCAAATCTCTAACTCTTTCTTAGAAAGCCACAATTCTATTTACAAACCAGCCCATTAAGCTGCTGTAGATTCTGACTTCACACTCATTCCAGTTTATATTATTAAATTCTGTTAGGTGATAATAATCCTGTGAATTAACTTATTCTATGACATTCATCATTCAATTTACAAACTGAACCCTTCAGTGAGGACCCACCAACTAATGTACTCTTGAATATCCATTGTTCCATACGTACAACAACCAATTCGCTCAGTTGCTCTGCAGCTTTCTCTCAAATATTCATTGTCATTTTGTCTGGGCTAAATTACCCCTTTACCAACAGTGATCTGATGGTTGTCACATTGCTGTTTGTGGGACCTTACGGTGAATAAATGCTGCCAATTTTCCCTGCATTGCAACAGTGACTTCATTTGTTTGCAGAGTGCTGTGGGGCTTTCAAAGTGTAATAAATTGAGGTCGTTCAATATCTTTTTCTGTATAAACCAGCCAAACTGGTGGATTCCAATTTGAGGCTCGCTCTCAGTATACTTCGTTCTGTGCATACATCAGCCAAACTCCTCAGTTAGATTAGCATTTTCTAATTCTGCCTACTCTCTCATTCTCTGTATAACCTCTGTATTTGTCATGATGGTGGTCTTTTTCTCCCCAGTGGAGTAACTTCCCCTCTTTTCATGCCTGCATGCTCTATTACATTTAAGAGTTTAATAAAGACTTCAAGGGGGAAAAAATCCCAATTATTTGTCAAACTGCAAGAATCGGCACTTTTGAGTAGACTGCACTTTGTCAGGCATCATCCCATGAAAATTAATTCCTTTTCTTAATCAATTTGTATTAAGTGGCAAACTCCCAACAATGTCTGCACCAGAATGAGGAGTATGTTATCGTGAGGGTTAGTCTGTGCATCTCAGTTTTTCCATAATGATGAGATGTAGAAAAACAAAACACAATAGCATTAAGCTTTCAAAAAAGATAATCTCCTCAAGCTTTTGCATAGTGAACAACTGTTTCATAAAGATGAATGGTTTTGCTCAGCCAAATCAAATGCAGATTTAAAGCAAATTGAGTTAATGTTGGAGAATACAAGTTGGAATGGATTGCAAACGTTTTTATTTTGCATTGTAATAACCATATACACCTAAATCAATAGCTTGGAAAGAAAGCAATAATATCACATCAGTGGAGGAATGAAATATAGTATGTGGGGGGAGGGAAGGGAAGGGCAGCTGTGAAATGAAAGGATTTGTACAGGAATAGTGACATTTCATTAGGGAGTTATGGGAGACTATTGAATATAAATCCATTACACTAAACTCTATCTGATCTAATCACACTTGAGACTGGTTAAAGCTGCAGTATATTATAGTAAAGCATTATAAGATGTTCAGTCCCAGTTTGTGGTGCTTTATATCATAATATCCAGACAGTAGGCTACACGAATGTACAGATATCTTTGAAATTAAGTAATATTGCAAAAAGTAATGGTCTTTGGTTAATGCTATTGGGTTCTGACCACGTTCCGATAGGTTGCCAAAAATGTATCCATCAGGATGTATCCATCCAAAGTAATTCCAAGTGCAGACTCTTTATTCATTTCTTTCTGTTCTGCCTATCCAAAACAATTGTGCACTGATTTATACAATGGAATTAATGTATTCCTTGCTCAATTTATTTGCTTCAAAAATAAAATTATCTGCTATTCTTTGAATGCCTCCATTTCTCTGACAATATTTATATTGAGTGAATAAACACTCCTCCATTTTGCAGCCTGAAATGATACTGCTTCCAGTACAGACTGTTCTGTGGAGTCCAAATCATTAACTGTTAACTTTGCAATGCACTGTAATTATGCTAGCTCATTCAGCTGATGGTATTGGTTCTAGAATAATATAGTTGGTTGGATCTTCCACAATTTTGCCCTCGGGAAACAAGCAGTGTTCGCAGGAGCAAGGCTCAGAAGAAGGGACAGAAATGCAGACTATTCAGCATACGTATTCAATGTTGCTCCGGGAAACATATCTTGATCTGTATTCACAGCATTCAAGGCACTTGTCATAGGTGTGCAAGGCTGTGAGAGTGAGGAGTGCGGGAGGTGTTAGGTGGGGGTATAGGTCAGCATTCCTGACTGCTAATCTCACTCAGCTCATTTACGCCATTAGAGAGTCATCTTTCAGGTGAGACATTACAATCAAGGTATTAGTTGCCTCCTAAATGAATTTGAAATATCCCATGACATAATTTAAAGGAGACCAATACTAAAGCTGTGCATCCCTGATTTACCATACCTTGAAATAACTGCTAGGTTAGGGATAGGATTAGGGTTTGGGTTAGGGTTTGGGTTTGGGTTAGGGCTAGGGTCAGGGCAAGGGTCAGGGTTTGGGTTAGGGTTGAGCTTGGGTTAGGCTTTGGGTTAGGGCTCTGGTGAGGGTTTGGGTTAGGTTTAGGATTAAGGTTAGGGTTCGGATTCAAGTAAATATAAGGGTTAGGATTAGTTCTTCGGCAACATTGAATGAAATTTTGAAAGTTATATCTGAAGCCTCCCTAGTTCAGTGTCCACATTTACAAAGCTCCTAAAAATCCAGTTAATTGGTAAAGAGACTGGCCATCACCCCTTAAATCTTCTTATGTCAAAGTTGTTTACATCTCTGTTAAATGTTAAGTAATGCTTTCTATGGTAATGATGCTGTATAATTGCATGCTTTTGTTATCAAATTAACAATTTTAACAGCTAATAAATTTAAAGGAGTTGATAAAGATAAGCCATTTTGTCTTTAGCAAATTAGATTGAAGAAAATTCATTGTCAGCTATAGTATTTGATATAACGTACCATTAAAGGAGAGATATTTCAACTCATAGTCAGCAAGCAATTTGATAAATTCAGAAACGTGTAGGGTATCATTAAAAACTAACAAACATAGAGACTTTCTCTTCTTAGTGATGAGCTGAATCTGCCAGAACCAGTTTGCCGCTGACCCTGGGCAGCCATTAGTAAAATGAAACCTTCCACTTATTTTTCCTTAAGCTTGCACTTGGATGGGTGAGATTCTTTAAAAGCCTCCTGGCAGTGATTTCCCAACCTTTTCTGTGCAGCTAATTTATGATCATTTCAGATGTTTCTCACTGATTAAATAGGAGATTTTGCTTCAATTCTTAAGTCTTTGAACAGGAAACTCCGAAAAATTAAACAGAAAATGGTGCAATGTTCTCCAGGTTCATCAGTCTCTTAAAGAGAGAAGTGGGTTATTGTTTTAAGTGAGGGTTTTGTTTTTGGTTTATCTTTTGCGTATATTTCTTCCTCCTCTTTTATGATTGTAGAAATTAACCTATTATCTTCCAGTGTGTCTAGGTTTTAAATATCATGGAAAAGGTTCCATAAAAATGAAAGTTGGTGTTTGTTTGTGTGATGTTCTTTATTAAACTGTAAATCTAGAATGAGCAACCTCTACAATTTAAATTGAAAATCTAGAATTTTGTCTTCCCTATTGTTCCACTGTATTATTCTTGGAGTGGATCAGATGTGATTTTCATTGGAATAGTAAAACCATCATTTATTCCTTCTGAGGTAAGAAATTAAACTAGAGGAGTAAAATGATCTATGAGTGCTGATACATAAATTATCAGAAGCAGCATTGCAAGTTGTTAAGTGCATAAAGAGTGCAAATAAAACATTGGGATTTATTTTTAAAGGAAATTAACATGAGACAGAAATGTTAAATTTATGCAGCACCTTATTTAGGCAACACTTACAGTATAATGTGCAGTTGTAGACTTCACACCACAAAAGGGATATTGAAGCAATAGAGAGGGTGTTTATAAGGGTGTTGCTACGATTCAAAAAATAGGGAAGATTAACCTCAGGCTGGGATTCTTTTCTCCAGTTAAGTTAGACCAAGGAGAGCCATTGTAAAGATCTTTGAAGTGGTGGAAGTATTTAATAAAGAGGATTTAGGGAAAGGGTGAAGTAAGATCAGAATGAGAATGAAGATTAGAAAGAGTTAACAGACAACGATTCATTAATAAGGTTTCTTCACTGATCATAAGAGTTTCAAACTTATCATGGTCATCTCATAATCATCTCTTGTCAAAACAGAAAATATACAATTGTCACATTTTCCTTGTATGCTAGTCCTTAAATTCTAGGACCGACTGCATGGTAATAACTAAATATCCCTTTTGAATTAAGAAAGACCAAAGCTGTGTATAGTTTTCTCATCAGGGCCAAATACCGATTCAATGCTACTTTTCTGGATTTATATAATACTCCTTGCTATACATTCCAACATCCCTAGAGATATTCTTCTCAGTTTGGGAACATTGCACTGACTACTGGGAGTGGGGGTGAGAGGGGGAGATAGGGAGATGCAGGCTGCTTTGGGAATCAAAACCCTTATGCTCCACAGCATCCACATGGTCTTCTACAGCCCCTGTGCCAACCCATGCCAACTCATACCTATTGAGGAGGAGAAAGTGAGGACTGCAGATGCTGGAGACCAAAGTTGAAAAATGTGATGCTGGAAAAACACAGCAGGCAAGGCAGCATCGAGGAGCAGGAGAATCGACGTTTCGGGCATAAACCTTTCTTCAGGAATGACGCTGGTGTGCCAGGCTCAGGAATGAGGCTGGTGAGCCTGGCACACCAGCCTCATTCCTGAAGAAAGGTTTATGCCTGAAACGTCGATTCTCCTGCTCCTCAGATGCTGCCTGGCCTGCTGTGTTTTTTCCAGCATCACATTTTTCAACTCATACCTATCGCCAACCACCCCTTGTCCCTCTTACTTCATGCCAATTCATCTACTGGGCATTCCTCAGGGGGTAGGCAGACAGAAAATAAAGTTATCTGACTAGTGGTTATATCACTAAAAATAAAACTCAAATACAAAAAAAATTGAAATTCCTTCAATTAATTCCTTCTGGAACAAACATTCACTTAAGTGCTTAATCTCCTATGCAAACAAACATTTCCAATCCATAACCAATTGGATCTGCAGATCAGAATGTTCAATCAGAATGCTCATCATTAATATTACTAATTTTTAAAATTCACACATTTTTTTTTCTGAACAGTTCCTTGACATCCTTGAAGATTACTTGACAGCCCTAATCATAGTTCCAGTCATCAGCAAAGTGATGGGAGAGGTCTTCAACAATGCTATTAAGGCACTTGTTCAACAATATCCTGTTCACTGAATGTTCAGTTTGAGTTCCACCAGGGCTATTTAGTTATGTCCGCATTACAGGTGAAACATGGACAAACGAGCTGAAATCCAGGGTTACCTTTGACATGAAGCCCACATTTGGTTAAATACAATATCAAGGAACCCAAACAAAATGGGAATCGCAGGAAATCTATCTGCTGTTTGGAGACATACCTAGCACGAAGGGAGATGACCGTGTTTGTTGGAGAGCAATCAAGTCAGTTCCAGGACACCACTGCAGATGTTCTTCATAGTTGTATGGCTGCTTAAACATCTTTAGCTACGCTATAGCAGCGCTTCGAAAGCTAGTACATGGAAATAAACCTGCTGGACTATAACCTGGTGTTGTGTGATTTTTAACTTTGTCCACCCCAGTCCAACACTGGCACTTCCACATCATCTTTAGCTACATCGTTAGTGATCTTCTCTCCTTGTTAAACTAAATGTGGTGGGGGGGAGGGGTGTCCACTGTAGATTTTAAAGCAGCCCACTTAATTTGCATCTCATCCACTGACTGCAACATTTATTCTCCTTACCTCCAGCAAACAGAATGTAACTGTTCAAGAAGGTATCCCATTACCATCTCCTCAAGGGCATTTAGGAATGGACAATCAATGCAGACCCAGCCAGCAAAGCCCACCTCCCAGAATGAATTAAACAAGAGAGAAGCAGCACAGGTATGATGGATTGAATGGTCTATTTTAATGCTGCATAATCCATTAATTCATGGCAAGAAGTTTATCTCTGGAGATTAAAGAGCTGATGTTGTGTTGTTCTGTAAGGTAAAAACAATGACTGCAGATGCTGAAAATCAAATACTGGATTAGTGGTGCTGGAAGAGCACAGCAGTTCAGGCAGCATCCAATGAGCAGCGAAATCAACGTTTCGGGCAAAAGCCCTTCATCAGGAATAAAGGTAGTGAGCCTGAAGCATGGAGAGATAAGCTAGAGGAGGGTGGGGGTGGGGAGAGAGTAGCATAGAGTACAATGGGTGAGTGAGGGAGGAGATGAAGGTGATAGGTCAAGGAGGAGAGGGTGGAGTGGATAGGTGGAAAAGAAGATAGGCAGGTCGGACAAGTCAAGGAGACAGTAACTGAGCTGGAAGTTTGAAACTAGGATGAGGTGGGGGAAGGGGAAATGAGGAAGCTGTTGAAGTCCACATTGATGCCCTGGGGTTGAAGTGTTCCGAGGCGGAAGATGAGGCGTTCTTCCTCCAGGCGTCTGGTGGTGAGGGAGCGGCGGTGAAGGAGGCCCAGGACCTCCATGTCCTCGGCAGAGTGGGAGGGGGAGTTGAAATGTTGGGCCATGGGGCGGTTTGGTTGATTGGTGCGGGTGTCTCGGAGATGTTCCCTAAAGCGCTCTGCTAGGAGGCGCCTAGTCTCCCCAATGTAGAGGAGACCACATTGGGAGCAACGGATACAATAAATGATATTGGTGGATGTGCAGGTGAAACTTTGATGGATGTGGAAGGCTCCTTTAGGGCCTTGGATAGAGGTGAGGGAAGAGGTGTGGGCACAGGTTTTACAGTTCCGGCGGTGGCAGGGGAAAGTGCCAGAATGGGAGGGTGGGTCGTAGGGGGGTATGGACCTGACCAGGTAGTCACGGAGGGAACGGTCTTTGCAGAAGGCGGAAAGGGGTGGGGAGGGAAATATATCCCTGGTGGTGGGGTCTTTTTGGAGGTGGCGGAAATGTCGGTGGATGATTTGGTTGATGCGAAGGTTTGTAGGGTGGAAGGTGAGCACCAGGGGCGTTCTGTACTTGTTACGGTTGGAGGGGTGGGGTCTGAGGACGGAGGTGCGGGATGTGGACGAGATGCGTTGGAGGGCATCTTTATCCACGTGGGAAGGGAAATTGCGGTCTCTAAAGAAGGAGGCCATCTGGTGTGTCCTATGGTGGAACTGGTCCTCCTGGGAGCAGATACGGCGGAGGCGGAGAAATTGGGAAGACGGGATGGCATTTTTGCAAGAGATAGGGTGGGAAGAGGTGTAATCCAGGTAGCTATGGGAGTCAGTGGGTTTGTAAAAAATGTCAGTGTCAACTCGGTCATCACTAATGGAGATGGAGAGGTCCAGGAAGGGGAGCGAGGTGTCAGAGATAGTCCAGGTAAATTTAAGGTCAGGGTGGAATGTGTTGGTGAATTGCTCAACCTCCTCGCGGGAGCATGAGGTGGCGCCAATGCAGTCATCAATGTAGCGGAGGAAGAGGTGGGGAGTGGTGCCGGTGTAATTACGGAAGATCAACTGTTCTACATAGCCAACAAAGAGACAGGCATAGCTGGGGCCCATACGTGTGCCCATGGCTACGCCTTTGGTCTGGAGGAAGTGGGAGGATTCAAAGGAGAAATTGTTAAGGGTGAGGACCAGTTCGGCCAAACGAATGAGAGTGTCAGTGGAAGGGTACTGTTGGGGACGTCTGGAGAGGAAAAAACGGAGGGCTTGGAGGCCCTGGTCATGGCGAAAGGAGGTGTAGAGGGATTGGATATCCATGGTGAAGATAAGGCGTTGGGGGCCAGGGAAACGCAAGTCTTGGAGGAGGTGGAGGGCGTGGGTGGTGTCTCGAACGTATGTGGGGAGTTCCTGGACTAGGGGGGATAGGACAGTGTCAAGGTAGGTAGAGATGAGTTCAGTGGGGCAGGAGCATGCTGAGACAATGGGTCGGCCAGGGTGGTCAGGCTTGTGGATCTTGGGAAGGAGGTAGAACCGGGCAGTGCGGGGTTCCCGGACTATGAGGTTGGAAGCTGTGGGTGGGAGATCTCCTGAAGTGATGAGGTTCTGTATGGTCTGGGAGATGATGGTTTGGTGATGGGGGGTGGGGTCATGGTCGAGGGAGCAGTAGGAAGAGGTGTCCTCGAGTTGGCGTTGTTCTGTGTCTGTTGGAGTCTGCAAGAAGGAAATGTTATATGACTTATATATCAGGCCAAATTGACAATCAGCAATCTACTTTCAACCCACAGTGGACTTCACAAATTACTTAATTGTACATATGCAGCGAACAAGATGAGTTCCATAATATGAGGGATTTTTTAAAAATTAAGTAATCACAAAACCCAGAAGAGTAATAGATCACAGGGAACACAGCTTCAAAGAGTCAAGCCTTTTCCTTTCTTATTCCTCACTTCCTATAATAGTCATATGTGGTAGTGATTTGATAGTTAAATTCACCAACCAGTAAGGTCCGCTGTCTACAGATTATATCTTCAACAGAAATTGTCTATAAATATAAAAAAAGGATCAGCTCGATCCAACGAGTATGGACCCATTGGGCCAAGTGGCCTGTTTCTGTCCTGTAAATAATTATACAATGTGAACAAGCCAGTACAAAAATATCCTCCTCCGTGCAGTTCCATTCCTCAATCATACCATCTCTGAAGATATACATTTGGTGCCATTAAGGTCTCATACAAAGAAATGGAGCCAATAAACAATCATTGAGCCCAATTATAAACTGCATAAATTCATTAAATCTCAAATGAATAGTTGCTTTACTGCATATTTCAGGCCGTCCCTTCCTGACCCTTGTAAACAATTTACAACTTGCTCTGAAGTTTCATTCAAACACATAGAATAATATTCAATGTGACTCTATTCACCACTTGCATAAATCACCAAGTCAAACACAGATCCAGTTGGCATGCTCCTTTCAAATGGTTCCTACCACCCATGTTAAATCTTTGGTCACAAACTATCTCAGTAACTTGGAACATCTAAGCTGTTCAAGGTCCTCACTGCAGTTTACTGCAGGGTCAGGACCCATTGAATTATGTGTTTGCAAAGGTTTTGTTGCCATTACTGATGTTACATGAGACTTTAGCTTGTTTGTGGGTATGTCAGACGTACAGTTATAGAGTCTTAGAGATGTACAGCATGGAAAAAGACCCATTGGTCCAAATCGTCCATACTGACCAGATATCCTAATTTCGTCTCATTTGCCAGAACTTGGCCCCTATCCCTCTAAACCCTTCCTATTCATATACTCATCCAGATGCCTTTTAAATGCTGCAATTGTACCAGCCTCCAACACTTCCTCTGGCAGCTAGCTCCATACACGCACCACCCTCTGCATGAAAAAGTTACCCCTTAGGTCCCATTTAATTCTTTCCCCTCTCCCCCTAATCCAATGCTCTCTAGTTCTGGACTCCCCCACCCCAGGGAAAAGACCTTGTCAATTTATCCTATCCATGCCCCTCATGATTTTATAAACCTCTATAAGGTCACCCCTCAGCCTCTGACACTACAGGGAAAACAGCCCCAGTCTAGTCAGCCTGTCCCTAAAGCTCAAACCCTCCAACCCTGGCAACACCTTTGTAAATCTTTTTCTGAATCCTTTCAAGTTTCACAACATCCTTTCAATATTCCAAAAGTGGCCTCACCAATGTCCTGTACAGCTGCAACATGACCTCCCAACTCCGATACTCAATGTTCTGACCAATAAAGGAAACCATACCAAATGCCTTCTTTGCTATCCTATCTGTTTTCAATTAACTATGAACCTGCACTCCAAGATCTCTTTGTTCAGCAACACACCCCAGGACCTTACCATTAAGTGTATAAGTCCTGATAAGATTTGCTTTTCCAAAATGCAGCACCTTGCATTTATCTAAAATAAGTTCCACGTGCCACTCCTCAGCCGGTTAATCTATCTGATCAAGATCCTGTTGTAATCTGAGGTAACCTTCTTCGCTGTCCACTACACCTTCAATTTTGGTGTCATCTGCAAACTTACTAACCAAACTCCTATGTTCACAACAATGACGAAATGTGGTGGACCTAACACTGGTCCTTGTGGCAACACCACTCGTCACTGTCCTCCAATCTGAAAAGCAATCCCCCACCACCACCTTAGTCTTCTACCTTCAAGCCAGTTCTGTATCCAAATGGCTAGTGCTCCCTGTATTCCATGAAATCTAACCTTACTAACCAGTCTCCGATGAGGAGCCTTGTTGAACGCCTTACTGAAGTCCATATAGATCATGTCTACCACTCTGCCCTCATCAATCCTCTTTGTTGCTTCTTCAAAAAACTCTATCAAGTTTGTGTGACATGATTTCCCATGTTAACAATCCATAATCAGTCCTTGCAATTCCAAATATATGTAAATTCTGTCCCTCAGGATTCCTTCCATCAACTTGCCCACCACCAATGTCAGGCTCACTGATCTATAGTTCCCTGGCTTTTCCTTACCACTTTTCTTAAATAATGGCATCACGTTAGCCAATGTCCAGTGTTCTGGCGCCTCAACCTGTGACTATCAATGATACAAATATTTCAGCAAGGGGTCTAGTAATCACTTCCCTAACTTCCTACAGAGTTCTAGGATACATCTGATCAGGTCTTGGGGACTTATCCAATTTTATGCATTTCAAGACATCCAGCACCTCCTCCTCTGCAATATGGACATTTTTCATGATATCACCATCTATTTCCCCACATTTTCTATATAGAACATAGAACATTGCAGCACAGTACAGGCCTTTCAACCCCTAATGTTGCACCAACCCATGGAACCAATCTGAAGCCTATCTATCCTACACTATTCCATTTTCGTCCATATCTTCCATGTCCTTCTCCACAGCAAACACTGATGCAAAATTCTCGTTTAGTATCTCCCCCATCTCCGGTGGTGCCAATCATAGTCTGCCTTGCCGATCTTTGAATGGCCCTATTCTCTCCCTCATTACCCCTTTGTCCTTAATGTATTTATAAAATCTCTTTGGATTTCCCTTAACCCTATTTGCCAAAGCTATCGCATGTCCCCTTTCTGCCCTCCTGATTTTCCTCTTCAGTATGCATAATCTTAAATTCACAATTTGTTACCTGTGTTGCATACCTGTCAAAGTTAAAGCTTCTGACACCATTCACTGCCCTCTTACATCAAATTTAAGCACTATACATAGAGTCATAGAGATGTTTAGCACGGAAGCAGACCCTTCAGTCCAATTCGTCCATTCCGACCAGATATCCTATGACCTATAAGTATGCTAAAATACAATATCGAGTACCATATATTCAGGGGAGGCAATGGCCTAGTGGTATTATCAGAGATCCAGGTAACTTTCTGGGGACCCAGGTTTAAATCCTGCCATAGCAGATGGTGGAATTTGAATTCAATAAAATTCTGAAGTTAAGAATCTAATGATAACTGTGAATCCATTGTTGATTGTCTGAAAAAAGCCCATCTGGTTCACTAATGTCCTTTAGGGAAGGAAACTGCCATCCTTACCTGGTTTGGCCTGCATGTGACTTCAGACCCACAGCAATCTGGTTGACTCTTAACTATCCTCTGGGCAATTAGGGATGGGCAATAAATACTGCCTAGTCAGTGATGCCCTCATCCCACGAATGAATAAAGAAAAGAAATTACCTAAACCTTGTTTTTGGGCTATGGTTATTGACCTTTTTGTGAGGGAGTCATTGTGGTGGATTCTACTATTTCTTTTATGAGCACTTAGTTTGGATGTATGCTTTGACTGATTAGTCAACCTCCCACGGCGCTACACTTTCAGAGTCAAGATCAAAACAGAAGAACCAGCATTTATAGATTGCCTTACATAATCTGAAGATATCCCAACGTATTTTGCAGCCAAAGACTACTTTTTTGATTGCATGGAGGCCTGATATAATTGTAGTTACCTTTGCAATTTAGGAAATAACAGTCTTCAAAGTTTGTGAGAAGATTTGTAGCTCGGGTGCTCATTGTTGGGGTTCTGTTCGCCGAGCTGGGAATTTGTGTTGCAGATGTTTTGTCCCCTGTCTAGGTGACATCCTCAGTGCTTGGGAGCCTCCTGTGAAGCACTTCTGTGATCTTTCCTCTGGCATTTGTAATGGTTTGAATCTGCCGCTTCCGGTTGTCAGTTCCAGCCGTCCGTTGCAGTGGTCGGTATATTGGGTCCAGGTCGATGTGCTTATTGATTGAATCTGTGGATGAGTGCCATGCCTCTAGGAATTCCCTGGCTGTTCTCTGTTTAGCTTGTCTTATAATAGTAGTGTTGTCCCAGTCGAGTTCATGTTGCTTGTCATCTGCGTGTGTGGCTACTAAGGATAGCTGGTCGTGTCGTTTCATGGCTAGCTGGTGTTCATGGATGCGGATCGTTAGCTGTCTTCCTGTTTGTCCTATGTAGTGTTTTGTGCAGTCCTTGCATGGGATTTTGTATACTGCATTGGTTTTGCTCATGCTGGGTATCGGGTCCTTCATTCTGGTGAGTTGTTGTCTGAAGAGTGGCTGTTGGTTTGTGTGCTGCTGTTATGAGTCCTAGTGGTCGCAGTAGTCTTGCTGGCAGTTCGGAAATGCTCTTGATGTATGGTAGTGTGGCTAGCCCTTTGGGTTGTGGCAAGTCCTCATTCCGTTGTCTTTCCCTTAGTCATCTGTTGATGAAACTGCACGGGTATCTGTTTTTGGCGAATACATTGTTCTTCTTCCTCTTTTTGCAGTTCTGGTGTACTGCAGTGTGTTGTGGCCCTTTTGAATAGTGTCTTGGTGCAACTTCTTTTGTGTGTGTTGGGGTGGTTGCTTTCGTAGATCAGGACTTGGTCTGTGTGTGTGTCTTTCCTGTATACCTTTGTGGTGAATTCTCCGTTCGGTGTTCTCTGTACCATCACATCTAGGAATGGGAGTTGGTTGTCCTTTTCTTCCTCTCTAGTGAATTGGATTCCTGTGTGTGTGGCGTTGATGATCCGGTGTGTGTTCTCTATTTCTGTGTTTTTAATGATTACAAAGGTGTCATCCACATATCTGACCCAGAGTTTGGGTTGAATTTGCGGTAAGACTGTTTGTTCTAATCTTTGCATTACCGCTTCTGCTATGAATAATTTCATCAACAGATGCCTCAGGGAAAGACAACGGAATGAGGACATGCCACAACCCAAAGGACGAGCCACACTCCATACATCAAGAGCATTTCCGAACTGACAGCCAGACTACTGCGACCACTAGGACTCATAACAGCACACAAACCAACAGCCACTCTCAGACAACAATTCACCAGAACGAAGGACCCAATACCCAGCATGAGCAAAACCAATGTAGTGTACAAAATCCCATGCAAGGACTGCACAAAACACTACATAGGACAAACAGGAAGACAGCTAACGATCCGCATCCATGAACACCAACTAGTCACGAAACGACACGACCAGCTATCCTTAGTAGCCACACACGCAGATGACAAGCAACATGAACTCGACTGGGACAACAGTACTATTATAGGACAAGCCAAACAGAGAACAGCCAGAGAATTCCACAGATTCAATGAATAAGCACATTGACCTGGACCCAATATACCGACCACTGCAACGGACAGCTGGAACTGACAACCGGAAGCGGCAGATTCAAACCACTACAAATGCCGGAGGAAAGATCACAGAAGCGCTTCACAGGAGGCTCCCAAGCACTGAGGATGTCACCTAGACAGGGGACGAAACATCTGCAGCACAAATTCCCAGCTGGGTGAACAGAACCACAACAACAATCTATTTGTACATAGCAAATTCCCACAATCCACAATAATACCACTAGGTCATTGCCTCCCCTGAATATATGGTACTATATATTTTACTTAAGCACAATTTTAGGTCATAGGATATCTGGTCAACATGGACGAATTGGACAGAAGGGTCTGTTTCCATGTTATATATCTCTAACATCTTGATAACTTGCTTTCAGTGATGTTGATTGAGAGACAAATATTGGGCACAGCACCAGGAATAAATCTGTTGGTCTTCTTAAAAGGAATGTCAGGGGATCTTTATCCCTCTCACGAGAGCAGACAGGCTTTATTTTAATGGCTCAATTGAAAACTGACACCTAGGATGCTATAATACTCGCTCAGTACTGCTCACTATTAGGAGTGAAAACTTAGATCTCCATACTCAAGTCTTTGGAGTGAGACTCAAATCTTGCAACCCAGAGAAAAGAACATTGAACCATAGCTAGCATGAAATGCAAAGTCAATTGCAAGATTAAGGCTGTGCGTGTTTAGAAGTATTATGGATAACTGCACTGAAGTGGGGAAATGGGTGAGAAGAAAGGAAAAGAAGGAGGGGGAAAAAATGAAAGCATAAAAGGTAGAGTGTGCATGGGGCTGACAGGGAAGAGAAAGAAAGAGGCAGGAGAGGAGTAAGAAGGATAAGGAGGATAAGAGGGCAGACATGGACTTTGGGAATAATGAGGGGAAGGGACAGAGAGAGGGGGGAAGGTAGAATGAAAGAGAGAGAAGGAGAGAAAGTGAATATGACACTGGAAGATGAAATTGAGGGAGTCAGAATTGGGGAGCAAATGTGAAAAGTTGTCAGAGAGGTTGCATATGACCTCAAAGCTGAAGAAATCCACCTTTCCTTGATAATCCTAAATTGACAAATTATTTCATTCTGGCTTTGTAGAAGAGAGCAAGACTTTCCACATTTAAGAATGACTTAAAACAGAGGCATTATTATGGATTCAGTTAAACATTGAAACCTTCAGCAAACTGGTGTTTTGTGTAATTCCTTCAGTCTACCAAATGAGTGCTACTGACCTTGGCATCCCAATGGTTATTGATGTGATACGTAGGTATAACTTTGTAATGATCTGTTTGGAGAGACATGTAGGTCAAAATCAGTGGCAAGTAAGAGTTTGCATCTGGCAGAGATTACATCGGGTATTACAACCAGTGGGCCGAGAAATGGCAGATGTATTTTAATACAGGAAGCAAAAAGTGGTATGCATTTTGGCAGTAGAAAGATTATTGTAGACTATGCTTTAGAATTATATCTGAGGTGACTATAGGTGAATGACCTTATTGTTTTAATAAGTTTGCTAATGCCATCACCGACCATTTGGTGCTGATGCAGCAACTTTGGTAATATAAAAATACAGGATGAAACCAGGAATCCTGATAATGTATCGTCACTTGTACCCTACACTGAACAACATGGTAAATACAGTGAAAAGCTTCTACTGTTGCCATAATCTGGCACCATTCCAATCCTGCCTCCTGCCTCTCAACACAGTATTTCTCATTTCTGTTCAGCAAGATTTGGAGTGGTCTATGATTCACAAGAGATGGCGTGGTGGCTCAGTGGTTAGCACTGCTGCTTCACAGCACCAAGGACTTGAGTTTAATTCCAACCTCAGGCACGTGCCTGTATGGAGTTGTACATTCTCTCCGTGTCTGCATGGATTTCTTCTGGGTGCTCTGGTTTCCTCCCACAGTCCTAAGATATGCAGATAGTTGAATTGGCCATGCTAAATTGCCCATAGTGTTCAGGTATGTGTAGGCTGTTAGTGAGGGTTAAAAGTAGGATAACAGGGTAGGGGATAGATTTGGGTTATTCTTCAGAAGGTCGGTGTGGACTTGTTGCGCTGAAGGGCCTGTTTCCACACTGTAGGCGTTCTATAATATGTACTGTTTCCAATGGATAGCTGACCATTTAAATGATCAGCTCCCTCTAATGTAATCAGACTTTGGAGTCTCTGGAGCATGGGATTATGAGTGCAGGGATTAGAATCAGGTAGGAGCAGGTCTGTTCACAATGCATTTCTTTTGGATTATTAGGGTATATTTTTGAGAGGTGCAGTACCCTTTTGGATCTGTCCCTGGTCATCTAAGATGTCCTTTGATGGATGCAGGACCCCTTTGGGATTTTGAAATGTAGGAGCGCTTATGAGTAACCTTTATTCATGGGATATGGGCATTGCTGCCTTGGTCAGCATTTATTACCTGTCCCGGCTGCCAATCAAAGGTGTGGTGCTTTCTTGAGTCACTGCAGGTGTTGAGGTGAAAGGACACTGTGAGGAAGGGAATTCCAGGATTTTGACCCAGCGACACGAAGAAACACAATATACTTTCAAGTCAGGATGGTGAGTAGTTTGGAAGATTACCCATATTGCCATTGTACTTCTAGACAGTGGTGACCATGGGCTTGTAAGGTAATCTATAGGGTGCCTTGTTGAATTTCTGCGGAGCATCTTGTACATGTTAAACATCGCTGCTACTGAGTGTTGGTGGTTGAGGGAGTAAATGCTTCTGGATCTGGTGCCAATCAAATGGGCTGCTAGTTCTGGATGGTATCAAGCTTTTTGAGTTTTGTTGGCACTGTGTCCACCTAGACAACTCAGGAGTATACCAACAAACCCCTGAGTGGATGGTCAGGAGTCAAGTGGTGAGTCACTCACTGTTGGATTCCTAACCTCTGCCTGTGTAACCATTGCATTTATATGGCTAGTCCATTTCAGTTTCTGGTCAATGCTAACCCTAGAAAATTGATAGTGAGGGATTCAGCAATGATAATGCCATTAAATCTCAAGGGGTGACAGTTAGATTCTCTCTTGTTAGAGATGGTCATTGCGTGGCACTGGATCCGAATGCTACTTGTCACTTGTCTGCCCAGCCTGAAAATCAATCCGGGTCTTGTTGCTTTGGAACATGGATTGCTTCAACATCTGAGGAGTCGCAAATATTGCTGAATCATCATGATACATCCCTACTTCTGACCTTATGATAGTGGGAATGTCATTGATATAACAGCTGTAGATAGTTACTAACTGGTTCTCGTCTTCACCGCCTGGAGTTTAGTTTTCCTTTTTGAGAATACATGCAGTTTTCGTTTGAAAGGTGCAACTGAATCAGTTTCTGATTCCTGTTTGAGCAGAAGACTCTGTTTTCATGGATAAGTCTTTGTTTTAAACTGATCTCACCTCTGAATGTTTTACCAAATATCCCAAACGCATCTTCCTACCAGTACAGCTTCTTCCTCATTACCCTCTCAAATCTGCTCACAGTTTTGAATATTAAAATATTTATATTAAAACTCAACATAATCTTCTCTGCTATAAGGAGTTTCCCAGTGTATCGCCTGCCAGATGCAGAGATAGGTTGAGAAGGAGAGACCCTCATTCAGCTAGTGCAGGAATTGAACCCATGCTGTTAATATCATTCCGCATCACAGACCAGACATCCAACCAACAGAACTAACCAAGTCCTCAATGATCCCCTTTTGCACTTGTCCATGGCCTTTGTATCCTTACCTAAAGTACGGCACCTGGAATTGAACTCATTTACACTAGACAATGTCTAACCAGTGGTGTATAAAGGTTTATTGCAACGTCTAAGTAACTCCCAATCTCTAGAATGTATCCACAAGATTCTCGGACACCATCCAGCTTGTAGCTCTATTATCAAACCGAACCACAGTCGCCAGACAACATCATTTCCAAAAATGCCAAGCCACTCAAACACCTTCTTTAAAAGCAATTAATCATGCTAATCCCAAATAAAATTTTGAGAAGTTTGCTCCTTGTGCAATCCATCAGATCAAAGGGGTTAAATTAATAACAGAGCTGTTTGAGTGATCTCCCATAGCATTGTTTCACAAAAGTCGGAAAATGTATGATGTAATAAGTAGTTGACTATAATAACGCATTAAATCAAGAGTTGGTGTATATCCATTTAAGACTAAAACTATGAGTGTTCTTTAAATGAGTGGTGGATTCATTTAAGGTTGCAGGTAAGAATTGGGGCTTTGTTTGATTGGCAGATCAATTAAGTTGTTGGGAGATAATATGGAACCAATATGTTTTTGGAGAAAAGGAGCAAAAAGCCAGGGCAATTTAAGAACAATTTGCATCATCAAGAAAGACAGGCCCAGTGCCAGAGGTAGAAAGTGCAGATTATCCTAATTGTAAGAATATATTAGTGAAAATGCTTAAACTTTCCCAATATTTCCATCTAGCTTGGAGCTGTTCAGTTCTTTTTAATTTGTATTAAATTGCTTGTTCAAAATCAGATATAGCTCTTGGAAAAAATGAAAGTCATGG
This sequence comes from Chiloscyllium punctatum, assembly GCF_047496795.1. Lineage (NCBI taxonomy): Eukaryota > Metazoa > Chordata > Chondrichthyes > Orectolobiformes > Hemiscylliidae > Chiloscyllium > Chiloscyllium punctatum. The sequence goes on from NC_092764.1 coordinate 15,231,797, forward strand.
CTGGGAGGAGCAGATCAAGAGTCAATCACATGGTTTACATTCGCCAATCAAAATTGTGGGAATAAATCCAACCACGATAAAGCCTTACAGGCACAGTTTTTTTTTGTTTTTACTCCATTGACCTATCGATTACTTTGCCTAATCTCACTTCCTTTATAAGTTTGAAACATTTGAAAATTGTGCATTCATTGATTTGAGAAAACAATCATGCTCATAAACTTTACAGTGATGAGCATTGTGTTACAAAGTTTGAGTAATAATATTCATATTGATTTTCATATATAACCCAGAAGGAGAAACCAGTTATATTTGGAAAATGAATGTACTGAGTGAAATATCTCCACAGAGGCCAGTATCCAGTCACCAAGTCGCCCTTTATCTACATGTGCATAGTCCTTGACATTGATCCAGCTCCCTCAGAGCCAGCTGTCAGAGTGAACAGGATATCTGACTCTCCTGTTCTTTTCAGTTAGTTAGGGCTCCCTGATTGGACCAAATTAACAGCCCCATTCAGGGAACTCATATTCTACAAAGTCCACTTAGCTGACCTTGTCACAATTAGAATACAATCCCGACAATATGGAAACAGATCTAACAAGTCTATGCCAAGTCTCCAAAGTCTCCAACCCAGGCCCATTTCCTTACCCTATCCCTGTAACCCTGCATTTCCCATAGCTAACACACCTAACCTACACATCCTAGGACACTGGAGGTAATTTAGCAATTACCTTAACTTGCACAGTTTTGGACTGTGAAAGGAAACTATAGCAGCAGTACACTGCCTATTCTGGTGCTCTGGTTTCCTTTCACAGTACACTACATATACTGGTGCTCCATTTTGAAGAATGCACCAGTTGCACTGGTTTTTACTGGTTTTCTTGGAGGTGAACAACATCCGAGGATGTTTTACAGTATCACTGTCAGACAAAGTCCAGAACTGCAATATGAATAGGTTGGCCAGATAGCCACAACTTTGTTTAATGTGTTAGATTTAAAGACAACTCAGAAAGCAGGAAAGAGAGAAACTATTTCTGGGAGGGAATTCTAGATCTTCAAGCCTTGGAAGCTGAAGACACATGCACCAATTTAACTCAGGGAGAAGCAAAAGGTCAGACTTAAAGGAGCACAAAGAGTTCAGAGGGCTGTTTGGATTGGAAGAGATTGAGAGAAACAAAGGACCAAGTAGAAGTTAATAGAGGGATGGGTAAGGCTACAAGGGATACAAATGCAGGAATGAGGCTTTTAAACTTGAGACAATAGGGAGCTGTAGAACAACAAGCACATAGGTTATGAGTGTGAACAGGATTTGATGTGTGTTAGAATATGTGTCCAGACTTTTGGATGAAATTTAAAGGACATGAATGAGGCTTTCAGCAGCTGAAGGGGGCCAGAATTCGATGAAGTATAGATGGTAGAAATAGACAGTCTGCATGACAGGGTGGAAATGTGGTCCAAAGTTCACCTCAGGGCAGATGCAACACCAAGGTACTGGCAACAGGAATGGATTTCCTAATTTTGCAGTTGAAAGCTTCATTTGTGTTCATGAATTGTCTTAACATTTCTCTAAAGTGGATTTGTTTTTGTTTATGCAAATGTATTTATTCGTGCAGCACCTTGAGATCACTTATTCCCCAAATGCCTTTCACTGAGATAGCCGGGCATTCATCATTTTGAGACAGTAAGTATTTGCAGTAAACAGTCTGGTTTTGGAGGAGATTGTTCAGAACTAGCTCCTGCTGAAGGTATTCCATATTTCATGCATTATTTTTAAATCCATGTTTTCAATGAGAGCCCACCTTGAACTGATAGAAAGAATACTTTCTAATCTATGTTTACAAAGATGCCATTACCGACCTCTTGAGCAAGTGGGATTTTAACCTGGGCCTCCTGGCTCAGAGGCAGTGATATAACCAATACAGCACAAGAGCTTCTTTGACTGAGCAAATACCCTTCCCCACAAAATTCATAACAAATGGATCTGCTCATTAGGTAGTGCTTTGCTGCATTGCCAACCAGTTGTGATGTCGGCCCGGTGTGATAGCATTTGTTTTCAAAAATAGAACTGTTCTTCACTATCATCATAAGGGACATTGTTAATCTTAAACAAAAACAGAAATTTCTGGAGAAACCCAGCAGATCAAATAGCATCTGGAGAGAGAGAGCAGAATCAATGTTGCAAGTTCAGTGACCCATCTACTAAACCTCTGCCAACATGCTGCCCCTCCAGAGCAGTACTAGTTGCCATTGGACCAATGTTTATGATAGCTCCTCTAATATATGAACTCGACATGGGATGGCTAATATTGTAGTGAAAGATTCAACAGATGTCTATTATAGCTTCTATCTATATGTATGTATTATAGTCACAGGCACTTTCATGCCTGGGATGATACTGGATAACTTGGTAACAAATAGTAGCACATGCCCATGCAGTGAGGCAGGGATTATGACCTTTAAAGCTGCAGGTCACAGGTTCTTGTGCTGTATTGGTTATCTTGAGCTGTCTCACGAATTGTGAATGGTAACACATCATAGGGACACATTGAGGTCATTCAAATTTCTCCTATTTGTCCCACTATTTAATGAAATCTTGTTTGATCTGCAGATTGTCTCCGTGTTTCCACCCAGACATTCCCAAATACCAAGAGAATCTCTCCCTTATATTTTAAAACATTTTATTTGATCCCCAGCTGAACAGTGTTTGACTTCTACCACCCTCTGCGTGAAGAACTGCTTCCTGGCATCACCTTGAATTGGTGGAGGACACGTTCCAAGTTTTCATTGCATTTGGTTCTGGATGTCCTGCTAAAGGAAATAGTTCCTCTCTTTCTCTGCTCTACCAAATTCTTCAAACATTTGAAACATCTCAGTTAGTGACATGAAACCTCCTTGGGCATAATTGCTTCATTTCTTAACTCATCGACATGTTTTCCATGTGCTGTAGGCTACTATACCATGGTATTTTTGTTCAAAATGTTTGCCTTAGCCTTTGAATAGCAATGTCAGGTTTAGTTCCTTCAGATCATTTCATACAATTCCTACAGTGTGGAAACAGGCCATTTGGCCCAACACGTCCATACCAACTCTCCAAAAAGTATCCCACCCTGACGCATTCCCCTACCCTATTACCTTATATTTACCCCTGACTAATGCACCTAATTGACACGTCCCTGGACACTATGGGCAATTTAGCATGGCCAATTCACCTAACCTGCACAGCTTTGAATTGTGGGAGGAAACTAGAGCACTCAGAGGAGACCCATGCAGATTCGGCAAGAATGTGCAAACTCTATACAGTCGCCCAAGGCTGGAATCAAACCCAGGTTCCTGGCACTGTGAGGCAGCAGTGCTAACCACTGAGCCACCATGCCACCCTTTATCAACTTACATTTCATCAACCACTTGTGTTTCATGAGTACGGACAGAATAATGAGCTTCTTTGGGCATTGGTGAGAAAAATTGATGTACTAGATGCAGAACTATAAATGACATGGTGATGTATTTTATTCATGTGTCAAATGATCACATCTGAACAAACACCATCTCTACTCTGGATTAGACAGCAGTTTTGCTTGACCATGATATTCTTTTGGCTGAGTATATAAAAGATGTTTTGCATTGAGCTGAATATTTGCAGTGCATTTGTTGATTGACAGCCTTCAGCCTGCGGTTATGCCTGCAGTCAGGCCTTGCTTTTACAGTACTATGACCTTCCAGCACCCAGGTATGCTAATGACTTTGTATCCAAGCAAACTGAGCTCTCTGCATGCTGCTTCGGAAAGATCATGAGATAGAAACTTCATCTTCAGCAGCAATGGAACATGGAAGACAGTGAAATGACACAAAAATAGAAATTGCTGGAGTGACTCAGCAGGTCTGGCAGCAACTATGGAGAGAAAGCACAAATAATATGGCGAGTCCAGTGACCCCACATCAGAACTGAATTGACAGTCTGTTTCATGCTACAACCAATTTTTAATCATAAAGGAAATCTGGTGATATGAGAAATGGCCATGCATTGATTTCAATGTTGGCTGGAACAAGAAAACTCATTGAGCTCATCAAAATAATTCAATTCAAGATCCATTAATAACCATTAATTTATATTGCCAGTATCACCACACTTTATTTACCTGGAGGATGGGAACAGGCCATTCAATCATTCGAGTCTATTCTTCCATTCAATTCAATGATGGCTGATCTATACCTTAAATTCATTGACCTGCTTTAGCTCCATATACTGACATGTTGTAACAAGGATGATGTACCAATGCTGCTAATCGTCAATTCCCTTTCTGAATATTGATCCATCTTCCTCACGCTTTGAGTTGACTCTGTGTCAACTTCTTCTTCTTACATGCCTATTGGACCTTGAAAGAGATAATGTTTTCCTTCGAATCTAAAATTTTGTTTGAGAGTTGTGAGTTGTATTGTTAGTCTTCAATCCATTGTCTAAGGTACATAGTTGCCTTATTTTTAATTTAAGTCTCCCTTTCATCATTTTAATGTCATTGTCTCCTTCCAGTGAAGTAAGTTTACTGCTTTGAGCAATAAAACAAGACGTGCTGGAGAAACTTAACAGGTCTGGAAGCATCTGTGAAAAGACAAGTAAAGGTAACATTAACATTTCAATGAGCCATCTTAGATTCCCTACAGTATGGAAACAGGTCGTTCAGCCCGACAAGTCCACACTGACCCTCTGAAGAGTAACCCACCCTGTCCCTAACATATATTTACCCCTGACCCCACTGGCAATTCACCTGGCCTGCATATCTTTGGATTGTGGGAGGGTACAGGAGCAAACCCATGCAGACATGGAGAGAATGTGCAAACTCCATGCAGACAGTCGCCCGAAGCAAGAATCAAACCTGGGTGCCTGGCACTGTGAGGCAGCAGTGCAAACTTCTGAGCCATCATGTTGCCCATTTTTAAAAAATGCCCCCCCCCCCCCGCGCTAACCCCATTTCCCTGCACTTCCCTGCATCGTATCCCCATGCTAACATTTCTGCCCTGGACTTGCCACAGAATTCAAATGAACTTCAGTGCAACTGGGCAGAACAGCATCACAGTTCCCATTTAAACACTTTACAGCTTCGAGGAGTTAACATTGAGTTCAATAACCATCTCTGTCCTTCATTTTGATTGCAACAGCCCTTACCGACTATGACCACCATTGATGCTTGTGTCTCATTGGCTTTATTCTAAGCAGTGCAGATCTATTTTCTCTGTTACATGCCTACCACTCACACCTATTTTACATCTCTATCTCTCCTTTACCACTATTCGCTCTTCCTTTGTCCCTTGCTGTGGGCACCCTTACCATCTTCTCCAGTATTTTCTGTTTTTATTTCAGATTTTGAGTCTGCATAGTATTTTGCTTTCATTTTACTATTTTAACTTTATTTTCACAATTAATTCCCCTGAGACCTGAAATTAACTTGGTCATTTCCTTTCAAGTATATCAACATGCTTTGTCAGATAGGCCAATAAATCTGCATAGTAACTCCAGGGCTGATCTTAACATTGATCTTTATAATGTTAGTCAATGCATGTATAGACTCTTGCTCACAGATATCTGAACGCTGCTGAAATTTTAAATTGTAATAACAGTGTGAACTGCCCTGTCAAATCCATTTACTATCATTAAGATGTTTCCTGATTGTTGTCAACAGCAGTGAAGTTAAAGTCCATGTGAATGGGAGCAACAATGTGGAGGTGTTCAATTAAGTCGATCTGAAGTCTGTATCCCATCGAATGCTAGGCCAGCCTATTTTCTATCCAATTTCTCTTCCAGGAAGAAATCATCTCTCACAAATTGTATTAGAACTTTAGTAGGGCTGTGCAAACATGTTTAAACTGGGCACAAACCCAACATTCTGCCTATATTTTTCAATATATCAGGCTCCTGTATTTTTCTGTAAGGGGAGCTCTATGTGTACTGAAGTGCTTACAAGAACAGAGGCTTTTAATTTCAAGCTTATTGTTAATAATTGCCTTTTTATTACCATGTACAATTTTAATCAGTTTTCTTGTCTGCTATTATAGAGATATTATTGCAAAGGTTTATAGTCTTTTCTGATGCCCCAGCTACCTCCAAAAAATGTATTTTCTGTTATGTTGCTTATGTTGTGTAAGGAAATGGATGAAGAGATAATGTTGAAGTTGTGTGAGCTCTACCGATCTGATGGTATCTCAGAGTCTTTGAAGTTGAGTTCTGCACTAGACTTTGAAGGAAATAATGTCATTATTGGACTGTTAATCCAGGGACCCAAGTAATGCTCTTGGCACCCTGATTCAAATCTTACTGTGGCAGATGGTAGAATTTGAATTCAATAAAACATTCTGGAATTAAGAGTGTAATGATGACCATGATTCCATTGCCAATTGTCATAATAAACAACCTGATTCATTAATGGCTTTGTAGGACAGGATACTGCCAGCTGTAACTGATCTGGCCTATATGTGACTCCAGTCCCATAGCAAGAGAACTAGACATCGAAAAATCTTGTGTTGATCACCAACCCTAACCCTAACCCTTCACCACGTCGATGTGCGTGCTATGGTCAGGGCTGTAGTTCAATAGGCAATAGGGCCGCTGAAGATTCAGCTTGGCGCAGCCTGGGGATGGGAGGCACAGCCTGGGGAGGGGAGCTCTAAACTGTGCTGCATCATCCTGGTGTGCTGCATTCTGCACAATAGGAGCAGGCAATGAGGCGATGTGGTAGATGCTGAGTAGCCTGGGGAGCAGGAGCAGTCATTAGAGGAAAAGGATGAGGACATTGAGCTGGATGACAGAGCTCAGCTGTATTAGGACACACAAGGCAATCTGGAACTGATTGACACCCAGTTGCAAAGACGCAAGCTGGGTGCAGGTATCCATCTTGATCTGCCATGGTAAAGATGCCAGTGTTTGGATTGCATTCGGGGTGTGAACTAGAGCCTGTACTCATTTTCTATATGTTCCCTTATCGCTGGCTTTCAGTTAAGAGCTCATGTTTGGACTTGTCTGATTGCTTGCCTTTACCTGATGTTCCCCTATGGAACAAAGACAGGATGCACGTGATCACTGGGCAAAGGATTTTGACAGCTCAGAGATGATTTTTATATGGGATGTATCTAAAGACTGGTAAAGTGTGTGGCCTGCTGGTTAAACTGCAACAATAGTGAGAGAATGAGATTGCAAATGCAAGGGAGTGTCAGCCAAACTGGTCATATGCCATGGACAGTGTAGCTTCATAGGTGTGGTGCCATGACTTTTCCAGCTAGGAGCAGTGCCTGATTGACAACACTTATCTGGGAGCACAGCAGTTTCATAAAGGTCATGTGGGTGCAAGGAATGCATCTTTGCAAGAATTAGAGGTAGCTAATACATTAATCCATGAAGTTGCAACTAAAATGACTCAGTGACAATTCAGGCTTTTGCAAAAGCTTTGTCCCATCTGCTTTCTAAATTGATAATAAAACAAACATTTTAGAAATTATATAATCCACACACTGTTGTCAAATCTGAATATTTTTCAATGCTGGTACACAACTGAGTCAATGGAAACAAGTTGAGATGGCTCACTTCCAATGTTGCATGTTGTTGTATGAAGTAATAGCTTGAAGGAGTTAATGATCATGGATGCATCCATTCTACTGATGCCACACACTGCCTGTGGGTGGAGAGAAGGAGCTCTACTCGAACTTTCAGAAAGGAGCAGATGCATCTGTGCCAACTCCTTAAAATCCTAATAATTATGTCTGACTACATGTAGCTACACTTATTGCTTTTGTCCAATAAATCTTGTCCCTTAAGAACAATGCTACTTCTGAAGAAATTCTATGGTGTTGGATTACTGACACTAATCACTAGATAAGTCCAAAACAAAGAATGATTGGTAGCTATTATGACCTCAAGGCCCTTAACGATTATGAAATAATGTCCACTTGATAGTAGCACAGGAGAAGTCAAATTCCAACAGGAACTTGGCTGCGTAAATCATAAATGTTATTATTTTACCAAAGTGATATTTTATTAAACATAATCACATAATATTTCAGTTTTGTTTTAACATTTAAAAAAGTTTATAAATAACAGAAATGAGCAAGGAAACAAACATTCCATTTCCTTGTAACACAGATTCAAAGATCTTTAAACACACAATAGAAATAACCTCAACATTTGTTACAGGCTGAACATAAACAACACCTTTTTAACCAAACCTGTATACTCTGTCACAGCGTACAAACATCGTAGAACATTTAGTACTGTACTTCTAGCAAGATCCAGTCCAGCTCAAGGGAGAGGGCAAGGACTCTTTTTTTTCAATTCTATAGTGGATTTGAACTCAATAAAATTTCAACTCATCTGTTGGAACTAAATATAACCCTTTCTTAATTATTATGCTCCTGACTTAACTTCCTTCCAGTGCTATACTATTCCCGATGCAGTTTCAATTTCAAAAGCTTAAATTCACTTCTTTTCCACCAAGTGTACCCCAAAGCTCCAGACTAGGATTAATAATTTCTTATTCTTCCGTAATTTCATTCCTTAAATTACTTTCCTTTGTAATGCTGCTTAGCAAATATTACTTCATCAAAAGATTTCTCAGCACTTCGGAGCTTGATACATATTCCCTCTCCAACAACTTGCAGACTGGAGTGTAAAGTGAAAGCCAGAGTTTGAAAAGTTCTCCCATAAACCTACTGGATTTTTTTTTGTGTGAATCCAGGGTAACTTGGAATATTAGGTATTGTAAGTTTTAAACACTAATTGTGAATTCCAAGCACACAGACAAGCCCGTATGTTTAACTTTGAGTTCCAAGAGCCCAACCTGCAGTAAATGATATGAAAATACCAATATCCATAAATGTCAAGGTTCCATCACAGCAGCAAGCATCCTCAACCCTTATCCTGTGCCACATTCTGGTAGAGGTGGGAGTGAAAAGGAATATTAATGTGAAAACTTGGAGAAAAATGCTTGGTTTTGTAAGGAGCTTCGAGGAGAAAGTGAGGACTGCAGATGCTGGAGATCAGAGCTGAAAATGTGTTGCTGGAAAAGCGCAGCAGGTCAGGCAGCATCCAAGGAGCAGGAGAATCGACGTTTCAGGCATAAGCCCTTCTTCAGGAAGGGCTTATGTTTTATGCCCGAAACGTCGATTCTCCTGTTCCTTGGATGCTGCCTGACCTGCTGCCCTTTTCCAGCAACACATTTTCAGCTTTGTAAGGAGCTTACAAGGCCCAGATCAAACTATTTTTGTTTAGTTTAATTATAATTATAAATTATAATATTTTAGCATTCAAAATTCAGTACACCGGTAGAGTGGAGGTTATCATTTACTTTTAAAGGAGCAACCCCTTTTTAGGGGCCTGACTTTTAAACAGTGTGACCTCATTCTAGGTTCCTCCATCAGATGAAGTATCCTGCTCACACTGACCCTGTCAAGATCCCTCAAGTAAGTAAACTCAACGACAACTTTGGAAGCTTGCTCTTTGTTTAAACCACTGTTCTTATATAAGATGCAAGGGTGTCCTTTTTAAGCATGAACCTTGAAAGAAATTGGAAGATAGAGAAAAACTGAAAAGGCATTGGATGGAATTTTCTGATATTTTAATGACAATTTGTGCAGGATTCCCCACCACCACAAATGAAAGAGACCAACGGATCTTGTAACTAACGGTAAAGCAATGTAAAACATTTATTAATAATAGAAATGAAGATATACAAAAAGAAAGCTCTGGATCCTCATAGCACAGATTCAAAGATTTGTGATTGCACAATAGAAATAACCCATATCCTGGCCAAAAGCTGACTGGGCATTTGGTAAGCTTTTTGACACATTACTTTCTGGGGTGAGTGATCGTGGGGTTAGGGGGTCATAAGTCAGGGAGTCAGAGCAAGTTTGTTTCAGTTGGCAACTTGCCATTTCTCAAAATTGCACTCACTTCCCTCCCACCCTTGACTGAGGCCGATCAGGCCTCCCACTCAGCCACACAGGCAAGCTGGCTGCTCTTTTGTTTACCAGTCAAGATGACGACCATAGTTTTTATCCACCAGCTACAGAGCTAATCACAGCAATGGCGTAAAGAGGCCCCACAAGGAGTTGCAAATTGACCACTCAAGGGTCTTAATTGATGGCAGCTCAAGAAAGTCTTGAGTGGACTTTTCCGCCCTTAGAACTTAATTTTTATGATGGTGGGAAGGCAGTGGGTAGTTTCTCAATGTCAACCCACCCAATAATCTATCCCTCCCACCCCTTCCCTGCCACATCTCATTAGGGGAAGATTCTGTTCAACACTTCACCTTCCTTAGGCCCCATCCTACAAAAACCTCAAGAACATTTTCTTAGCTATAAAGCAAATCATTTTTTTTTCTGTCTGAAGTCTGTAATACTATCCAAATTGATTGTGGAGCGGCATTGCTGCAAAACTGGACATCTTCAAAACATGTGCTGAAAGTGCCTCTCATGACAGCGATTGTTAAATAGTGAGTTTTGTAATTCAGTGCAAATCTTTAACTTAGTCTCCATCTTATATAGTTCTACATTTACATATGATTCTGTCTCCAGCAGGCTGTTTTACCTGAGTTAGCAATGCTTATGTTGTCTCCTATAACATAAGAAACTGTGTGTGGATATCATGGTATTCAGGAATCCAACAGATATTCATTACAGCTACACATCTCAACTGAATGTGAATGGGCTAATATTAATTTATTAGATTATGACAGAGAGCAGAATGCTTCCAGTAGAGTGCCACATTTTAAGTTATCTTTAGATAAGATAATGTAGGAGATCTTTCTACCCTCAGGTTATGCTATCATGCAGTGATTACATAAGTAGCATATCAATTAAAGTTAAAAATCACACAACATCAGGTTATAGTCCAGCAGGTTTATTTGGAAGTATAAGCTTTTGGAGCACTGCTCCATCGTCAGACTAGCTACCTGCTAAAGGAGTAGCATTCCAAAAGCTTGTACTTCCAAATAAACCTGTTGGACTATAACCTAGTGTTGTGTGATTTTTAACTTTGCCCACCCTAGTCCAACACTGGCACCTCCACATCATGTCAACTAAAGACATACTGACACATTGAGTCTGGGACATAACATATCACACTTCCGGCTGGATTTTTCCAAAGTGCCCATTTTGGCGAGTTTCATAAAGAGTTACTGACGGTGAGCCTCTCGCGAGATTTTTCACAATCTTCCCAAACACCTCTCATTACGTGTGTACTGAACCCCTACATTGACTCATTCTTCATATTCTAATACTTGTAATGTATTGACCATTGCCCACTGCCAGATCTCCTGGCACCAGTCCGTCTTTAAAGTCTAGCCATGCACCCAGTCAAGTATTCACATTCCACAGCTCCCCTGGACGATTTGTTACATGTGTGCTGGACATGTCAGCCAATCAACACTTGGTTAGAAAATGGGACTTTCTGCTCTCAATGGCAGGAAGCTCCTCGCTGGTCATCTCATGTGATTCTCCAAACTTTCACTAATGTCCACACCATTCAGGCCTGGGTGGTTTCTGCCTTTGGTTACAGTCTTTCAAACAAGGAGACAGAAGCGGCTCAGAACTGTCACTAACAATACAGCTATCTACAGCTGCTTCTTCAAACTAACAAGAAATAAGTCACCTGGTCTAAAGTTGGAAGAACTCTCATTAGTGGCCCAGATTTGGCATCATTCTCATCCTGCATCATTAAAATATGTCACTGATTTTGATGAAAGAGAATAAATTGAGAAGGCAGGTTTTACTCTCAAATTTATATTGTGTTACTTCCAGCTTGGAATGTGGAATAAAAATTATGAATCTGACTCCAGAGACTGACAGAATTAATCCAAGTAGACATGCTCAGTGCACCGTTGAGGGAACACTGGACTCTCAGAAGGGCTGTCTAACAGATAAGATGATACACTATCTTCCGCTCAAATGTAAAAAACTCTTTACACCATTCCAAGGAAGAGCGGAAAGGATCCTTATGATTACCCCTCCGCCAAGATCACTAAAAGAGTTGATGAGTTCAATATCTCATTGTTATTTGTGGGATTTTGCTATGTAAGAGTTGGCTGCTATCCTACCATACAACAATATCTGGAAAAAGGACCGCAGATGCCGGAGATCAGAGTCGAGAGTGTGGTGCTGGAAAAGCACAGCAGGTCAGGCAGCATCCGAGGAGCAGGAAAATCAACATTTCGGGCGTAAGCCCTTCATCAGGAATGACAGTGTCTGCACATCAAAAGTACTTTATTGTTTGTAAGGCACTTTGGAAAGCTCCAAGGTTATGAAAATGTCAATATAAATCTTACTCTTTTCTCAGCACCTGTTGAGTATTTTCTCTTGGAAATCTGAGTCTAATTGCTGTCCCAGTTAAGGTCAACACAAACAAGTCAGGGTCTGCTGAGCTATTTGTCCTAGTTCTGCGCTGAGGATTGTCTTTGAGTGACTGAGATTCACTTATTTTCGAGTCTGCTGAAGTAGTGTAGCTGGCAAGGGTTAATCGCATTTCCTGGTGTCTTCTCAAACACTGAGTTGGCAAAAGTCCACCATTACATTTTTTTTTGCTCTTATTATGCGTAGGCACAAAGCAGTATTTTATACGGGAGTGAGATGTGATGTTATCCTTCACAAATGCTGGCTCGATGGACTTAATTAAAGCATACTTCTCTCTTTGTTCAATTTATGTTGTCCACTCAATGGGATCGAGTGATTAGAAGCTAAGGCTTCATTTGTGGAACACTCCTCCCCAGCACAGCTTGAGAGTCTGTTTATAAGTTCGGATTGTTGTTCCCCAACAGTAAGAAGAAAGGAATGAATGAATTGATCCCTAATGGATGAAGCCACATTGTCACCTCAGTTATTCTGATTTTGCACTGAATACAACAGTGCAATATTATTTGTCTTGACTTTAAACTGAGAAAATGAAGAGATAGCCACATCCCTCAAGAGTTTAACAATTTTAAATAGAAAATAACCGCATTGTGACACAGCAAATGAATTAAGTAATTTAGAGTACAGAAAGTATTGCTGTGGAAAATGCTTTATTTAGTAGAACTGGTTTATTTTGATATACTTTAGAGAGATAATATTCCTTGCAATTTAAATCTTTACAGAGATGGTATTGTTTACAGTTTAAATCTATGCTGAGTTTTTGAATAGACACAGGAAACGATCAAGGATAACATAGGAATAGAAGTGGATAAAGATTGGCTTGTTTTATATTTACAGTTTACAATTTGCGATTTTTATAGTTTCTTTTTTCCAGTGATTTCCAAATTTGCTTTTCAATTTTTTTGGGGGGATCACAGGACGATAGGACTACAGATTATGATTCATGGATGGTGTTCTTTAATCTATTTTGTTGGTGACTCTGAACTGAGTGTTGCCATCTTGCCGGGCATTAATTCTTGCTCACACTTGTAGATGGGCCTTTATCCAGAGACAGCTCACTTGGGCAAATGGAATTTTGATTTCAGAGTGATCTTCCTGAATGTTTTGATGATTCATGGAGGAGGATTGAATGTGACTAGTTTAATCCTAAATCTAACTGGGGAGCAGGCAGATTCTAGGGAACGCTGTCCCAATGGAAAGGTTGAAATTATTGATGATCATTGTGCTGTTGCCAGGGTTTTGTTAGGGAGCAGTTCTGGGTGCAGGCAAGCCTTGATGACCCCTTCAGCACAGATCCATTATGAAATGTAGAAGCCAACCCCTTGAACCTGTGCCGTAGTACCACAACTTAGTTTACTTACCATTAATTTCTATGATTTAACACATGGGGCAGTATGGTGGCTCAGTGGTTAGCACTTCTGCCTTACATTGCTGGGACCTGGGTTCAATTCTAACTTCAGGTGACTGTCTGCATAAGTTTGCACATTCTCTCTATGTCTATGTGGGTTTCCTCTGGTTGGGGATTGAGTTGCTTCCCACAGTCCGAAGATGTGCAGGTCAGGTGGATTGGCCAGGCTGAATTGCCCATAGCCTCTGGAGATGTGCAGGTTAGATGGATTAGCCATGGCGAATGCAAGGATGGGATGTGATGGGATGCTCTTCAGAGGGCTAGTGTAGATTTAAAAGGCTAAATCTGCATTTAAGCCCCATGAGATAAAAGTTGTTAATTCCTTTCATATTTTTGACTATTTTTGTGCCTCCTTTTAGTATTTTATGTGTCAGAACACCAAAAGCCATAAGCATCACCGATGTTCCTGCTCTCTGACCATTAAGGAAATGAGGAAAAATTCAATGTTGGTACGATGAGTGTCAATGATCCCAAAAGAACCACAGAAGAAACATTCATACATCTATATTGACTCATGAGAGTTCTTGGCTTGTGATTGACCAAAGTGGAGAAAGCTCATTCAGGTAGGCACAGAACTCATTGAGAGACATCATCAGGGACATGCACAGGTAAGACACTGGAGAGAATGCACAATTCCCCAAGGTTTTCATCTATCTGATTCTTTCAAGTACCTTCTGCCCCATAGATCATGGACTGGGCTTATTGGCCTACTGAGAAACTGAAGTGGAAACAAGACATCCACAGTCTTGAAGGGCTGCCTAAGAGGAAAAGAAAGATTGGCTTGTGTTTCTCTATTCACCCAACTCCTGCTGTCACAGTAATGCCAGAAGATGAACAGATCACAGCTCAGACACCATTGATCACTCCCAATCTGCCAGCAAGACCTAGATGAGTCCATCTGACACTACCAATTTGCTGAGAACTTGAAGGTGAACTTGAAGGTTGGAAAGAAAGATTGTTCTTCCTGCTAATCTTAAGTTACAACACCAAGTCAGAGGAATAGCCTGCAGAGGAATAGCCTGCAGTGTCATTGACCTTTTCTACAGCTGCAGGGTAAGTGCCACAATCTTCTCTCTTCTGTTTCACACTCATATTATCTCTGAAACTATACCCATCTCCCATCAAAGACTGATACTCAGCCACTTTTACAATTATCTGCAATCCCTTCCCTCACTCTCCCTCACCAGCACCTTCCATTGCCACTAACCCTGCATAGTGAGTTTTGAGAAGATTTGTAGCTCAGGTTGAGGTTCTGGATGAAGGTTTGCTTGCTGAGTTGGAAGGTTCATTTTCAGACATTTCATCACCATACTAGGTAATATCTTCAGTGAGCCTCTAGACAAAGAACTACTGATGTTTCTTGCTTTCTATTTATATGTTTGGGCTTCCTTGGTTTGGTGATGTCATTTCACTTCATGACATCATTTCCTCTTGTGATTTCATTTCCTGTTCTTTTTCTCAGAGGGTGGTAAATGGGATCCAAGTCGCTGTGTTTGTTGATTGAGTTCCAGTTGGAATGCCATGCTTCTAGCAATTCTCGTGCAAGTCCCTGTTTGGCTTGTCCTAGTTTGATGTGTTATCCTGCATGCCCTCTATGCTGGCTTCTCAATCCCTTGGAGTACTTCACCACCTTTCACCCATTGGCACCAACATCAAGAGCCATGTCACACACTTCTGACTCACTCAATTTCTCATGACAGGAGATGATAGCCCATAGCACGGCAAAGTGAACCCATAGGGGTGGAGGGTTCTTGACATTCAACTACTCACCTACAAGGAGAGAATCCTGGCTCTTGCAAAAGAAGACCAAGACTACAGGGACATCTGTGTCCTACCATTGCACACCCTTCAACTTCCAGCACGATGGAAAGCCAGAGTGAGTGCTTCTCAGCTTGGTGACTTATTGAGATAGAAAGTTGAATATCCATGAGGCAAGTTGTGCCATCAACAAGGCATTTAACAAGCAATAACTCTCCTGGTAACTCACCAGGAAACCTGCTTCAGCATTTGTGAATAGCATTAAAGATGGCATGAGTTGCTCAAAATGGGCTTTGCTACACTTCTTGTCCAATTCTGCCACCCATCTTGCCATAGCCAATGTCAATTACACCTCAAGAAGATTCCCCAAATGGGCGGCACGGTGGCACAGTGGTTAGCACTGCTGCCTCACAGCACCAGAGACCTGGGTTCAATTCCTGCCTCAGGTGACTGACTGTGTGGAGTTTGTACATTCTCCCTGTGTCTGCGTGGGTTTTCTCCAGGTGCTCCGGTTTACTCCTGCAGTCCAAAGATGTGCAGGTCAGGTGGATTGGCCATGCTAAATTACCTGTAGTGTTAGGTGAAATGGTGAATGATTGTGGGTTGGTGGGGACTTGTTGGGTTACTGTAAGTAATCTAATCAAATTACAGTGGACAACAGAAACCTATTGTCATCCCTTTCTTAGAACTATCCATGATACTGTATTGTTCTTATAATATATCATCCTCATGCTTTTTTCCCAATTATTATTTGCAGTCCCTCATGTATCTACTTCCACAATATTTTTATGTCATGTACTCCTCAATCGTGCTGAATAAATTGATACCTCCTGCCATTTTTGGTCCTTTTGCCAATTGCTTTTAAGCGGTGACCTCTGCTTACCACCATCTCTGCTGCCAGAAGCAGTTTCTCCTTAATTAATCTAGCAATTCATCATTTCATCTTTCCCTTGTGGTCTACGTCCATACAAACACGTTCCCAACAGCCTCAAAGGGCTTCAAAATTACAGGATTGACATGTTCAGTGGGGCAACTTAATTGATATTTTCGAACCAGAAAACACAATTTTAAATCAGAGAATGTTTAATTTGAAAGTACACATAAATGATAAATTGGAATAGTTGTTAACACACCAGCTTTTCATATCTAAGTTGAAATTTAGCAACCTACAGGGTAAAAATTAATATTTCTGCTTGCAAGCTATTGTAGGGACATACCAGCAAAGAGGTCACAATCAGTTTGGTTAATCCTAGTTGATTGAAAATAACTTGTAAACTATATATAACTTAGTGTGGACACATGCCATGATTTGTAGTGTTAATCAAGGTCACAAGGATGAATGTTGTGGGTGAAGGTAAAATGCCGACAGACTCAGTTAGGCATTGTCAGGTCAAGACTGTACATACTGAGCTTCATTTTGCATCTGGTCATAAAGTTCACCAAAGATCCTCAGACTGCACCTTCCAAACCCATGAGCACTTCCATCTAGATCATCAAGGGTAGTAGATATATGGTAACACCACCACCTTCAGTTTCCCCTCCAAGTCACTCACCACTCTGACTTGGAAGTAAATTGCCATTTCTTCACTGTCGCGAGGTCAAAATCCTGGAATTCCTTCCCTAAGGGCATTGTGAATCAGCCCTCAGCAGGTCGACTGTAGTGGTTCAAGAAGGCAGCTCACCACCATCTTCTCAAGGACAACTAGGGATGGCCAATGAATGCTGACCCAAACAAAGACACCCACAACCTACAAATACATTTTTAAAAATTATGATCCTAACAAGGGAGCACTTTGTGGTGACACTGATTGACCAAACATTGGAAATTTCTTTCCATTTCTTTCTGTTGCAGAAAGATCAAATGCAGAAGTAACAGAACAGAGTCTCATATTTGTTGAAGAGCCCACCATTTCTCCTGCAATGTCAGCATTGAGCCAGGTGCTGGGGTTATTTCAAAGAAAAGTTGAAAGTAATTGACATGGAATCTGAGCAGTGATCAGACAAACCTTTAAAAAGTTGAACAATGTAATATGCACATGTGGAGTAGGTCCAACAAAGATGTTGAGAGCAGTAAGTGAGCCAAGTAACTGTCTGGGGGTGGCACAGTGGCTCAGTGGTTAGCATTACTGTCCCAAGGTGCCATGGATCTGGGTTTGATTCCAACTCTGGGTGACTGTCTGTGTGGAGTTTCACACTCTACCTATTTCTGTGTGTGTTTTCATCAGGTGTTCTGGTTTCTTCCCACAGTCCAAAGGTAAGCAGGCTAGGAGGATTGGCTATGCTAAATTACCATGTAGTGCACAAGCTAGATAGATTAGCAAGGTTTCAGGGATGAGATTGAGTGGGATGCTGAATTGATGGGCTAAATGAGTTCTATCTGCACTGTAGCGATTGCATATTCATGTATTTTTGATTTGTTCTTTGTTCAAAAATTATCTGTTGCAAAACAGGACAAAGGTCAATAGGTAAATGTCAAAAATGTATGGTTACTTATGGATTGACCTGAACAGATCTGACATAAAAGGGTTGGAAAATTTAAAAAGCTTGCTTTGTAAGTAGAATGTTGCCTCATTATAGAGAAAGTAAGGACTACAGATGTGAAGAGTCAGAGTCGAAAATTGTGGCACTGGAAACAGCACAGCAGGTCAGGCAGCATCCGAGGAGCAGGAATCATAAACCAGCAGGTCACAGGAAATACTTTAATGGCTTTGAGAATTTAATCCTATCTATAATTCACATTCAGCTCATGCAAAGAAGTCGAAGCTGTGTAGCATGTTAAATTGCCCATGGTGTCCAGGGAGATGCCTGCTAAGTGGATCAGCCATGGGAAACACAGGGTTACGGGAATAGGGTAGGGGGATAGATCTCGGTGGAGTGCTGTTCAGAGGGCTGGTGTGGACTTGATGGGCTGAATGGCCAGCTTCCACAGTGCAGGGATTCTATGACTCTATGATTTTTTTATGAGTGGCAACGACATGTGGATCTTGAGTTAGCACCCATTTTCTATACTGCATTTTGTGTGAATAAACATTGAAAAGACCACACACACTGACATTCAGCCCTTATTACAACTGCTGAAAGCTTTCTTACTGATTCCTTCTCCCTGTCCAGCCCCCAAATAAGACTGTTTGCAAAAGTAAAATCTGGGAGCAAGAAACATAAGCTGAAATTGTTCAAAATATTCAGCCACAGGAAAACAACTGAGTTAGAGGGAAGAATTGTCACTCAGGGCCATGAATATTAATACCAGTGGCAATTGTGCAGAGGACAATTTTGGGGTGCCCAATGACATTGACTCCCAAACTGGCGCTGACCTAGTTGCTATCTCCTAGTCACCCAGTTTCTGAGAATTGCCCATTAAAACTCTGGTGTGGAGTGAATGTCCTGCCCCAACAGCCTCCAATGCCCACCCTGAGACCTGCCAGGCCATCAGAAGCCAGCAGGTCTCCAATACTGGCAGCGTCACAGAGAGTGATGGCCATTGCTAATACTACAAAACAGCCAATACCTGGGTAGACACGGGGAACAAAAGAAATAGGAGGCAGACAGGGATCTTACTCCAGATCCATCTCTTCCTGTTGCCTTATACCCTCATTGAATATATTGTGGGATCCCATGTCCAAATCCCAGGACTATTGTTACCCACAGGCCAGTTGTGTGCCACAGATCCAAACAGCTAAGGGGATATGCACATTAAGGACATCAATCCACCTTGATAGTGAAAAGCCATTCTTGAGATCCTGTCCATGCAGGATTAAATCAGAGGGAATTGAAATAGTAATGAGGTCTTAACCACTCATGATCCCACCCAATGACATGCATTTCGTTTCTAAAAAGTGTCTAAAGGGCATCAGTGAACCAGTACGGTTTATATGATAATTGACAGGGGTTAAATGTTCGCCAAGAGGTTAATGTTCAAGCCCAGATTTTTACTGAATATAAATTGCACCACTTGCCATGGTGAGATTTGAGCCCATGTCCCCACAATAGTAGTCTGGGGTTCTGGATTGCTATTCCAGTGAGTGTACAGCATGGAGTGGAAATGAGGTGACCTTCCTTCAACTTGTGTTAAGTTTCATTAGAAAATTGTAAGAATTGGATTGCTTGTAACCTTGGTACAATACTCAGTTGCAAAGACCATCGGTGGAGTCCTATAGAGGTCTGAATGACATGGGCTATGGCAATATTTGTGGCGGAATTGGATGAGCAGTCCTGTGTATTGCATCTCAACAATGGGAATGTCTCACTCCAGTTTGACAAGTGGCAAGGCAAAATTCTCACAAAGCAACAGAGTTACCAATGAAGCAGGATTATTGCTTGTTAAACACCTTATCAGTGGATGAATTCACCTCATTAATGTTGGGATTTCTATCTTACCGAACCACTGAACAAGCTAGAAAGCTCAATATGGAAACCAGAGGAGGTACTTGGCTCGCTGTTTACTCCAAAGTAACGATCGATGGGCTCCATGTACATACACGCCTAATTCACAGAAATTGGCATTTGGTATTTGCCAACACCTCCTGATCATCATTAGCAACTCTCCAGTACACTGACGGGCCATGCATGAAGCATAGAGTTGCATTGCAGTGTGCACTGGCAATTAGTATTGAAAGGCTACAGCAGGAACACTTTGTACTCAGCTCAAGGATGGCCCAAGCAGTATCACAGGGCTGCTTGCTTGTACACTTAGTGTTTCCTCACTTGCCATTCTATGTCTTGCATTCTGTGCCTGTTAGCACATTAGCAATGCAGCCAGAGCCAAAAGCTATCAGTGCGATGTGTCATGCTTGTCTGTAGAGATCTGTCAGTGGGCGGCATATCTTACTGTACTGCACATTGAGATGTCAGTCCAACATCCACACCACGTGTCAGCTACCTGCATCACAAACACACTGTGTGTACTTACAACCAAATGACCATGTTGAAAGCCAGTTGGGGCTAATCCTCAGTTCAGTTAAGGTTGGTTCAAGGTTCCAGTCATGGGCGCAGCCACACACAGGGCCTCGGCTAATTGTCCACTTCGGCTACTCACGGGCAGAAGATCTGTGCAACTACAGCCCAGAGCTTGGGCGGCAGTCAGTCCTGTAGAGCCAGCACCATCAGTCACGGAGTAGTAAATACAGCGCTCAGGAGTCTGGTCAGTCATGGGGAGAAAGCGACAACTGTGGATGCTGGAGATCAGAATCGAGAGTGCGGTGCTGAAAAAGCGCAGCAGATCAGGCAGTATCTGGGGAGCAGGAGAATCGATGTTTCAGGCAAGAGCCATTCATCAGGAATAAGGGTTGAAGGGGTCTTGCCCGAAACATCAATTCTCCTGCATCTGAGATGCTGCTTGACCTGCTGTGCTTTCCCAGCAGCACACTCTCGAGTCTGGTCAGTCATGTCCAGGGATTGCTCAGTAACGTCGGTCAGATATCTGGGTTACTTCTGGAACAAGCCCACCTGTCTGTCCTGGCAGCAGATGATCATTACCAAAATGGGTGGGTGAGGCAAGGCTTGTGATGGGAGGAAAGCAGTAGGATTTGCAAAGGGACAAGAACAGGGACGAGGAACCTCAAGGTGTGAGGGAGGTACTCGGAACAGCATCAAAGGGCGTGGTAGGCTACAGGCAGGGAGATATTAATTTTCAGTGATCACCTCCATGCTTTCCTTAGATGAGGAGTAGCAGAGAAGGGTGGGCATTATTAAGGTGTAATGATGGAGTTCAAAGCCCAGGGAAGACAGTTGTTGACAAAGTTAAATGACATTGGTCTCTGTATAGGGATGGCATGGAATGGGAGCGAGGGCACGATGTGAGGTAAAAGGAGATGTGATGGCTCCAGGAGGGCATTTAGCACCCAAGTGGGGCTCAGTGCTGATGAGATCCTTCACGAACTTGCATTCCCTGTCACTACTTGCCATTGTCCAGATATGAAGTTCTCCAGAAAACAACCAGAGCAATGCCCAGGATTGTCAGGACAGTCAGTGTTAGATTGATGAGTGATAGTGTACGATCTGCATTTGTTGGAGGTTGGGACACTGAATGGACAAATATCTGAAGCCACCATTTGGAAAGCCCGCCTATATTTCATGTAATTATTCCATCATCCAATTGCAACACGTGAAGGGTGACGGTGTTTTGGGGTCAAGTGCTGGGCACAGTAATTTTCACCATGTTAATGGTTTGCGCAAATTAAACATGGGCATTTCAACAATGTTAAAGTTAGCAGCAATAAGATTTTTAAGGCCAATGCTGGCCATTATTTGGATATCCTCCAAAGGTGAAGTTTGACCTGCATGCCACTATTTCCTGTCACGTAATTTTAACAATGGTCTGTACTCAGTGCAGTGAGAAGTTGAAGAGTTGATATGTGTCTGGAATGGGAGGGGAGTTGGAGTGCAACAGACATTTCTTTTTTGTGTAATGTGCTGGTCCCCCAGTTGAAATGTTTCAACTCCACCTCCCACTCTGCAGAGGCCATGCAGGTCCTGGGCCTCCTCCATCGCCACTCCCTCACCACCCGATGCCTGGAGAAAGAACGCCTTATCTTCCGCCTCCTGTCCCTTCAACCCCAGGGCATCAATGTGGACTTTACCAATTTCCTCATTTCCCCTCCCCCGACCTTAGCCCAGTTTCAACCTCCAGCTCAGCACCGCCCTCATGACCTGTCCCACCTGTCAATCTTCCTTCCCACCTATCCGCTCCACCCTCCTCTCCAATATATCACCTTTACCCCCACCACCTCCATCCACCTATTGCACTCTCAGCTAACCTTCACCCCAGCCCCAGCCCCCTCCCAGCCTCATTCCTGATGAAGGGCTCCAGCCCGAAACATCGAGTTTCCTGCTTCTCGGATGCTGCCTGACCTGCTGTGCTTTTCCAGCAACCACTCTCAACTCTGATCTCCACCATCTGCAGACCTCACCATCTCCCATTTCCTCAGATAGTCTGGGGCTCGGCTGTTTGTGGCAACTTGATCTGGATGTCTTCCTAAGAGGGTGATGGTGGATGTGGGAGGACCAGAGCCAACAGAAACCCAGGGGCAGCAGCAGACCCCAGCAGTCAACAAGGATCAAGCACCCCGCTCACGGATTTTAAATCCTTCCATCGTCTCCCCTTCTTTATCTCTTTATCATCCTGCAACATTTCTTCCTCACTCCTCATTCTGGCCTTTTGAGCTTCTCTCCCTCTCTTTATCATTCCCACTCCTCTGGTTGCTATTGATAGCCTGACTTCTACCCACCATGGTCCCACATTCTGAAATTGCACCTTTCATTGCTCTGCCTTTCCACCGTCCTCACCTCCTTCAAGATCTTCTTTCAAACCAACCTTATTTTGCTCCTTCTTAAATATCCCCTTAGTTCAAAGACCATATCTTAAAAACCCATGCCTCTGTAAGCTTTCAATAACACTTCTGATGAGACATGATATAAATAAAGGGGTTATTGTTCATCATGTTATCAGTGACACTCTGCATTGTTTAACACTGAAATCTAAAGTCTTGAAAAACAAACCTTAAAATAGCAGGTGATGGTCACATGACTGGTAAATGTTGCATTCTTAACAGATCTTGTTTGGCCCTTTCAATAAGTTGACAATCCTGTCACTCTTGCTGGCCTCTGCAGTCACTCAGAGTCGGTTACACTGAGGAATGCAAAGATGATTCTATCACATCAGTCCTGACAGTGTGCAACGTCAGGGAAATGGGATTTGGCTGCAGGGAATAGGAGCGTACTGTAGTTTCCTGATTTGGCACAACTCCAAGGTGACTGAACAACATCTCTTTAATGTTTTATTAAAGCAGCTTTTCAAAAAAAAGTAGATTTATAGAATTATTGTAATTAACAAATTGGGAGGGTAGGAATAATTCTTGACTTATGTATTCAACATGTGCCTCTTTTGGTGTTGGTGAGAGAGCAGACATTGATAATATTTTGATTCTTTTAAACTTGTTTTTAATCATTATTGCCACAAATGAAACTTACATTTATGTGAAATTAACAATTTTAAGAGAGTATGAATACATCACCTGTCCCCATAAATTCCTGAAGTTTTCATCTGCAACCTCACATCACACTCCTGTCCACTTGCAATCTTTCTTGAAAAACCATTGTAATATACATCTATTGCAAATCTACCATTGTAAGCAAAAGTACTCAGTAAAGTTCCCATATTCAACAGATAAATTTCTGAGCTCTTAACATGACATGGCATCAGTTTTCAGAGAGGTTTGATCATGGGTGTCCACAGGACAATAAAACCACCAATCCAATTCAGTTGAAGTGCGTGTTAATTTTTATGTGACCACAGTTTTTTCATTTATCGCAATACCTTGATCATATCACTCAAGCACATTGAAAGAAAACAATGCCAATCTGTCACCCTGCTTATTTTTAGCTTGGAGAAAAATTATTAACCAACAAATTAATTCACTGTTTCTGAATAGAATTTCTACAGTAATCAATTACTTAAGATGTAGAACATTAAAATTTTACAGTGCAGAATGAAACCATTCAGTTCCTCAGGCCTGTGCTGGAATGTTTCTACAAGTGATCCAAGGTCAGTTAGCTGGTTTACAATGAAGAGTGATCAGCAGCATGTGTTCCATCACCTTCTCAAGGACCATTAGGAATGCGTAATAACTTTGTTGCTACTCACATCCCCTGAAAACATAAGAAGGAAACATATTTGTGTAACCATTCAGAGTGTAGTATAACAGGCAAATTGTTTAAAAGAAAATCATAGAAAGAAAATCGCAGTAGATCATACCTAAAAACCTACAATATTCCCAATATGAGGTTACCACTAAGGACCTTCATTCTCAACCACCATTCTCCCACCATACCTATCCCATCCATGTACATTTCTGAAATGATGAAATTGTACTCGCTTCCACCACTACTTCTAGCAGCCTGTCCCAGACAATCACCACCCTCTGTGTGAAAAAAATGCCTCTCATTCCTTTGCCTAAGGTATGGTGATCCTTAGGTTAAACCAGAACCAGTCATCTCTCTCTCTCTCTCTCTCCAGTGAGACTAAGGTGACTTCATTTTACCAATTAGTACCACTCACCTGCTATTCTCCAACAGCTCAGCAATACCATTCCTTTTTCAAGTATATATCTTGTTTGATTTTGAAAGTCTCCCTTGAATCTACATCTACAGTTTGATTTGATTTATTTATTGTCACATCGACCGAAGTAGAGTGAAAAGCTTTGTTTATGAGCAGTGCAGGCATATCATAGTAAGCAAGGATGTACAGATCAGAAAGACTTAGACAGAGGCACACAGGTAGCATGCACAGGGAGTGCACTAGGTAAGGGCAACATTAGCAAGGTCAGCGTTACTTGATGCTAGAAAAGCTATTAATTGTCTAATAATGGCCAGGAAGAAGCTGTTCCTGAACCTGCTGGTGCTTGTGTTCAAGCTTCTATATCTCCAGTCTGATGGAAGAGGTCATAGGAGATCATTACCGGGGTTCGATGGGTCCTTGATTATGTTGACAGCCTTTCCGCAGCAGTGAGCCATGTTGTCATTTGGCCCTACTGGCTGTGGAAACAGTTTCCTTCTGTTGATTCTATTAAAACCTTACAAAATTTTGAATCTGACTCTTCTGCTCTAAAGAGTACTAAATAAGTTTCTCTTAAGCAAGGGTCCAGAGGTATTTTCTTTTCACACAGAGGGTGGTAAGTGTCTGGAACAGGCTGCCAAAGGTAGTGGTGGAACCGAATACAATTTCATCATTTAAGAAACGTTAAGACAGGTATATGGATGGGATAGATATGTGAGATGTGAATTAAATGCAAGCAAATGGGATGCATTTAAATTATGAAAACTGCTGGCATCAGCAAGTTGGGCTGAAGGGTCTGTTTTCATGCCATAGACCTCCATAAATTTATGATTCTATAACTCTAGTCTCCTATATAACTGACATTTTTCCTATAGTTGAACACACTACTCGAGTTGAAGCCTATCTAATATATAGAGATCATGACAAACATATGCACACTACTTAATAACCGTATATCTATGTAAGATGATCTCATTAACAAATATGCCAATTAAATTCATTGATGTGGTGCAATATAATTATAAACTCGTGTAATTAGAATTTAGCTTAATTTTCAGCTTTATCCCAAGAGATAAATCGACACATAATGCTCCAATCCAGCTAAAGGTTACCAGCACTGGAAAAAACAGATCACATGCCAGCTAACGTTATGTTAGCTTAAACACATTTTGGTTTGATTAGACAATTGACTCTTTGGGGTGGTTCATTAAAACATTCAGAATGATAGAAGCTAGAGGCTAATGGATCATATGTAGACATACAACATAACCTCATTGATGTGACATGATAAAACAGAAAGACTTTCATTTCTGTAGCACCCTTCATTCCCTAAAGACTTCCCAAAGCCAATTTTAAATACTGCTGAAATGTAATTGCTGCTTTAATGCGGGGAACTTGGCAGGAAAATTGTGCACAACGAGGTTTCATATATGAAAAATGGCCAGAAAATGGATTTGTTATTGGTAGAGGGTTAAATATTGGCTTGGCCTAGAAACCAGGAAGAATTGCTCTGATATTTTACAAAGTAGTGTGACAAGGTCTATTGGACCAGCTGGGAATGGAGATGTAACCTCGATTTAACATTGCATCGAACAAAGAACAGTGCTTCCAACAGTGCAGCACTTTTCAGTAGACCCTGAGCCTGAGTTTTCAGGTTAAATCACTGAAGCAGGAGTTGACTGTAACAACTAAACTATTAGTGAGGCCACACAATTTTTGTGACTCATCATGACTTTCTCAAGGACAATTAAGAATGCTCAATAACTATTGGTAATGCCAATGCTGCTTATATCCCACACAAAAAAAAGGAAACGTGTTTGTGTAACCATTCAGAGTGTGGTGTGACAGAGCAAATTGTGCAAAGGAAAACCCTGGAAAAGAAATCACAGTAAATCATCCCTAAAATCTCCAACATCCCCAACATGAAATGTCAGCTCACTAAATATACGGATTAAAAATGTTCAGCTTTTCTTTACCGGTCAGCGCTGGCAATTCAAAAGAAATTATAGTAACCACTAATGTGAAATAGAAACATGTCAATGCTGGAAAAACAAACTGGATTTAATTGCTTCTAAGATGGGAAGAGAGCTGGGGACAAATATTAATACAAAAAACAGATGTTTTGTGAGTAATTAACTACCATGTCCAATTCTTTCTTGCCGAAACATATATTAAAAGTAGCAAACCCACTCAATCGCAGAGTTATCTACTAAATGATACTGGTCAATTAATTTGTGTCTAAATCTGTAGCCCATCTTGACCATTCCCCTTCCTTGATGGTCTACTGGCACTCACTTTTGCAAGCTTAGTCATTGCTGGTGGCTCTTCAGGAGAGGTATAAGAGACTGTGCTGGTCCAAGGAGAGCCTGACCATTTCTGTTGCTGGTTCTTGTGAGTAGAGCCTAACAAGAGGGAGATGGATTGCTTTTTGACTGGACTCAGATCACATCGTATGAAAAGCTTGAGTGTCTTTCTACATAATCCTCCTTCCAAATGATCAGCTGGCTGCTGAAGCCTACTGCTCATCTACATGGGGCTGGACTTGTCTATTTCAACATATACCTAGTGAGTCTCCCATGTTATATTCTCCGTGTTATGGTCTGCATAAACTTCTGATCATCCCCTATTCGGCTGCTTGTATCCTAACTCACTCCATCTCCCATTCACTCATCACCCTTGTGATGATTGACCGACATTAGTTCCTGTTTAGGAAACACCGCTGCTTACAATTTTCTGCTTTGCTTTCGAGTCCGTCCATCTATCTCTGTAATTTCCTCCAGCTCCCAGGATCTGTGTTCCTCCAATTGTAACCTCCTGGGAATTCTGAATTTTAATCTCTGCGTGATTAGTGGTTGCACCTTCAGTTAGTTGTCTTACCCCTCAGTTCTGGAATTCCCTTCTGAAACCTCTCAAGCTATCAAGTTCTCTTTCTTCCTTCATTTGCCCTAATATCTCCTGAGAGACTCAGTGTCAAATTTTCTTTGATCACCCTCTGATGAAATGCTTTGAATGATTTATCACCTTGCAGCTGCTATACAAATTCAAGATTGTAGGAATCTTACAGTTTAGCCTCTCTGATGGGCTCTGAGTTTATTCATGTAATTTTTTTTTGCCCCTCCTGGGTGATGAAAAAAAACTGGTCCTGTATGGTCTTTATTCTCCATACACTATGGGTATATAGCAGGCTTGTTGGATTAGCTATTTGTTCTCTGGCTGTTAGTTTCCAATGTTCAAACAGCAAGATCAGGTCCAAAACCTGTATTAGGACACTCATTCTATTCACTGCAAGGAAGCTTAATGTCATCACATGGACTTGGACACAAGATATATAATTAAAGCACATCACTATGCTGTCATCTTTCTTAGCAGGCAGAACTAAGTAGCTATTTGTACCCCCTTTCAGTAACGACACTCTCTCTTTATCCACACCCAACTCTTTAGCTGTCATTTCATGCGTTCATTTTGTCTAAACATTAGTCTCAACAGTAGAAATTCTACATACAATAAGTGCCACATGAAATGTGTCATCAATCTTGGGTTCGTCTAATAAATGGCTTTCACTCTGCAAAATAACGCAGCGCAGGGAATTACCTCACCTCACTCTCATTTTAAAGTATATCTAAGAGTAATTAAAAGTGCCTACCGCTAGACAATTTAATGCCTAATTTTATAATCACAAATATTTTAACACTAATGATTACAATCTGTCACTGTCGTCCCATGGTAATAAAAACACGCATAATGCCCTATTAAATGTGACAGACATTGCTGGTCGCAGATTTAGTGTTCAATGACAGAATGTGTTATTGCCATATATCTGCACTGTGCTGTGAAGTGCTGGTAAGTGGCTGCAAAAGGCAAACTCTTGTCCTATTTTTTGCTACCTATTTCATGGCTTCACATCCCCAAGCTGATAGGGAAGTAGAATTTACTATTTGTGTCTGTCATGTGGAAATCAAATGCCTTAATTTAATTTCAGAAAATGTTCCTGCTGGTTATGATGGCCTCAACCAGTGACAAGCAAATATTTACACAGGATTAGAATTAAAGGAAGTATAGGGCCCACCCCCAGCCCGACTCCAGAAGCTTCAGGTGGGCACTGCTCAGTTAAAGGTTGGACTTTCATCCCCACCTACAGGTGCAGTCCCACCTCGTAAAGCCGCTGAGTGATCATCCAGCTCCAGCACAGAGGACACAGAGGCATCACAAAAAGCATATGGGAGAGGGATCACCATCAGAACCATGTTAGAAGGCTTCAAAGAGCAAGATGATGAGGAACAGGGTAGTCAGGCCATAGGAGGACAGAAGCTGCAAACCCATTCCCGAGGGTACCCAGCACTATCCAGCTGATAGTATATACAGCAATGAAATAGGGCGTTACGCTCCACCCAGGCCTCCTCCTCTCTTTACCCATCCAAATTTATCATCATAACCATCTCTTTTCCCTGACGTATTTGTCTAATTTCCCATTAAATGCAACGATAATAATTGTTATATAAGTCTGCTCCTATCTTTAATGATAGAATCCTTACAGTGTAGAAATAGGTCATTTGGCCTATCGAGTCCACACCAACCATCCAAAGAACATCATTTACCATTTTAACCAACTTAGCCCTTTTCTCTTATATACTCATCTAATTTCTCATTAGATGTGTCACTACTAATTGTTTCACCTTCTCTTTGCTTGGAGAAATTGCCATCGAATTCCCAATTGGATTTCTTGGTGACTATCTTACATTGATGTTCTGTTCTTCCCCATGAGACTAAAAATTCTGCTGTTTCCAAGCAGGAGTTAGATATAGTTTCAAAGGCTAAAGAGATCAAAGGGAATGGAGAGAAACCAGGAGCTGAGTTGATGATCAGCCATGATTATATTGAATGGTGGAGCAAGCTTGAAGTGCTGAATGGTCTACTCCTGTTTCTACTTGCTATCATTCTATGGTTCTATCTCTCCCTTGAAACCATTCATAAAGTTAAAGATTTCAATCACCCCGATGGCTGTACGAATTGTTGGCAAGTTTCAAGATTGATGCAGGTAAAGTTTCCTCTGTTATGCCTCTGCCATGTGCTTTAAGTGCAACTTATGACCATCCTGTGGTTCAAAAGAAAGTACCACAAGTTGCACCTGAGAGACACTGGTGAATTGTGAAGAAAGAAACATTAACTAATATGGGGAGAGACAG
Source organism: Chiloscyllium punctatum (assembly GCF_047496795.1). Taxonomy (NCBI): domain Eukaryota; kingdom Metazoa; phylum Chordata; class Chondrichthyes; order Orectolobiformes; family Hemiscylliidae; genus Chiloscyllium; species Chiloscyllium punctatum. The sequence continues at coordinate 15,261,579 of NC_092764.1, forward strand.
TGAATGGAGTTCGAGTTGATAACTTGGTTAGGGGAAAGTTGGAGGGAGATTAGCACCAACAGTCAAATAAATGGTCGAGTTGGATCCAGGTGTATTGACATTTCTGTGATTCTCTGACAGTTCTTTTTCTCTTTCCCAACTATCTGCGTGATTCTTTTGACTTCTTAAGCAGCTATGTATCATTCTCAAGTGTCAGGAGTGAGCTCTAGCAGCATCTGTGAAGAGAGAAACAGAAGTAATGTTTTGAGATAGAGAATGGTGGTGAACCGTTGGCTTTAGCAGCTGTTCTTGCTTTTCATCTGGTTCAGAGTTCTGTCTCACCAGCTGCATTTGTTGATTGGAAAGTCTTGACACCATTTTCGATTGATCTCCATTTTAGTCATAATTGGGCATCTGCTCCAACGGGTTGGTTTTAATAAAGCAAACTTTTATGGAGTCTTTGAGATTGTCTTTGAGTATGGCTGTGAGATAAATAGCTATCCTAGCATAACTCTGAGTATAGCACATGTCTGGGTAGTATTTATATGACATGTCCTATCCATATCAGCTGTTTGGAGATTATCATGGTCTCAATCCTTGGCACATCTGTACGCTGAAGGGCTCACATTGAATCATAGTCATATAGCATGGAAACAGACCCTTCAGTCCAACTAGTCCATGCTGACCATGTTCCAAGGCTAAACTAGTCCCACTTGCCTGGGCTTCAAACCTTTCCCATTCATGCATGTGTCCTAATGTATCAGTTGTTGGCACGTTTCAGGATTGATGCAGGTAAAGCTTGCTCTACTAAGCATCTGCCATGTGCTTTAAGTGCAACTTATGACGGTCCTGTGGTTAAAATAAAGCACCACTAGTGGCACCTGAGACTGTCTTTTTATGTCCTAATGTCTTTTAAATGTTGTAACACATGTTTGTTATTTTAGTATCCCATTAGATTTACAGCATTCTACTAATACAATATTAAGGATGTTGTCCGAGAATCTTGATATCGCACCTACAAGCTGCCTAGGTTTGAGCACCATCGAGATGCCCCATAGATTTAGACCTCAGTGTTTGGTCTAACATCAATATTCTCAAAAAACACACGTACTGTAATTAATTTGCCACAGGCTGAATTCAGTGGGGTATCTCCTTGTTGTAAGAATTTTGGGGAGGAAAGTTTCCAAGATGGGGGAAGTGTGAAACATTTTCCAACATTTCGCCACAAGACTTAATGGCAGGTATTCGATTGGAAGCGTTTGGCATAGGTTGCTGGAGTTCTTTAGTCTTCCTTGTGTTCACGCCAAATTCTGTGCACTCATAGGCCTTGGTAATTATGCTAACCATCTCCTTATTATTCTTCTTTAGACACATTAGCATCTGTGTTGTCAACATTTGGCAGAAACGGTCATTGTCTTGTGTTTGGCTTTCAGTTGTCTTAGATTGAGGAGTTTACCATCAGTGCAACAAGTTGTTGTCCTAACTGTCCATAGTACGCTGCAGTGTCACAGCTAGGCAGAGTAAGAGTGGAGTGACACACCCATGTCTGACATCAGTTTTGGCAAGGAAGACTCCAAGGTGGAGCCCATGATATGCTATAGAGTTAAAATAACACACTCCATAATGAAATCAATTTAAATCAAATGATTTTCAATTGAATGTCAGTGATGAGAAAAAGTGAGACTGTATCAGAAAATAAAATTAGGTCATTTAAGATTATGGTAGGGGATTTTAACTTTCCAAACATCGACAGGGACTGCCATAGTGTTAAAGGTTTGGATGGAGAGGAATTTCTTAAGTGCATACAAAACAATTTTCTGATTCAGTATGTGGATGTGCCTACTAGAGAAGGTGCAAAACTTGTCCTACTCTTGGGAAATAAGGCAGGGCAGGTGACTGAGGTGTCAGTGGGGGACCACTTTGGGGCCAGCGACCATAATTCTATTTGTTTTAAAATAGTGATGGAAAAGGATAGACCAGATCTAAAAGTTAAAGTTCTAAATTGGAGGAAGACCAAGTTTGACAGTATGAGGCAAGAACTTTCGAAAGCTGGTTGGAGGCAGATGTTCGCAGGTAAAGGAACAGCTGGAAAATGGGAAGCCTTCAGAAATGAGATAACAAGAATCCAAAGAAAGTATATTCCTGTCAGGGTGAAAGGGAAGGCTGGTAGGTATAGGGAATGCTGGATGATGAAAGAAATTGAGGGTTTGGTTAAGAAAAAGAAGGAAGCGTATGTCAGGTATAGACGGGATAGATCGAGTGAATCCTTAGAAGAGTATAAAGAAAGTAGGAGTAATCATAAGAGGGAAATCAGGAGGGCAAAACGGGGACATGAGATAGCTTTGGCAAATAGAATTAAGGAGAATCCAAAGGGTTTTTACAAATATATTAAGGACAAAAAGGTAACTAGGGAAAGAATAGAGCTCCTCAAAGATCAGCAAGGCAGTCTTTGTGTGGAGCCACAGAAAATGGGGGAGATACTAAATGAATATTTTGCATCAGTATTTACTGTGGAACAGAATATGGAAGATATAGACTGTAGGAAAATAGATGGTGACATCTTACAAAATGTCCAGATAAAGAGGAGGAAGTGTTGGATGTCTTGAAACGGTTAAAAGTGAATAAATCCCCAGGCCCTGATCAGGTGTACCCGAGAACTCTGTGGGAAGCCAGAGAAGTGATTTCTGGGCCTCTTGCTGAGATATTTGTATCATCGATAGTCACAGGTAAGGTGCCGGAAGACTGGAGGTTGGTAAGCGTGGTGCCACTGTTTAAGAAGGGCAGTAAAGACAAGCCAGGGAACTATAAACCGGTGAGCCTGACCTCGGTGGTGGGCAGGTTGTTGGAGGGAATCCTGAGGGACAGGATGTACATGTATTTGGAAAGGCAAGGATAGTCACCATGGCTTTGTGCATGGGAAATCATGTCACACAAACTTGATTGAGTTTTTTGAAGAAGTAACAAAGAGGATTGATGAGGGCAGAGCGGTAGATGTGATCTATATGGACTTCAGTAAGGTGTTCGACAAGGTTCCCTATGGGAGACTGATTAGCAAGGTTAGATCTCATGGAATACAGGGAGAACTAGCCATTTGGACACAGAACTGGCTCAAAGGTAGAAGACAGAGGGTGGTGGTGGAGGGTTGTTTTTCAGATTGGAGGCCTGTGACCAGTGGAGTGCCACAAGAATCGGTGCTGGGCCCTCTACTTTTTGTTATTTACATAAATGATTTGGATGTGAGCATAAGAAGTACAGTTAGTAAGTTTGCAGGTGACACCAAAATTGGAGGTGTAGTGGACAGCTAAGAGGGTAACCTCAGATTACAACAGGCTCTGGACCAGATGGGCCAATGGGCTGAGAAGTGGCAGATGGAGTTTAATTCAGATAAATGCAAGGTGCTGCATTTTGGGAAATCAAATCTCAGCAGGACTTATAGACTTAATGGTAAGGTCCTCGGGAGTGTTGCTGAACAAAGAGACCTTGGAGTGCAGGTTCATAGCTCCTTGAAAGTGGAGTCGCAGGTAAATTGGATAGTGAAGAAGGCGTTTGGTATGCTTTCCTTTATTGGTCAGAGTATTGAGTACAGGAGTTGGGAGGTTATGTTGCGGCTGTACAGGACATTGGTTAGGCCACTGTTGGAATATTGCATGCAATTCTGGTCTCCTTCCTATCGGAAAGATGTTGTGAAACTTGAAAGGGTTCAGAAAATATTTACAAGGATGTTGCCAGGGTTGGAGGATCTGAGCTATAGGGAGAGGCTGAACAGGCTGGGGCTGTTTTCCATGGCGCGTCGAAGGCTGAGGGGTGACCTTATAGAGGTTTACAAAATAATGAGGGGCATGGATAGGATAAATAGACAAAGTCTTTTCCCTGGGGTTGGGGAGTCCAAAACTAGAGTGCATAGGTTTAGGGTGAGAGGAGAAAGATATAAAAGAGACCTAAGAGGCAACTTTTTCACGCAGAGGGTGGTATGTGTATGGAATGAGCAGCCAGAGGATGTGGTGGAGGCTGGTACAATTGCAACATTTAAGAGGCATTTGGATGGGCATATGAATAGGAAGGATTTGGAGGGATATGGGCCGGGTGCTGGCAGGAGGGACGAGATTGGGTTGGGATATCTGGTCAGCATGGACAGTTTGGACTGAAGGGTCTGTTTCCATGGTGTACATCTCTATGACTCTATGAATCTATTTAATGCTGCAGTGTAAGCTGAGTAATGGTCAGATAGCATGATGATTAGAAAGTCCAGGTCCTTGATTTCATTCCCGGGTTGGATGTGCAGAGATGTGAGAATTCCCAGATCCATCTGGGATGACTGCCCACACATCCTGTTTTTAGTCTGAGGGAGTCAGGTGGGATTGGGAGTCAGACTGAGTGATGAGCACTGAGGATGCTGCCAGCTCCTGGTGTAGCCTGGGTGGACAGCCTGCCTCAGGCCGCAGTGCTGCACCTTCAGCAGTAGCAGCAGCTGCAAAGTCATTGCAGCCCGATGTGGGAAGAGTGAGCAGTGAAGGAGGTCCCCGGTATCTACGGCGACAGTGGTAGGGAGAACAGGCAGCTGAGGTCTCCAGACAGTGACCTAGGTGGAAGAAACTGGGGCACCAGCAAGCACTCATCAAAGACTGTTGAACGTCTAACGTTATTCTTTTATTTTTCCAGTTTACATTAAGAGCTGCACTTGGATTTTCTGTATTCTCAATTGCTATTGTGTGCACATTGTGCAGTCCAACACAAATTCAGCCAGGCTTTTCTGTGTAATCTTTTTTTTATTTTTATTCAATTATTTCTTCCTCTATTGTGTCCTGACATATGGAACTCATTTCAAAGAAATGTCATTGAGGCAGCATGGCTGGAGGTTTCTCCATGAGTTCTTCCAAAAGATATCTCCAGAACACGTATGTAGAGAGCACAACCTCTTCCAGTCTTCATGTCAGACCTGCAGTAACTGCTCATTTCAATAAATTGAATCCATACATTCAGGGTCTGAAAAGGCAGCTACTTGACTGAGGGCATTAAGCATCACTTAATGTGATGAGGTCATGAGCATGTGATGAGAGAATAAAGTCGGATCTCAGGGGAGACAAACCTAATCTATATCCTCCCAGTGGTCTTTGTATTATCGCAGAGCAGATTCTTACAGCCTGTGAATAGTTGCAGAGATGCAACAAACTGCATGTTGCTCATCATACAAGTCTCTTCCTGTCAAACCTTCTCAAGGACAAGTAGGGATGGACTATAACTGTTGGTTTAGCTCATGAAGTTCACATCCCATGAATGAATAAAAACAAAAATAAATGACAACGTGGCAACCTGGACCATATGACTCCCTGAATGAGCCACAGACTTGGATGGTAGCACACATAACATTTCTTCTTCACCTCTTCCTTGCTCTTCTCTCCTTTTTCTTCAGCTTCTCCCTCCTCTTCATCTCCCCAAAATCTCCAGAGCATTTCCTTTTTTCCCTTTCTCCCTTTGTCCTTTCCCTGGCCTATTACTTACTTCTTTTTAACACATATGTGCCTGTCGTACAATAAGAATTAGCAAAAGTATAATGTGAATTCTTTATTTGTACATGAGATTATATACAGGTAATATAAACTAGAAGGTTAAGTACACATCTGATTCCTATCACCTGCTGTTGTAAACTGGCAAGAGTCATGGGACCACTGCATCATATCTTGCCAAGGTGGCGTTGATTCATTGCAAAATACCCTTATAGATAAAATGTATCACATCTTTCATTTCCTTCAATCACCCTTTCCAACTGTCCTTTTTCCTTATCTTTTCTCCCTTTACCCCACCTTACCTTTTTTTCTCTTTCTCTGTTCTCTCAATTTCTCCTCCTTCTCCTTTTGTTCTTCCTGTTCACTGTGTCTCATATCTCTTCCTTCTCCCTCTCTCTTTGTTCACTCACACTCCACTTGCTTCCCACCTTGAATTGAATTGAATTTATTGTCATGTGTACCGAAGCACAGTACCGAAGCTTTGTCTTGCGAGCAATACAGGCAGATCACATAGTTAAGTAGCATAGGTAAGTAAATATAGGTAAACAGCAATAAAAACAAAAACACAGGTACAGGCGAATGTTAAGACTTTGTGAGTCCATTCAGTATTCTAATAACAGTAGGGTAGAAACTGTTTCGAAACCAGCTGGTGTGTGTGTGTCCTGGCTTCTGTACTTTCTCTCCAGTGGTAGAGGTTGTAGAAAAACAGGGTGGGATGGATCTTTGAGAATGCTGGTGGCCTTTCCTTGAGAGCGGGCCTGGTAGATGGATTCTATAAATTGGTGGTTGGACTTTGTGATTGTCCGGGTCAAGTTCACCACTCTCTGTAACCATCTCCCATCTTGAATGGTACAGTTGCCACACCAGGTAGTGATACATCCAGACAGAATGTTCTCGATGGCACATTTATAAAAGTTGGCAAAGGTGTTTGCCGTCATGCCAAGTTTCCTCAGCTGCCTGAGGAAGAAGAGATGTTGTTGGGCCTTTGGAACCAGTGCATCCACATGAAGAGTCCAAGGAATCTTGTTGTTGATGACCACTCCCAGGAGCTTGACTCATTCACTCGTTCCACCTCTGTGCTGTTAATGTGTAGGGGGGCATGAGTAACATCCTGCTGAAAGTCAATAATGAGTTCCTTGGTTTTGCTGACATTGAAAGCTAGGTTGTTCTCAGTGCACCATTTTTCCAGATCTCCCACCTCTCATCTGCAGTCTCTTTTGTCACCATCTGAGATTTGACCGACTATGATGGTGTCATCAGCAAACTTGTAAATGACATTAGTCTGGTATTTGGCAACACAGTCATGGGTATACTGTGATTACCCACCTTTGCTGTGGCATGCTATTTGACATCATTTTCATATCTTGCCAAGTGACTCACAGTTCCATGTCTGCAGTAACCAAGAGAAAAAAACCAACCTGGCCTACTCCCATTTTCCAGCACTGAAATACTCTTGTCATTTATCTCAGTGTCATTGGTCATAGCTTGCCATGCACAAATTACTGCTGCATTTCCTGGCATGACAGGAGTATCTAGTCTGTGCAAGTAACTCGGTAACTGGAATATGTTTTCGGGAGTGAAAGGTTCTACATGAAAGCAGGTTATTCCTCTGTTGTGTTGTGATCGAGGTTGGAGGGGCATATTGTTCCCCTTCCCAGTCCCACTTCTCCAGTGATCATGAAAATGTAACTTTTACCAGGTTGATAATGTGGCCAGTTACATCAGTCTCAAACTGCATCTCATTTAATATTAAGCACAATTCAAACAGGTTTTGTTTGTCAGCAAAACACACACACACACACTCTCTCTCTCTTTCTCTCTCCCCCTCTTTCTCTCTCTGTCTCACTCTTTCAAGGTCTTTGACCAAATAAAAAGAATAAGCTGTAAAATGTGATATTCTGATCCCAAAATTATTCTGCACATCTAACAGCTGACACTGATGGTTTTTTGCTAGTGAATTCACTTTGATTCAACCTCTGGGACCATTTCTGAGGATATTCTCTTCAGGAACTCTACTTGAATGGTAAAGGTGACTTTCAGTGGGTTTTCAGCTCATATATTTTGGTGAGAAGAGGTGAAAATGAGGAGAGTAGGCAATAAGCATTTGCCTGTTAGGCAAGTCTCAAATTCTGTCTTTGATTAAGCTCAAGAATATAATCCTCACACATTTGGCATATGACTTCTCGTTGAGAATTCTTTAGGTTGTACAACTGCATCCAAACTCATTGCTCCTTCTGGGCTACTACTAGAACAATGCATCAAGTGAATCTTTTAAACACATAACAGCACCCCCATGGGGGTGGCACAGTGGCACAGTGGTTAGTACTGCTGCCTCACAGCGCCAGAGACCCGGGTTCAATTCCCGCCTCAGGCAACTGACTGTGTGGAGTTTGCACATTCTCCCCGTGTCTGCGTGGGTTTCCTCCAGGTGCTCCGGTTTCCTCCCACAGTCCAAAAATGTGCAGGTTAGGTGAATTGGCCATGCTACATTGCCGGTAGTGTTAGGTGCAGGGGTAAATGTAGGGGAATGGATCTGGGTGGGTGCTCTTCGGCAGGTCAGCGTGGACTTGTTGGGCTGAAAGGCCTGTTTCCACACTGTAAGTAATCTAATCTAAAAAAAAATGTAGAGACTTGCTATCAGCACCATACAAACAAATGGGGGGAACAGTGACAGTGTTGAAGTTATCTTGTGAAGCTGAAAGAGATCCTGCTTATTTTCATCTTGTGGCTTCTCTCAGAATATATAACGTGGAGAGTTTAATGTAAATACCTTCTACATATAATCCTTCTCTAAGGTCCTGCAAATGTTTCAACCCATTGTATTTCTGCTGCATTGTTTATTGAATGGCTAAATTCTATAGTCGATAAGAAATAGGAACTGAAGCAAGCACCTTGAGCCTCCTCTGCCATTCAATAGGATCACGGCTGATCCAACATTCATATAATCCCTACAGTGTGGAAGCAGACCATTTGGCCCACCAAGTCCACACCGTACCTCGGAACAGTAGCACCTTGTTCAGTTGCAGTAAGCCTTCCCTACTCTTATACTCCACCTCCTTGAAATATTCCTTTGGACATCCTAATTACCTGCTGCACCTCTGTGCTACCTTTCTGTGTTTCATACGCAAGTATCAAGTCCCTTTTCATTGCAGTTTTCTGCAGTTATCTCTATTTAAATGATATTCTGTTCTTCTGATCTCCCTTCAAAAATGAACAACTTCATGTTATCTCTTATTATACTCCATTTGCCAATTTTTGTTCGCTTAAATTATCCCTCAATATCTCTCTGTAAATTGTTTGTATCCCTCTCACAATCTGCCTCTCCACCTATTTTTGTGCCATCTGCATTTTTGTCTACAGTGCATTCACCTGTTTTCTTCAAGACTTATTGTAAACAGCTGTGCTCCCAGCATTGATCCCTGTGAAGCCCCACTGGGTACAAGTTGCCAGGAAGTGGTATTGACCAGCACACTTGAGACCGTCAGTGACGAGCGAGAACCATTAGGGCTGGGATACATTATCTCCCCAGGAACGATATTTTAATTTAAATTGTTAAGTTTCCTTTGATCTCAACGTTATTAATGTTGTCCTGCAGGAACTATCAATGAGTTTTTTTTTTGCTCATGATGTTTCAAATGATACGCTCACTCAGTTGATTCTATGTTGGCAACATTCATAATTTCTACTCCTTAGCCAAGAAAGTTGACCTGGCTTTCTGAATTTTGGAATTTCATCTTCTCAAAGCAAATGGCATAAAAATAATTTTTTTGCAAAGTTGAGTTGTTACTGCTTCCATTCCCCAACTGAAAGGTTTGCTGTCAAACATACATCTTGTTCTAAAAGATAAAGGAGATAAAGCCAAGGTAATTCCATCAACATTCCCCTTCCAACAATGACATGCTTATTGAGAATTTTACTGTTTACAATTATTGGTCCACACTTTCTTTTTAATTTGATTTACATCTAGCAGTTTGCTGATTGGTTACTGAATTGTCCAAGGCCATGTGATTGGACAGCACAAGGGAACAATTCTACATCCTATCACCCTCCAATGCAAATGGCCTTTAAAAAAGGGAACTGATTCTGATTCTCCATGCAAGTCAAATAAATAACAATGAGATTAATGTGGTTGTGTAATGCAGAAACCTGGGTGTGCACACAAATGAATACATGGATATGCATGTGCGTGATGGGTGCAATTGTATTTGTATAATGTGGATCTCGATGACAGGAGCAATCATTGATGTCAAATGCACATAATTAGATGGCACAACTTAGGTGGCAAGTTTATTGGTGGTGACCAGTTAAGAAGCCACAGCCAGGATGACCTGATAAACTGGCTATCAATGAGTCAATTAATTGAAATAAACTTTACCAGCATTTTGCAAATGTGGTGAAGATGGTGATATCATGGAAAGTCCTCAGAAGGGAAATGTAATGAGTTGCATGGAAATATTACAAGCTACATGAATGGCTGTGGTCATAAACAGGCATCTTGATAGACATTCTATAGATCATGAAAGATGTGCATTTATTTTATAATTGTATATTTTCTATGCCTCAGATCAATGCAGAGACTTAAGTTTCTAAGTATGCAACAAGTTTACTTGAAAGAGTTTTAAAATATACCTGCAATTAAATAAAAAAATCTGGACCATGCTTAGCCCAGCTCAGCCTGGAGTTATTTGTTCTGTGTCTGTTTACTTTGCTCTGAGTCCATATCCAGGCTTACTCAATCAATCACAAAGAGATTGGATCAGTTACCAGATTCACACAATCAACCTCTGAACAACTAAACACCACAACAAATACTTTAGAAATTTCAGAAGAGCTCCTTGTTACAGCAGCTGCTTCAGATTGGTTTCCCATCAACCTCCAGGAGAGAGCCTTCCTTTCCAGATGTTTCATGGTTCAAGGCAGTTCTCCCTGAAAGCACTGGTGCCCCTCATAGCTCTGACATCACTTTATATGATTCACCCCCTAGTCACTGGGACCTGAACAACACAACCACTTCCCATCCCCATCCCACCCCACTCCCCGACCTTCATGTATAAATTAATCTCTTAGCAAATCTTCAAGGGCGCCTCAATATGATGGTGCTCTCTCCTTTACCTTGGAGTCCCAGGAGTGGTCACCTCAATATCGTGGTCATGGAAACGTGCAGGATTTCCTCACCAAGGCCACGTTGCCACCCCTCCCACCTCTCGCTCCAAGGGAGCAGTAAAATTCATCAAAATATCTAATTCGCAAATCATTAAACATAAAATTTATCCCAGCCAATGACAGGATGAAGTCATTCATGAACCCCTCACTATATGCCTTACAAGTATAATAAATTCCATGTTTAACTATGGCACATTCTGTTTGCACCACTAACTGTGTAAAATACAGTATTTATTTTAGTCTGGGCTGTTGTAAATGTGCTCTGCCTTTATGTGAAAAGGCTTTCACTTCCCCCCAGAGGCAATAGCCTATGATCCTGAAAACCTTGTCAGTGGGATTAACGCTAGAAATTATAGTTCATTTCTGTCCCAACAGCAATATATTACAATAACTTATTGGAGAGATGCTGTAAATTTTTAACTCTCTGACTTTTTGCCAGTCTAAATATTGAAAATGAGTGTAACAACATATCACAAGAGCTGTCCTCTCACTCACTGCTGGTAATAAAGACTACCCGCTCCATCCCAATTGTCAGCTGCTTCCTGAATTGTTGAATTCAAAATACGACTGAGGTGCCAGAAAATTTCAGAGATAGAAAATGTGTTCTGCACTGTGACAACTTATTACATTAATCTATTTTGTGAAAAGTAACTGAAGAGATGCTGAGTGCTGAGTCAGAAAATTACTTTGGCATAAATCAGGCAATTTGTGTTATTGGTACTCAATAGCATATACCCTGGACAAATGATGAGCTTTTTTTTTAATTGTCACTCAGCTTTCTCCATTATCGCCTGACAATGCTGACTGAGACAAATTCTGTTCTGAGCGAAAGCCTATGTTGTTCATATTGCAGCACAGTTCAGCAATGAGGCAAAAAGTTCACTGGATAGGAGTAGAATGGACACCACCAACCCATTCATTCTAAGACCAAAGCTGGCACCCCAATATCTGCAAATAGCCGATTGCTGAACTCAGACTCTTCCTAGTTTGGTGACAAAGTTAAAAATCACACACCATCAGGTTATAGTCCAACAGGTTTAATTGGAAGCACACTCGCTTTCGGAGCACACTAGCTATCACCTGATGGAGCGTCGCTCCGAAAGCTAGTGTGCTTCCAATTAAACCTGTTGGACTATAACCTGATGTTGTGTGATTTTTAAATTTGTACACCCCAGTCCAACACTGGCATCTCCAAATCATAGTTTGATGCCAGTTCACATTAACCTTTACAACTGTACTTAGCAATTGAGCCTGCAATTAATGTTTCAGATTAATGCATGGTCACAAAGGAGACTTTTTTAGATGCATTACTGTATTCCACAGCTGATCAGATATATGCTTTTCATTAAAAATTCACACGATGAGTTGTTAATTCGAGACAAATTTGAGGGGACTGTATTAACTTGCCTAGTCAATTACCTGCCATTAAAGTAGTTTCTTTGCTTATTGTTTTATTTCAGATCTAAAATATTTATGGAATTTTACCTTTGTCTACCGTAGATATGGTTTGAAACGAGATTGATGGTTATAGAGATCATCATAGAGTGTTAGATTTTGGAAGTTCAGAACAACAGTTACTTATCTTAGAAACAAAAATAGAGATTGTTAGAAAATCTCAGCAGGTCAGAGAATGGAATCCCTATAATGTGGAAGCAGACAATTTGGCCCATCAAGTCCACACTGACCCACCAAAGACCATCCCACCTCCTATAACTCTACATATCTCATGGCTAACCTAACAAGTCTGCATGTCCCTGAACACTATGGGTAATTACCACATCCAATCCAACTAACCTACACATCTTTGGACTGTGGCAGGAAACCAGAGTACCCAGAGGAACGCAGACAGAGGGAGAATGTGCAAACTCCACACAGACAATAGCTGAGGGTGGAATTGTACGCAGACCCCTGACACTGTAAGGCACAGTGCTAACCACTGAGCTGCCCTCAGAACAGACCTGTGCTGTACCTGAAGCATTAACTCGGATTTATCTCCACAGATGCTGCCGGACCTGCTGAGCTTTTCCAGCAATCACTATTTTTGTTTCTAATTTACAACATCTGCAGTTCTTTCGATTTTTTTGTTGATTAATATTAGCAGTTGACCACTGATAAGGAGTTTTCAGATAGTTCATTCTATCAGACACCTAACCTGTTGCAACTTGGTAAGCAACAGGTTAGGTATCATACATTAGACAACAAAGGTAAATCAGCTGTGACAATTAAGGAAGGTTCACTGACGCCAGACAACTAACAGACTGGAGTGCGTTGAACGCATTCAAAGTGTTGAGGAACATTTCCCTGGGTCTTTCTCCTCTCCTTTTGGTGCAGTTTTCATCTGAAAGAAACAGTTGCCTGGCAAACATTCCCATCTGACACAGATATGTTGATATTCTCCAATTTCCAGAGCACATCGACGGGTTGGACCGAAGGGTCTATTTCCATGCTGTACATCTCTATGACACTATGAGTCTGTATCAATTAAACATTTGAATCTTTCTATCGCACAGACATGGGACAAGACCTCCCTTGCCCATCCTCCTCTGAAGGTTAATTCACGTTTTTTTGGGGAATGGAACTCCTGTTTTCCTAAACACTATCTTGGCAATGGGATATATATATGGTGCCAGGTAGTTATTTGTTATCAACTTATGGAACAAAGTGGACTCAGTAATCTTTATGTCACCGTTCTGTAGTTCCAGAATTGTTGGGATGCAGTAGGAGGTCTGCACCAGCTCTCCAATGGGCTTTATGAGTTAGTGGCATTCATCTGCCTTTTCCCATTCCCTTGCACATTACTTCTTTTCAAATAATCATTCAATGCCCTTTTGGATCCGTCACACACCCAAACGATGCGTTCCAGACCGAAAACTCTCATTTGGGTGTAAAAGGTTTTCTTTATTTATTAAAAATGACTTACTTTTGGGCAAAGGATGTTACTGCTGTAACATAAGGTTTCATACCATGCAAAAAAAAAATCCAGGAAAAGTGCAGTTTTAAAGGAACCTCCATTTTCAATGAGGAAACGAATATTCCTTTAGTACCCTTGTGAATCAGGAAGCATCTCAGACTGTCTAGTGATTGACCCATTCTGACCCATTCAGGAATGAAGAAGGGCTTATGCCCGAAACGTCGATTCTCCTGCTCCTCGGATGCTGCCTGGCCTGCTGTGTTTTTGCAGCACCACATTTTCCATTCTGTATCGGCCATTTACCCATAACTTGTGGTGTGACTACCTCTATTGCACTCTACCTCATGAACTCAGCCCTGTATTTCTAGTTGCTGGTCAAACTCTGACACCAGGAGCCCAAGCTTCTGTACCCAGTGCTCTGTCCTGTAATTGAGCTTGTCTAAGTCACAAGAAATGTCCATGACTCTTCACATACCACAACATGGGCATTCTGCTTGGCCAAGCTGCATTACCATCCCTTAAATTATCATTTTCAGCTACTTTACTGGCTAGAACTTCAATTATTTTAACCAACTTTAACCTTACTCTTGAACTATTAACTAAAAGCTAGACACCAATACAAAGTGAAATGTTTTCATCCTTTATCACAAATCAGAAGCCTTTTCTGTGCTGATAAATGTTTTCTTTCCCACTATAGTTTAGAAATTCATCACTTCCAAAATTACTAGAAGTACAGTTTCCAGCAGCAGTTGCTCAACAAACACTCATGACGTTCCTGTGACATAACTCATCTGCATTTTTCTCCTCAAAGAGTCCCTACAGTGCAATCACAGGCCATGGAGTCCACAATGACACTCCAAAAAGCATCCTTTGGGACAGGCAACAACGAAAAGTTGTCGAGCAGAGCCTGATAGCCAAGTTCGGTACCCATGGGGATGGCCTCAACCAGGATCTTGGTTTCATGTAACACTACAAGTGACCCCATTGCACTATAGACACACACAGCCAGACAGACACTTACACACACAGTCAGACCCTCTCTCATATACTCACACATACACTACCGCACACACCCTCTCACAGACTTAAACTCCTTTACATTCACACACATAAACACACTCTCTCGCAGACACTCATAACCCTCCCAACACCCATGGCTTCCCCCCCACACGCACACACATACACATACACATATAAATTTGTGGGATGAATTTTTACTTGCAGAATTACATTTTACTTTGCTCAAAAACTGCATGAATCCATGTAAGATTCTGAAAATCCATTTTTTAGATTAGAATCAGTCTGACCATTGTGGCACAGACAGCCTTACAGGGAGTTAACACCTTCAGTACCTTATTTGGGTCGACATGACACCAATTGTTAAAGTGCACTTGAGAATGTAACTTTTTTAAAAAATTTTGCAATCTACATATGAAAGAACTGATACCAACATAGTCATTCGAAATGATGACAGACATAACAAACAATTCGGATCTTCTTCAATATATAATTTCAGTTACATCACACGAGAAACTTCTGCTATAAATTCTGTGTTTTACAATCTTACTCTCCGCAACCACCTGATGAAGGAGCTGCACTCTGAAAGCTAGTGCTTCCAATTAAACCTGTTGGACTATAACCTGGTGTCGTGCGATTTTTAACTTTGTACACCCCAGTCCAACACCGGCATCTCCAAATCATGACTTGCCCGGTATAGACTTTCCCCTGCTCTTTTAGGGGCTGATGATTGCTCCTGCCTCCCACACTGAAACAACATTGTGCACAACAGACAAGGCAGAGTCTTGGGGTACAAGAACTCTGAGCCCAATGGAGAAATTAATTCCCTTTCCCATGGAGCAGATAGTGACACAACCACTGATGCTCTGAACATTGAGCATCACAGTACGTTTCTGTGTTATATTGCTTCACCTAGCCTCCCGCCCATGTGGTATGAGGGGAAAGCTGCAGATAGCAGGATGACGAACCTCTAGCTTCCCACCCCAAAACATCTTCTCTCAATCTGACCTCTGTCTTCTGATTTCCTGCTTTTACATGACAAAGAACAACTGTCTGAGAATCTCCAAAAGCTCCCCCCACAGGAAGGATGGGGAGACATACCAAACCACTGATGAAGAGGCCTGGAAATTTAATCTGATACTTGCATCCAGAAGCAGAGACATTGAGAATGCATTTACTATTGTGCCTTTAAGAGGGATTAGTTCTGCCCTGCTTCTTTTGAAGTGGAATGTTTTAAATCTGGTATGGGGGTGTCTGCTCCATGGAAAGCAAACTATATAGCTTTGGGTCTTTTTAAAAAAATTGGACAAACAAAGCATGAGTGGGTGGTGTCACGATCACACAGACCCAATATTTTAGTTTTTGCTCTCAGTTGTTGAGGTTGGGGTTTTTGGAGATGAAGCTGTTAGATACAGCTCTCTCTCTGCTGCTTGATTCATTTTTTCAGTGTTCCTTTTTACTGGATGAGAGGAGATAGCAAGTGAGGGAAGTCTGTTTTGCTGAATTTGCCTTTGCCAAAGTTGTGTTTATTGGATGTTGCTATATTGGAATAGTTGATGAGTGATCACTAAATCATAATATTTTAAGTATTTTGATAGAGTTAAAGTTATGCCAATGCTTCTTTTTTTGTTTGCATTTTAGCAGTGATCTAAGAATTATGTGTGTTTTGCTTAAAGCCTAGTAGTTTGACCAATTGAATCACATCTGGAATACAGTGCCTTACACTTGCCTTTAAATAAGATAAAAGTTAGGGTCTAGGCTAATCTCTTTGATATGTTTTGAGGGGCTTTAGGCTGGTTTATAACATGATAGATACTAGTGTAGAATCCAGAGCTGCACATGGTGGGTCACAGGGCAAGACTGGGCTACAGTCGCTCCAGAGAGAGAGAATTGTTCATGTGTCAGCCCAGTGGTGGGCGAGGTCACAGATTACATTTCCTGCAAATGAGTGGGGTGGAGCCATTCAGGACGGGCCTCTTAAAATATTGGACGTATTAGCTGAATATCACTGCCACTGTCAAGGAGCATAGAGATGTTCAACTCCAACTTGACAGAGGGTATCACATCGAGCTTGCCCTTTCCACACCTTCCATGCTGCAGACAGAAAGGTACTGTCATCATTAGCTTCACTATCCAATATCATCTTTGCATACACAAGGGTTTGTGTCATTTATTCACAGGATGCAGATGTCACCATCTAGGCCAGCATATATTGCCCATCCCTAATTGCCAAGAGGGCAGTTAGGAGTCAACCACATTGCTGTGGGTCTGAAGTCACATGTAGGCCAGACCAGGTAAGGATGACAGTGTCCTTTCCTCAAGGACATTAGTGAGTCAGATGGGTTTTCCTGAAAATCAACGATGGTTTTCTGGTCATCAATAGATTCTTAATTCCAGTTCTTTTCCTCTTTTAACTGAATTCAAATTCCACCATTTACCAGGACAGGATTCGAACCTGGCTCCTCAGAACATGGTGCATTTCTGGATTAAAAGTCTAGCAATAATGTCATATTGCCTCCCTAAGTCACACTACCTTCTTCTATCCCTTTGAGATTGCAGGAATGAATGCCATAACCCCTCAATAAATATGCTGGGATATATCCAGAGACTTTAGAATGGCTGAGTTTCTTCCAATTAATTTATTATTTTTTCGTTGGCCCTTTACGTAGTGATAGTGTCATGTCCGCCTGGCAGTTGAATGCTTATCATTTGATGAACAACAAGTCAGTTTGTCAAATGGACCTAATACAAGTTGTAAGTCAAACTCTGAAACCCAGAGCTCAAGCATGTGCAGCCAGTGTTACCTCCTATACATTGTCAAGCAACAGAAGGGCCCACAACTCTGACAAGCTATAGGTAAAAACAATGACTGCAGATGCTGGAAACCAGATTCTGGATTCGAGTGGTGCTGGAAAAGCACAGCAATTCAGGCAGCATCCGAGGAGCAGGAAAATCGATGTTTCGGGCAAAAGCCCTTCATCAGGAATAGAGGCAGAGAGCCTGAAGGGTGGAGAGATAAATGAGAGGAGGGTGGGGGTATGGAGAATGTAGCATAGAGTACAATAGGTGAATGGGGGTGGGGATGGAGGTGATAGTTCAAAGACGAAGGTTGAGGAGGGTAGCAAAGTATACAATGGGTGAATGGGGGGTGGGGATGAAGGTGATGGGTCAGAGAGGATACCCAAGATCTTTAGGGAACAACTCTGGGACACCCGCACCAATCAACCACACTGCCCTGTGCCCAACATTTCAACTCCCCCTCCAACTCAGCTGAGGACATGGAGGTCCTGAGCCTCCTTCACCACCGCCCCCTCACCACCCGAAGCCTGGAGGAAGAACGCCTCATCTTCCGCCTCGGAACACTTTAACCTCAGGACATCAATGTGGACTTCACCAGTTTCCTCATTTCCCCTTCCCCTACCTCACCCCAGTTCCAAACTTCCAGCTCAGCACTGTCCCCATGACTTGTCCTACTGCCTGTCTTCCTTTCCACCTATTCACTCCACTTTCCTCTCTGACCCATCACCTTCATCCCACCCCCATTCACCCATTGTACTCTTTGCTACCCTCCCCCACCCTCCTCTCTGACTTATCACGGTCATTCCCCCAACCCCCATTCACCTATTGTACTCTGTGCTACTTCCTCCCCACCCCCACCCTCCTCTCATTTATTTCTCCACTCTGCAGGCACTCTGCCTCGATTCCTGATGAAGGGCTTTTGCCCAAAATGCCAATTTTCCTGCTCCTCAGATGCTGGCTGAACCACTCTAATCCAGAATCTCACATGCCATAGGACAGGCATTCTGCTTGGCCACGTTGATGTGCCATATCTGAAATGACTTACACAATCCTGTCATTTTACATGTTATTATCATAACACCATTTAGCTTCAACTTTGTCCTTTGAACACATTCCCAAAGGGAATGTTCACGCAAGTGTCCTTTTGAATGGGGTGCTGTAACAAGGCAGGACATCCAGGTACAGCTGGATACATGACACAAACCAGTACTGTCTCCTGTAGCATCACTGTCCAACCTAGAGTGCTACCATTTCCACCATGTCATGTGAGGAGGAAGGTCCCGAACCTATGCCAGCCGGAATACAACCCCCATGCTCTTAGCGCCAATGGTCTAATGATATTATTGCTAGAATATTAATCCAGAGACCCAGGTAACGTCCTGGGGACTTGGGTTTAAATCCTGCCATGGCCAAAGGTGGAATTTAATTGTGGGTGGCACGGTGGCACAGTGGTTAGCACTGCTGCCTCACAGCGCCAGAGGCCTGGGTTCAATTCCCGCCTCAGGCGACTCTCTGTGTGGAGTTTGCACATTCTCCCCATGTCTGCGTGGGTTTCCTCCGGGTGCTCCGGTTTCCTCCCACACTCCAAAGATGTGCAGGTCAGGTGAATTGGCCATGCTAAATTACCCTTAGTGTTAGGTAAGGGGTAGATGTAGGGGTATGGGTGGGTTGCGCTTCGGCGGGGCGGTGTGGATTTGTTGGGCCGAAGGGCCTGTTTCCACACTGTAAGTAATCTAATCTTAAATTCAATAACAATCTGAAAATAAGAATCTAATGATCACCCAGGAAAAAAGCCATCTGATTCACTGCTATCCTTGAGGGAAGAAAATCTGCCATTCTTACTCAGTCTGGCCTATGTGTGACTCCCGATCCATAGCAATGTGGTTGCCTGTTAACTGCGCCCTGAGAGATGGGCAATAAATGCTGGCCTAGCCAGTGACACCCACATCCCATGAATGAGTAAAAAAATCTGATCCAAATGGGTCATCCAATCAACTGTTCCACCCCTGACCAAAAGGAGTCAGAGTCGTTGTGGTGGCATGCACCTTATACACATGTTGCTCCTTGGCCAGTGAGGTAGAGTACTACAACTTCTTTCATTCACTTTTATGAGCTGGATTGTTGAGCACACTGATCCATCCACTCTGGTGTATGCTGAAAGCATTTACAAGGTGATCGTCCTGGTTGGCTGCATTATGAACACATCTGCCTTGGCCATCAAGTCCTGCAGATCCTGAAGACTCTGGCTCATAGAAAGGAATGCTACCCATTGAACCCCAAGACCTCCCTACTGGGACTCTGCACGTTCCCAATCAGGCTGCCAAAAGTGAGGACTGCAGATGCTGGAAACCAGAGTTTAGATCAGAGTGTTGCTGGAAAAGCACAGCAGGTCAGGCAGCATCCACATCTCTCCACACTGGAGGCTTCCAGCCTCTATTCCTGATGAAGGGCTTTTGCCCGAAATGTCAATTTGCCTGCTCCTTGGATGCTGCCTGACCTGCTGTGCTTTTCCAGCACCACTCTGATCTAAACTCACATTCCCAATCAACTGAACTGAATATGTCATGTTCAGCTGTTGCAACTTGCTGTTAGTTTTGAAGCTTCCTTTTTGAAAATATGATTTGGAGATGCCGGTGTTGGACTGGGGTGTACAAAGTTAGAAATCACACAACACCAGGTTATGGTCCAGCTCCTTGGATGCTGCCTGAACAGCTGTGCTCTTCCAGCATCACTAATCCAGAATCTGATTTCCAGCATCTGCAGTCATTGTTTTTACCAGGTGTAATTGGAAGCACACTAGCTTTCGGAGCGCCACTATCACCTGATGAAGGAGCATCGCTCCGAAAGCTCGTGTGCTTCCAATTAAACCTGTTGGACTATAACCTGGTGTTGTGTGATTTTTAACTTTTTGAAAATAAACCCTGTGCATGAGCACAGGCAATGACCAATCCAACAAAAGCCTCTGAATTATTCCAGCTAGACTCCAGACTGAGTTAAGAGCTTGTCAGTTTGAATAAGTCTGAAAAATACTATTGGATTTAGGAAACAAATACATGCATTTATATAGTGTCATTATACAGTGAAGTGTCTGAAATTAATTAGGTTCCGAGTGCGATGCTTCTGCTTGCAATCAAACGTGTGACAAGTTAAGTTAATTTCTAAAGGTTTTGGTTGAGGGACGAATGTGGAACAAAATAGTTCCCTCCCCTACATCAAAGAGTTTCATGTGCATTTTTGGCACTTGCCTGAATGGTAGTTCATTACCTTATCCAGTGGGCACCACCTTTATTAATGTACAACCTATGAGAAATGCAATGTAATAGTAAGTACACGAACAATGGAATTAGGAACTGGAATCTGCCGTTCAGCTTCTGGAGCTTGCTCGTTATTCATTAGAACCTGGTTTTGGTCTCAACCCCACATTCTTGCCTACTGCTCATCACCTTTGACTCCCTCGTTAATTAAGCATCCATCTATCTCTATCGTAAAATATTCAATGACCTTGCCTGCACTGCTTCTGGGAAGGGAATTCCAAGGACTCACAACTGTCAATGAAAAGAATTTTCCTTATCCCTGTTTAAAATAGGTGATTCTTTATTTTTAAACCATGTCCTGTCTGCTCCACAAAAGGGAACAGCCTTTCAGCATCTAAAGTAACACACTGGGTTTCTCCCAGCGGACGAATTTCTAAAGCAAACCCAAAAAAGCTTCCAAATGAATCAAAATGACAAGATGGATTGGAACTGCAGAGTTTTATAACTTCAGAGAATTAAATTACATCATATTTAACTGAAATGTTTCATGAGCAAGTTAGGGAACTGACCTCAGCAGGGGTGGGGGGGGGGTGAGAATAATATCGTCTCTGCCGTCCTGGATGAAGGTTAGGTATATCAATGTCTCATGGCTCAGTTCAGGAGTGACGTATGAAGAGAGACTGGATCAGTTGTGACTATATTTATTGGGGTTGAGAAGAATGAGAGGGTATCTCAGTGGTGCCTATAAAATTCTAACTGGACTAGTCAGGATTAATGCATGAAGGCTATTGCAGGAAGAATCCAGGACTGAGTCAAGGAGAACTGTCTTCATCCAATGAATGGTGAGCCAATGGAATTCTCTTCAAGGAAAGTTGTTTGCTGCCAAAACATTGAATGTTTTCAAGAAAGATTTAGATGTAGATTCGTAGGGCTAAAGAGATCAAAGTGTATGGGGCAAAAGCAAAAACAGGGGACTGAGTTGGATAATCAGTCATGATCATCTTGAACGGCAGAGCTCGTTCAATGGGCCAAATGACCTATATCTGCTTCTACTTTCTATGTGCCATCTGTTTCATCAATGACCATCTTTCCAGCATAAGGTTAGAAATGGGGATGTTCTTTGAGGATTATATAATGTTCAACACTACTCCTCAGATACTGAAACAGTCCACAGTCAAATACAGCAATATCCAGGCTTCAGCTAAAAAATGGAAACTAAGATTGATGCTACACAAATACCAGGCAATGATTATCTCCAACAAGAGAAAATATTGCCATCTTTCTTGATATTTGATGGTTTTACATTCACTGCATCCCCAACAATCAAAATCCCAGGATTACAAGTGACTAGAACTGAACTGGATGAACCATTTAAATACAGTGGCTACAAGAACAAGTCTGAGGTTAAGAATCCTATAGAAATTCACCTCCTGACTCCCCAATGCCTATCCACCATCTACAAGGCACAAGTCAGGAGTGTGATGGTATAATGTCCACTTGCCTGGATGTGTGCAACTCCAACAACGCTCAAGAATCTCAACACCACCCAGGACAAAGCAGCCTACTTGATTGGCTTGACATCCTCAAACATTCACTCCCACCAGCACTGATGCTCAGAAGCAAGACTGTGTACCATCTACAAGATGTAATGCAGAAATTCATCAATATTCCTCAGGCAGCAACTTCCAATTCTACAATAACCACCATGTTGAAGGATAAGAGAGAAGAAACATGGGGACACAATCAGCTGCAAGTTACCCTCCAAGCCATTCATCTTCTTATCTTGGAAATATATTGCTATTTTTTCCCTGTCACAGGGTCAAAATCCTGCATCCGCATCTTTAACAGCATTGTGGGTCTACATACACTACATGGACTTCAGCAGTTCAAGGGGAGAACTCACCACCACCTTTTCACATTGTCTTTGAGATGGACACTAATTAGTGAATAAATGATTCATTGCTCATTTTATAATCCAGTTTTCAATTAATGAGCAAATTATGACCTTTGTGGCAGAGCAAACATTTTGACAAAAAGAGAAATCATAGTTAAATTCTCCAGGCATTTATGGTTGTATTACATTTAGTGGTCACATTTTGAAAGGCCCAGGGACCTTACATTTGGTTATATTAAAATTTTCTTCTTAGCTGTCTTCTCTGATCCACCATCCTCTCTTACCTCATTTTGTTTCCCTCTTTTCTCCCTACTTTCTACTCCTTTACTCTGCTCTCCATCTCCTTCCCCTTTCCTGTTATTCTTTCCTCTTCACCCCAACATCTCTGTCTTTTTATGAAAGCATTGATGACTTCCTACAACACTATTGCAAGTACCAAAACATCCCGACAGTATTGCGAAGCCTCCATAAACCATGTTTCAGTTTTAACAAAGAGGCTAAAAAGCTGTTCCTACACCAGAAATACCTCAAATGAAAGCAAAGTTCTGGAAAAGCTGGAAATCTGAAATAGAGAGAGAAAATGCTGGAGGAATTTGACATGTCTGGTCTGGTGAGAAAGAGAGTTAATGTTTTAAGTCCAAAATGACTCTTCTTTGGAACAGTTCCATGTGCAATTGGACAAGTATTTTAAGGCACTGTAAATAAACCTGTTGTATATGTTAAACTAGTGTCATCTCTGTATTGTTCAGAGGGAAATCAGACAAATAAATTATACAACAAACTGTTGAATATACAATGAGCAGCTGGAGCATAAATTTACAAAAGGCTAATATATGATCAACTGTGCACTTCAAGAGAGTGGGAATATTCAGTTGTTTCAGTATCACTGCAGATGCTCCATCTTGACCTCATATTACAAACAAGGAAAATTTTAGAAAATCAGCATTTCACCCTGTTACAGATTTATCTTCATTGAAAGTTAAAAGTCACACAACACCAGGTTATCGTCCAAGTGGTTTATTTGGAAGTACTAGCTTTCGGAGTGCTGCTCCTTCATCAAGTAGCTATGAAGGAGGTTGGGCTATAACCTGGTGTTGTGTGGTTTTTAACTTTGTCCACCCCAGTCCTACACCAGCACCTCCTCAGCATGGCTTTCATTGAAAGTGACTCTGCAATACTGTCCTGGCAACACTTACCATCTTGAGTGCACTCTCAGAGAGGAAATGCAAATTGAGGAAAGAGAAAATGAACTTTGAAACTCAAAAATGTAATAAGTCCATTTTACTTCCACACCTTATTGTGTTAAATGCTTTGTATTTCTCTTTGGTTAAAAAATTCAGACTGTGAAAACTCTACAACCTAATTTTTCAGCACACAATCATTAATTCACTGGGAGACTTCACACAGAAAGCCAGACACAAACTGAAGTCTGTTCATCGGATTTAATTCATGGAACAGCAGGGTTACTGTGAGAAAGAAAAAAAAACAAGGCTGTTAAAATATCTACAGGGGACTAAATTATTTAAATACTGTAAATTCTCCTGGAGAAACAAAACTCCCAGATCCATAGTTAATTCTTGCCTCCCCCTCCTCCCCAAGCACCTCATCAGTAACATTGTCATTTACCAATGCCAGATTCCAGCAACATATTAAAGGCTGAGGAAGTGGCATTTTATAACGTGTGCTCTGAAAATTAATTACATTTCATTCCCCTTCAAACATATTATAAGATTTACAGTAAAATAAAACTTTTATTATTTGTTTTCTCTGCACGGAATATTTCAACTCTAATTAATAATTCGTGTCTGTTCTATCTTTGGGCCCATCTCTATTATCCCAAAGCTCATAAATAACAACATCATAAACATTTATAGGACTTTTAAAATCGCTAACAATTTTTTTCTCCTCGAACCAGTTGTCGTTGTTCCAACAGATGTTACGTGCACATTCTTTTAATAGTTTCTGTGTTTCTTTATAGCTCCTTGGAAAAAAAAATATTGGTTTCCTTAGCACCATTAATATTATCTGTCTGTTTCCTTTCTCCTTGTTCCCTAACAAGGAAACCTGGAAAAATAAAGGTTATCTGGTAAAGTCAAGCATCCCTGATTTTTGAATAACCAGTAACAGATTTCACAACATCACTTTCTGATCTTTCTTCTCTTATTTCTTCAAAACTCCAGGTATTAACCCTCTCTCACTGCAGCCATATGTTGAAATTAAAATTCATCATATTATCCTCCAAATCAATCATTCCCCGTGCTTCAAAATTTTAGTAATCCCTGCAATGGTTTTTCCTGCAACCCTCAATGTGGCATTTCCTAAACACTCTTCATTGGGGTGAGGGTTTCGCTCCCCACTGTTGCCAAATTCAGTCATGTTCAACCTCCACCTGTCAGCTACAGAACTGGTGAAAGGGCTGAGGTTAAATTATTATGTGGGGCACTGTGCCACATATCTATGGCTGAATTTTAATGCAGCTCTCTGTTACAATCTATCTTTATCACAGTGGAGTGCCTGTCAGTCCACAGTTGATAGCTCCAAGTGCTTATCAATTCTTTGAATTGGTGATGTGAATGCAAATACTTGTTCTTAAGTAAGGATGAAAGGAATTTCAATGTAGTGAATGGAGTTTCATTATTTCTTTAAAATGGTGAATTCATTAATTGACCTTTAATAACTTCATTCAAATTCATCTTGCATCCAGAGGTCTGTTCATCGTGTTTTGGCTTAAAGAATGTAAGGATAAAATTGTAGCTGTGGATCCTCTGTTGTCATGAGTTGACACTAGATTGGAATAGAGACTACAAAGTGCCTTGGGCTGTTTCAAGGAACATAGGTTTGAGGATCAATGGGGAAAGCTGGAAATATGTGCCAAGGTGACTATAGTGATTGTGTGGGGAATAATGGGTTGTGAGGGCGAGAGAGCTGTTTTATGTTTTATTTTGTTCATTGGTTCAACATAGTGAAGGGTCACCCACACAGACATTTCACAAATATTCCCTCCACACCCAGTGAGCACTGTAGCTGCCTCCAAAATCTTTCCAGAGAACATCAGCTATGGCGACAGCTAACATCCCATCATCCCACCTTCAAACAAACACCAGGATTTCCAGAGCTATATTTTTCCTGTCAGGTTTGCAGAGCATGGAATTGTAGTGATTGTGCTCCCAACCCAAAAGCAATATCTCAGAGCCCAGTGTTTCATGTGAGTTTTTGATTATTTGATAGTAAGCCACCTTCAGAGATTTCTGATCAATGGTCTCACAGCAGCTGGACAATAATTGGTTCAGTCTCACAGAGTTTTGATGTAGAATGCCCCGTTCATTTGGATAGAAAATCATATATTTTGCATCAGCAACGTGACACAAGTGTGTCAATTGTAGTTGCTATGTTGTCCTGAAAATGGATATCAGCTTGGTAATTTAGTGCATCACATTCTGAATGATGCAGATGGCAACACTAATTCTTACAAAGAATATCCCTACCCTCTTGAGCCCTTATCTTTCATATTGTCCATGGCATCCTGGACATTACCAATGGCCTGTTGATCAATCAACAAATATCTTTAAAATTTGCCACAGGTAACAGCAACACTTTTCATGTATATTATTTCCTTAATGTAAAAAGTCACAAAGTGCTTCTCGACAATGTAAGGAAAATCATCCACTTTTAATGATCCTTGATTGAGCAGTGGGTTAAAGAGGCGTGAAGACTCTGGTTGATGTCTTTGTTGTGCCATTCACAAAATCAAGCTTGTGTACTTAGCAAGGGGAAATGCACTGGCAACTTTCTAAATTGATGTGTTGCTGGTTCTTAAGTGTTGAGACATGGTTTGTTGCAGTGTCATTATGTGAGTGGTTTGTTGGTACTGGGATACAATAATACTCTATGGTAAGAATGGCCCAAATAACTCTGTGCATGTATAAACATGGGAAAGCATCCATAGGGATGAAATGTCACAGTCATAAATCCCTCTGTTGTGCACTTACACAAAGGTAAATGAACAAAAAATCATAAAGATTAACATGTTTTTCAAATTTAGTCATTGGTAACACTTCAGATCAGTTCAATAGACTGCACTGCATACAAAAATAATATTTAGGCTGTTGAACATATTTTGTTGCTAATCACCACCCCATCCCACTGTTGTTGCTTCTGCCAGTGACAATTTAGTGGTTCAACACCATCACTTGTCAAAACAAAAGCAGAGAAAGCTGGAGAAACTCAAAGGTCTGGCAGCTTCTGTGGAGAGAAAAACAGAGTTTACGTTGCTAATCCTGTATGACTTTTCATCTTTTGATTCAGACTTCCATTCCAGACATCCAGACTTTTATTCTTCTCATTCATTGGCAGACTTACAAAGCTCATTGTGTTCCCCATCGCCCTGACAGGCTCAACATCAAGTCTTTCTGAAACTCCCACTGACTAAACTCTGCCATTGGTATCACTGCGTGGAGATCTTTACTGGTCTTGTGCTTTGATCACTTGCATACTCAACATCGCTGCTCAAAATCTTAATCTTGGCAACTTGGAAATTTTTTTTCTAAACTCAAATCAGAGTCTTCCTGCATTAGAATGATTAGGATGTCATGGTGGATGACTATGCAAGACACTCTATGGAACAGGTTTAGCTGACTCCAATTGAAACACAGTTTAATAGAATTCAACTTTCTCAATTATAATGGCTTTATTATTAGCCATGCATTCAGTTGCCTAGGTCCCAGTCTCAGAAATTCTGTCCCTACATCTCTCTGTCCCACTTTCCACCGTTGGGATACGCCTTAAAACCAGCCTTTTCAAATATACTTTCAACCAAATCCCTGCATTGTAGGCCATTTGGCCCGTCTATATTAACCCACAATATCCCCAAATCTCCTCATTTAATCCACCTACCCTACACATCCCTGGACACCACAGGGTAATTTAGTATGACCAATCCACCTGACCTGCCTATCTTGGGTCATGAGAAGAAACCAGAGCACTTGGAGAAAACCCATGCAGACATGGGGAGAACATGCAAACTCCACACAGACAGTCATCCAAGGCTGGAATTGAACCTGGGTCCCTGGTGCTGTGAGGGCTGTAGTACTAACTGTTGTGCTACTATGCCACCCATGGGAATCAGACATGAATCCAAAAATTAGATCTGTCATTGAGACAAACTTTACCAACTAATTCTCCCTCAAAAGGGTGTTTACCTTCTGTTCAAGAGGTTCAACTGCCTCATCTGCATGAATTTGAATCTCATTAATTACACTTGTAACTGCTGTTAGCTCAGCCCTCCTCATTAAGTTCTAGCCAATTGAGGAACTCAACATTTCAAATACTTGACTGCACAGAACAGGTGTCTTCATCTCTGACCCACATTCCCATTAAGTTTTGTATCTTTTCTCCTTTTGTGAAACATTGTAAATGTCTTCTTGTCTTCACTTTTGCTTTAAGTTGCACAACGACAGGAGTCAAATCCAAGGGGACCAAGGCAATTTGTGTCAATAATATTCTACTACCTTGCCAGACAATACTTTCCAGCTCATAAAAACTTGCAATGGTACATTTTTAATTTATTAGTCATAGTTTATGCTGTTGGTATGAACTGTTTTGGAGATTAAGTTTGAAAGAAGGAGAGTTGTTACTCCCTTATCAGTCCAGATATAACTCACTCAATTAGAAACTCAGTAAGGGTCTATACCCTTTTGAAACAACTTTATCAAACAAACATCCATCACATGCATAAGCTTTCTTGAGAATGTCAGTTCCCTTCGCCGATTTCATGCAAGCTCAACACATTGGCCATACTCCTAAAATATCATGAGTTTATGACCAGCTCTACCAGTGTGAGCAGAAAATCTGGGGTGACCAGACATCGGTATCACCACCTTTGCTAAATTGCTGCTTTTCAGATTAGAAACACATATTCAGATGGAACTGACAGATCCCATGATTTGGTTCAAGAAAGAGTGGGGGTTGCATTCCAATCAGCTTGCCAACAGTTATCTTTGACTCGATATCGCCCAACACCAACTAATAAGACATTTGTCTCATAACAGTCTGGGGAACATTGCTTTTCCTTTTTTATAATAATGGCCAAATTGGCTTTGAAGTACTTTGGAATGTTCTGAGGATTTGAAGGACACTATGTTTCTGCAGGCTGTCTCTTTCAAATCAATCTTTACGACATTCAATCTCCTTTTTGGACCGCATTGGTCAACTCTCTCAATTAACCTTGAATCAACTCATTTCCGACATGCTTTTCCTGCAGATGAAAAAACCCTGATTTTTTCAAAGCGTATGAATTTTGTGATAACTTCCTTGACTTGGACATAGATAAGGTGAATAGCAAAGCTCTTTGCCGTCAGGTAAGGGAGTTCAAAACTAGAGGGCATAATTTTAAGGTGAAAGGCGAAAGATTTAAAAAGGACCTGAGGGGCAGCTTTTTCACACAGAGGGTGGTTTATATGTGGAATGAACTATTGGGGGAAGTGGTATATGCAGGTATAGTCACAACATTTAAAATAGGTAGGGACATGGATCAAAAAGCTTTCAAGCGATATGGGCAAAATGCAGGAGATTGGGACTAGCTCAGTTAAGGAAACCTGGACAGCATAGACAAGTTGGGGTGGCACAGTGGGTCAGTGGTTAGCACTGCTGCCTCACAGCGCCAGGGACCCGAGTTAAATAACCGCCTCGGGCAACTGTCTGTATGCAGTTTGCATATTCTCTCTGTTTTTCCGTGGGTTTCCTCCAGGTGCTCCGGTTTCCTCCCACAGTCCAAAGATGTGCAGGTCAGGTGAATTGGCCATGTTAAATTGCCCATAGTGTTAGGTGGATTAGTCAGGGGTAAATGTAGGGGAATAGGTCTGGGTGGGTTGCTCTTCGGAGGGTCAGTGTGGACTTGTTGGGCTGTTTCCACACTGTACGAAATCTAATCTAATCAAAGGGTCTGTTTCCATGCTGTATGACTCTAAGACTCTAAATCTTCTGAGTTCAATGTCCAAATTAAATTTTCATCCATTAATTCAAAAATTGCAATCTTGTCCTTTTTTTTACTGTGAATTAATGCAGTGTGGAATGATGCATTGATTTCCTGGATAATAATCTGTGATTATTTTTGGCATCAGAAGGGATTTCTCTTCCTCAAGCTGTTACTTGTACCTATTGACTTCATTCTCGTTATCTCCAATCAATGTTCGCCTCAAAGTGGCAAGCTTGAAGCTAAATCTGCGTTGGTATCTGAAATGAATTGAATTTATTGTCATGTGTACCGAGACACAGTGAAAAGCTTTGTCTTGCGAGCAATACAGGCAGATCACATCGTTAAGTAGCATGGATAAGTAAATAATAGATAAACAGTGGCAAAAACAAAACACAGGTACAGATAAATGTTAGAGAGTTTGTGAGTCCATTCAGTGTTCTAACAGCAGTAGGATAGAAACTGTTACAAAACCAGCTGGGGCGTGTGTTCAGGCTTCTGTCTCATTATCTTATTGTGAAGGGTTTTAAAATGTGTTTTCAGCATCAGCCTAGAGCAGCTAAATTAAAAGCTTCCTACAACTAAGGAGGTGAGTGTCTCCAAAATAGACTGGGGCAGGCAGATGCCTGGTCACTCTGGGACATGTTTTTATAGTGAACCATTCAGCTTGTGTTTGGCCATAACTTTTAAAGCCATTGGCAAAACAGTCAACAGAAAAGTTGAGGATTCTTTTCTTTAAAGAAAAGGTTGTTATCATTCAGAATGCCTCTCTGAAAAGGTGAAGCAATTTGATTGACACATCTTGTTTTGAACAACTTGGTTGTGCCTCCTACATTTGAGCAACTTACAGCAAGAGGGAAGACAACAAAACATTCCCAATGTTTCACTAAAGGATAAAAGACAAAATATCATGGAAATGGAGATTACAAGGTTACTTGTTCTACACAGTCATTAACTGAAATGTTTTCTACTCCAGAGAATTCAAGCCCAACCTGTCCAACCCTTTCTCACAAGACAACCCTATTCCAGGTATTAGTTAAATAAATTTCTTCTGATTCACTTCAACACATTTATATCCTTCTGTAAATAAGGTGACCAATACTGTGTGTGGTATTCTTGATGCAATATCACTTTATAACTGAACACGATCTCCCTACTTTTCATATTCATCATAAGTGATGACATTCTACTAGATTTTCGAATTACTTGCTATACCTACACACAGTGGGCGGCACGGTGGCACAGTGGTTAGCACTGCTGCCTCACAGCGCCTGAGACCTGGGTTCAATTCCCGCCTCAGGCGACTGACTGTGTGGAGTTTGCACGTTCTCCCCGTGTCTGCGTGGGTTTGCTCCGGTTTCCTCCCACAGTCCAAAGATGTGCAGGCCAGGTGAATTGGCCATGCTAAATTGCCCATAGTGTTAGGTAAGGGGTAAATGTAGATGTAGGGGTATGGGTGGGTTACGCTTCGGCGGGGCGGTGTGGACTTGTTGGGCCGAAGGGCCTGTTTCCACACTGTAAGTAATCTAATCTAAAAAAAAACAATCTTTTACAATTCATGTACTAGAATACCCAAATCCCTCTACATCTCAGAGATCAGCAACCTTTTGCTATTGAGATAAAGTGCATCTTTTTGATGCTTCCTACCAAGAAAAACAATTTCACACTTTCCCACAATATACTCTATTTTTTACAAGTTTTGCTGACTCACTTTTAGGTTTCAGCAAAGGTCTCTGACATACTGCTCATTAGATCCTACTAACCTGAGAAAGGACCATTAATGCTGACTGTCTGCATCCTGTCTACCAATCAGTGATCTAAATCAATAAATTACCTCATACCATGAGCTTTATTTTTCATATTAATCTTGTATGTGATGCCTTATCAAAAACTTTCTGGAAATCTAGTCATACAATACAATTTATTCACTCGTTCCTCTTTATTTACAGCATGTGCTGCCTTCTTAACTAAGACAACAATGCTGACTGCCTGATTATCAAGAACTTAACCAGGTGTCTTTCTTCTTCAATGTTAGCTTCTAACATTTTCCTTATGACCAATGTTGAATTGTCTGGCCTTTGTTTTACGCTTTTGTCCCCCTTCCTTTTGAATAAAACAAATTATGTTGCTGTGTTCCAAGCTAATGGAACCATTCCCAAATCGAAGGAATTTTGTAAACTTAATATCAATCCACCACTAATTATCTCAGCTTCACAGGAGGCTCCCAAGCACTGAGGATGTCACCTAGACAGGGGACGAAATGTCTGCAACACAAATTCCCAGCTCGGTGAACAGAACCACAACAACGAGCACCCGAGCTACAAATCTTCTCATAGACTTTGAACTAATTATCTCACTAACCACTTATTTTCAGACTTATTATGTTTTATATATTTCATTAACCTTACCACCAGTTGCTGTAATGTGTCAAATCTATGGAATATATTAGACATTAGTCACCAAATTACCAGCTTTTCTCCTGTAGCAGAGTAACACTCAGTTCCTGGAGAATCAAGAAGCATAGAGAAAGCAAAAGTGAGAGAGCAGCTCTCCCCTTTCCTCACCTTCATTGCTTTAATCATTTAACTCCAGCACTCTTTTGTAAGCTACACTCAGATAATGACATTTTCCTCTGCAACAATTGCCTGCTATGATTTTCCCTATTTAATAGCTTTTAAAGACCCTTACTGACCGCAAGGTGCTGCGGGACGTCTGCAGGGCGTGAAATATGTTATATTGTAGTTTGGTTTTCTCCTTCTCAACTCCATTGAAATTCCAAACTTTGCCAGCACAGGCTGGGTAAAACCACATAGTCTCATCCTTGTTATATATTTCCTTGTGCTAATTCCAGCATAGAACAGAACGTGTTGAGTAAGACATAGCAATTCATTCACTGTACAAACCATCTGGGTTTCTTTCAACTCAGGCATTTGTAAAACTGACAAATTTGTTCATTTGACATTGTACATCTCATGTATTTCTCCGTTCACAGCTTGTACAACAAGGGCTGACATGATGTGCTGGAAAATATAAACACAAGGAGCCAACATTCAACTGCAGGAAAAAGCCATCTTAGTGGATAATGGTATTATTTGTCCATCAATTCAAACTGGTGATCTAATAGAAGTTTACTAAATTATGAGAGTCATGGATACAATGAATAATCAGAGTCTTTCCTTAATCCCCGGGGTAGAATTGTCAATTACTTAGGGGACATAGATTTCTGGTAAAAGGGAGAAATTTAAAGGAGAGTTCAGAGGCAAGTTTTTCATACAGAAAGTGGTAAGTGGGAGTACAAAATTAGAGGGCATAGGTTTAAGATGAGAAGGAAATGATTTAAAAGAGACCTAAAGAGCGACTTTTTCATACAGAGGATGGTGCGTGTATGGAATGAAGTGATGAAGTGATGGAAGTTGGTAAAATTACAACATTTCAAAGGCATCTGAATGGGTAGATGATAGGAAGGCTTTAGAGCGATATAGCCAATCTGCTGGAAAATGAGATTCCATTAACGTAGAATATCCCGTTGGCTTAGATGAGTTGGACCAAAGGGTTTATTTCCATGCTGTACATCTCTATGACTCTAAGTGTTTGGAATGCGCTGCCAGAGGAGGTGGTAGAAGTAGATCAATGGCAACTTTTAAAGGACCACATGGAGGCAAAAGGATTTTAATATACAAAGCATCATGTGTCAGTGCTGAAGGGCTGGTGCCTGTGCTGTCCTTTGCTTTGTTCTTTGTTTTCTTCCTTCGTCCTTCTATGGAGGCACAGGTGCTGCTGGATTAAAATCCACTTGTTGGCATCTTAACTGACTGTCTATCATTCATGTGCAAGTCTGAAAGGTGTGCTAATTTGTTATGCAGGCGTAGCAGAATCACGGCCTCATTAGATCCAGTCTTCATTCAATTAGCTATTGGGGGTTTATCTGCACATATGCAATACACCAATTATATAAATGGCCCATCCCACAAAATAACAGGCAATAGTGTGAATTTGCCTTCAACAGGCTAAAAAGGGACAATAAAACATATACAAAGGAAGCGAGAGGCCAAATTGAACTTTGGCCCTTTAGAGATGAGCTGGGGAAATAATAATGGGGAACCTCGAAATGGCAGAGGAGTTGAATCAACACCTTGCGTCGGTCTTCTCAGCAGACGATGCTAATAAGCTTCCAAAAATATTCAATCATCCAGAGGTCAATGCAGCGAGGAAATAAGCGCAATACCCCTCACTGGAAAAAAAAAGTACTCGGGAACATAATGAGACTAAAGGCTGCAAGGTATCCTGGACCTGAAGGGAAAGTAGCTACAGAGATTGTGAATGAACTGGTAGGAATTTTCCAAAAGTCCCAAAAGCTGCCAAGGTTGCATTGTCATTCATAAAGATGAGACAAAGAAAAGGTAATTATAGACCAGTTAATTTAACATCTGTCATCACAACAATATTCAAGTCTATTATAAAGGATGCACGAGCAGAGCATGAGAAATACATAAAATAACCAAGCAGTCAACATGACTTCATGAAGGGAAAATCAGAAAGAGTATGTATCTGTAGGTTAGATAAAGGGGAATAAGTAGATGTAATATATTTGGTTCTCCAAACAGCTCTGGATAAGATACCACACATAAATTTTCCACCCATCTTATACCATTGACATGATGCATGAGGCTGATGACATGAAGGCTTGATCATAATCCAAAGGTTGCTTTACTGGTTTTATACTCTCACTTCTTTGATATCTTTGTTTATATGTGGCTAACTTTGAATGGTTTATGGTGTTGTACTCCATTGTTGGTTACCAGCATCTTGTTTCAAGCTCTGGCTTCACTTTTGTATCTATAACATCTGCACAAATACCCAATGTCCTTTGGGACCATGTGCTTTGCAAACATGAAGAAATACTGGATAGCTTCTGGGTCAATATAGCAAACTGTGTCTCTGACTGATCTTGCTGGCTCAGTGACTTTGTTGGCTGTTATAATAGTGTTGTTTGCACCCGAATCTTGTAATTGATGTTGGTTTCTCACTATGGCTTCATAGTGCTACCATCTTCCATCAATAGTATGGCCCTTTATCTTGCCCAGAAGATCTTTCCTGAAGGTTTTTATCAGCGTAGTGGCAATAACTAGCTCAAATAGCCTCTGTACAAGAGAAATCACATCAAGGACTTTGGAGAAAAAGTCATCAATAGACACTTGGGGCTTCTGTCCATAAGACAGGAGTCGAAATCTGTTAAACTGGAATTTCATTTGTACCTTGAGGTGGTCCTCAAGTACACTCTGGATGTTCTCAGAAATTTTTAAAATTGCCCTCTGCAAGATTGGATATATTTATTCTATACAGGCTCTCCTTGCCGATAACAAGTAATATGTTCTTGGAATCAAAACTTTTAATGTAGGAAATAGGAGGACTATGCCATTCAGAGATTCAAGACTACTCTACCATTCATCATGATTATGGCTAATCACCCAACTCATCTGTCACAGCTTACAGTAACTGCTGGAGGGAAATAAATCAGTTTTTTCCAGACTCAGTCATATGGACAGACACGGACAAGAAAACAAAAAAGTATCATGGACGGAGGGATAATTGGGAAAGTTGTTCTGTGGTCTCTGTTCACAGGATCTGCTGAGATGATTCTCTCTCTGGTCAGAATGTTGCTTCTTGGTCTTCCTTTTCTGAATGCTTCCATTGGTTCGCAAGAGATACCGGGTGGCTGATATATTTCTAAAATATCTCTGACTTATTACTTAAAACTCACAGTTTACAACAACTCCTGAAGGAAAATAACTTGGTTTTCTCTCAAGCTTAAAGTGACATTGATGATTGGTCACTAGTCCACAGACTCAATCTCTATTTGTACAGAATGCTTTGACTCCAGCTTGCCTGCAAACTAAACTTGATGACTAAGCAGAGATTACAGTGGCTATCAGATTACTTGCTTTCAAACTATGCAGCAATATTCCAGCAATCCTTGAGTTTAATCAGGATTTTTTTTCATTTCAAGTCACTATTAAAAGTGCAGAAAAATAAAAGATGTGGTTTTTCACAATTTTATTGCAGCTCCTGGTATTTACATATTTATACAACAATTATGAACACTAGTCTGGCTGGACACAAGCTATGCAATTCGGATGTATTCTAGCATGCAACCCTCAGCATATCATGCTGCAAAAGGTCAAAGCTTTGTAAGATGGAGACTGAGAGCATTATACTATTAAGTCACATGTTATGAGTATGTCCCTTAAATGTATGGGGTACATCTGCTGTGCGACACAACACATTGATCCTTTGCTGTTTTGGCCTTCATGTGAATTCAGGTCGACGTTGATGTGGTTGGTTTTTAACTGCCCTCTGAAGTGGCCTAACAGGCCAGTCAGAACAATGGCAATGAGGGTTGGGCAACAATGATGAAAGGATGAAATAAAAAGGGTGACATGGACAGTTGGAAGATAATTTTAACCTCTCTCAGCCCAGAGAGACCTGAGGTGGAGGGCAATTAAAATGCAGCATGGAGTGGATTTCCTGTAATATTTGGATTTTAAATTCCGTCTTTAACTGTGTAAATTCAGACTCCAGAATTGGCACTTTTATCTTCAAGCCTTTGCAAATGGGAGCAGTGTGCTTTGCAAGGCTATGGGGGAAAGGGAATGAAATTTGGACTAAAAATCAAACCCACCTAATGGGACAAAATAGCCTCTTTCTGTGCAGTGTGATTCTATGTTCTGATTTAAATAGGTTATCTGTTGTTAATAGCACCTATTGGTAAATGGTCCTTATTCCCACTTGATCAAAGCTAGAGACTGGGAGTGAAGCTGTACACTGTATATCTATTTAAGTGATCAAACTCGAGTGTTAATACGAATGAGAAACTCCTTTTGTTGTGTCCTTTTTTGTCATGTGCTGCAGGCTGTTTGCATTGGTTATTTTGTCTCTCAGTGATATTAATGGCTCTCTGTGATAATGCAGTCAGACTGAAACATGCCACACCAGGTTATAGTCCAACAGGTTTATTTGGAAGCACTAGCTTTTGGAGCACTGCTCCTTCATCAGGTGGTTGTGGAGAATAAGTGTCTCCAACTCAAGACCGAAACATAAGTACTACTAAGGATAATCTCAGATGGAGAAGGAATCAGGATGGCAAAAGATGTCCCCTTCGAGCCAACATGAACTTTTTGTTGTCCTTTGTTTTTTATATAGCTCAGTAGTATACATGCCATGATCACAGCCTCAAACCTTAAGATTAAGTCATAGAGTCTTACAGCATGGAAACAGACCCCTTGATCCAAACAGTCCATGCCAGCCCAGGATCACGCTGAATTGGCTTTTGCTATAATGCAATCAGTAAAACCTTCTTAAGTGTGCCTATCCTTTGTGGAGAACATGTGTGTTAGTTTTACTTCAAAAAATACTTCCACTAAAATTACCTGTCAGAGAAATAAATTATCAACCCACCAGAAAACTACAAATGTAAACTCCACCCCAATGGAGTGGCAGCCTTTTAAAAAAGCCTTTCAAGCAAACCAATGGATCATGTTATTAAAAGCTTTCATTGACAATATATATGTCAAGCAGCTGTTTTGGTACTTGCAAATGTGTTTTTTTTTAATCTCTTGAAAAAGATGCTCTCCGTCTTTAGAAAATGAATTACAGTTTCTATCTTTCTTAAGGCTTTGAGTCCTGTCGGAGCAGCAAAACGTTGCATTTATATCAAGCCTTGGACATAGCAAAACATCCCAAGGCACCTCACAGAAGCAGTTTTAGATGAAAACACTGAGCAGTGCACAGACAAAGCAATCCAGTCATTCCTCCATATCCACAAACCGATGAATCGCAAATTCGCCTATTGGTGCCAAAAGGTAAGTAACCAATCATTCTAAATCCATGAGCAAAGTTTGCCAATCTGTAACCACTTTCACTTACGTGGTAATCTCATTCTCTGACTTATTTTGATAGGTAGCCCTTCCCCCTCAATGACCAAGGACATGGGTGCTTGGGAGGAAGAATAAGTTGAGATCATCCACTAGATGGAGGTAGAGGAGGAGAGTGCATCATTGAAAGAGAGTGGCTAGGATGGAGGCAGGTTTGCACCATCCTCCCCCTCCCACACCCAGTAACAACCCATAACCTCCCCCGACAGGGAGGCAGAACATCTCACCTTTGTCAGTAACTGACGATACACTGCAATTGTTTTTAACGTTTTATTCTGTTACTATTAACATTTATTTCAGATGTTTTACTGCTTATTATTTTTACCCTGAAAACTTAGGTAAAAAGTAATAATCTTGGGGTCTGGGAACCCAGCTTCATTATTACTGTAAGTTATTCAGCTCCATCATTCATGGGGGTTTTCAAGAACTGAATCCTTACGG
This sequence comes from Chiloscyllium punctatum, assembly GCF_047496795.1. NCBI lineage: Eukaryota > Metazoa > Chordata > Chondrichthyes > Orectolobiformes > Hemiscylliidae > Chiloscyllium > Chiloscyllium punctatum. Next base: position 15,299,442 of record NC_092764.1, read on the forward strand.
ATATGGACAAATGACTATCAGTTTTAATGTAGAGGTGCCAGTGTTGGACAAGGATGAGCAAAGTTAAAAATCACACAACATTAAGTTACAGTCCAAAAGATTTATTTGGAAATATTAGCTTCCAGAATGCCACTCCTTCATCAGGTACCTGTGAGCAAGATCATAAGACTTATGATCCTGCTCCACAGGTACCTGATGAAGGAGCAGCGTTCTGAAAGCTAGAACTTTCAAATAAATCTGTTGGACTATAACTTGGTGCTGTGCGATTTTTAACTTTATCAGTTTTAAGGTTTGTCTTAAAGGAGGTCAAACAGATAGAGTCGTGGATATGATTAAACAAGGAATTCCAGAACACTTGTCCTCTTCTGCTTTAGTGAGGTTGACATCACATACAATGGTCTGTACTCTGCCAACAAGCAATGGTGGGGTGATGAGAATTGGGAAACAAGAGAACAGAACTGGAAGAGACAGATATTTCAATGGACTATGAGGTTATTAAAAATACAGATATGGGAAGGAGCTAAGTCAAAGACTGATTTTGAAGAAACCTTTGGAGATTTTTAGAATCTAGGCATTACCATAAGGGGAACCAATGTGGAGAAGTGAGCAGAAAAGTGAAAAACGAGCAAGACTTGGTGTGAGATTAAATACAAGCACCAGACCTTTCATTGAACTCATCTGTATGGAGATTGGAAATTAGCCAGGAGAACAAGGGTAAAGTGAAGTCCAGAGGTGACAAAGATGTGAATGAGGATTTTAACTGCACATGAGCTGAGGCAAGGCCAATGATCGCTGCAGCAAGGCAGTCTGGATGATGGAGACAATGTGGTGTTGGAAGCTCAGGTCCCAGTCAAATAGACACAAGTTTCAGAAGGGTCTGCTTCAATCTCAGACAGGAGGAGGATGGAGTGGATGACCATGGAATATAATTTGTGGTGGAGATTGAACACAATGAAAAAGGATTCTGCTTAGCTGTTTTCAGACAATTAGTTTGACAAATCAAAGGCAGTAGAACTCCCTTTCCCCAACCTCTCCTTACCCATCTTTTATTTCTGGGAAAGTTTGATGATAAAAGGTAGGATTGAAACCAATCTTCCTACACTTTTTTAGACAGAGGTAAACATTACAGATATTCACCACCTGCAAGTTCCCCTCCAAGCTACACACCAGTCTGGATGAGAAATATATGGCTGTTCCTTCACTGGGTCAAAGTCCTGGAACTTGCTCTCTTACACATGTGGGTTTACCTACAGCACATGGTCTGCAGCAGTTCAAGAAGGCAGTTCACCACCACCTTCTCAAGGGCAACTGGAAACAAGCCATAAATACAGGTCCAGCTAGTGACACCCACATCCAAAGACTGAATTTAACAAAAACATAAGCAACATAGATTTACAAAGACACGGGTGAATCCCCAGGTAATGCACAGTACCTAATATATTTAAAGACAATTCATATGCAATTAACACCACCAAATAGATTTAGATTTGGGTTCATTGTCATATGAACATAATTTTTTTTTTCACATATTATATGCAAAGTGTCACTATGCTCTGGCACGATCTTGAAACACTGAATATAATGCATCCTTCTGTTGTCTTCTTGTTCCTCCTGCAGTCTCTGCTTGACATTAGCTGGACACATAGGATAGTGAAGAAGGCGTTTGGTATGTTTTCCTTTATTGGTCAGAGTATTGTGTACAGGAGTTGGGAGGTCATGTTGCGGCTGTACAGGACATTGGTCAGGCCACCGTTGGAATATTGCAAGCAATTCTGGTCTCCTTCCTATCGGAAAGATGTTGTGAAACTTGAAAGGGTTCAAAAAAGATTTACAAGGATGTTGCCAGGGTTGGAGGATCTGAGCTACAGGGAGAGGCTGAACAGGCTGGGGCTGTTTTCTCTGGAGCATCGGAGGCTGAGGGGTGACCTTTATAGAGGTTTACAAAATTATGAGGGGCATGGATAGAATAAATAGACAAAGGCTTTTCCCTGGGCTCGGGGAGTGCAGAACTAGAGGGCATAGGTCTAGGGTGAGAGGGGAAAGTATTAAAAGAGACCTAAAGGGCAACTTTTTCATGCAGAGGGTAATACGTGTATAGAATGTGCTGCCAGAGGATGTGGTGGAGGCTGATACAATTGCAACATTTAAGAGGCATTTGAATGGGTATATGAATAGGAAGGGTTTGGAGGGATATGGGCCAGGTGCTGGCAGGTGGGACTAGATTGGGTTGGGATATCTGGTCGGCATGGACGGGTTGGACCGAAGGGTCTGTTTCCATGCTGTACATCTCTATGACTATGACTCTCTGAAACAGACTCCAAGGTCTGGTTTACAGACCTCTGCCACTGCCATTCCCATGTTGGCCACATCTGAGGGCCAGGAGATGCATGGGTTCCAGACCTCCTGTTCCCTATCCGACGCTCCTCTGAACACAACTCCTGGTCATCAATTGTCAGGGTCCTCCATTGTCCTTTTCGTCCCATCTGGGAATGCACCATCTGTTAAGGTGTTGAGAACAGATCCAAAAGGGAATTAGATATATGTTCGGGAAAGGAAAGCTTACAGAGCTGTACGGAATGAAGCTATTAGGAATGTTGGTCTCAAACTGACATCGACATGATAGGCTGAAAGGCCTCTTCTTATGCTGTGTGTTTCTATGTTTGACTGACTTTAATTTCACATTGCAAACAGAAAGGAACTTTACAAATGTCATAGAATTTCTAAATTGGAAGATACTTAGAGGTGATGTTTTGTCCAGGCACAAGGATTTCTAAAATCACCTCGAAGCAGTCACAGTTTTCTGCTAGTGGTATGCAGCTTGTCAAATGTTTCTTGCTATTTATCTCTGTGCTTCTCTTTGCCCTCCAATATGGAGGTGATGACATTGCTCTCAGACATTGTTGGGTTTTGTATCATATAGTGTTCCAATATGATGTACCGTTGGCATGTCGTGACATTTTCAGCAAACAAGTTGAACATTTGCAGCATTCAAGAGCAGTTTTATCATGTTAAAAATCCACAATTTCCATATGACAACAATCAGAAGCTGTGGATTCACTGCAGAAAACAGATGAAAGATCAAAGCTCAGACTGTAAGGAATGACCATTTGCTGAAACAAATGGGAAAGAAACACACAATTTTCTTGTTTCAGGATCTGGGTGTTTATAATTATGGCAAATAGCGACTGATGATTTGAAATATAGTGCACTAACGTCCACAGCTACCATAATGACTCGTCCTTCTGTTTTCAGCTTCTACACCATTCTTTCACTTGCAACAATTACCTTTCACTTATAGCAATGATCCATGTACTGCTTTTGATGAATCTTTATCAATGAAGGATTCACCTCCATAGTAGTTGATAAGATCCTCAATGCTGTCCCATCTGTTTCCTACATTTCTGCTCTCATCTTTCCCTCCCTTCCAGAAACATAAGGTTTCTCTATTAATGGAAGGGGACCAGGAGACTGATTGTCCATTCAGGTATAATGCAAAGTGTAGGATGGGAACGTTTTAATATGCTTTGCCTATTTAACCCCAGCTATAACATGTTATCATTGTTGGAAGGTTAAGTGTCTTCACAGAAGACCTTGTGGGCCAAAGGGAGCAACAATGCATTGTTCTACTATTGCTCGCACACATCACAACTCAACCAATTTCATCTGAATCCCTGACAGTACATTGTCTACCTAACCTCTCCCTGCCTCCAAACTCATTCCCATCAAAAGATCATTCTCATCTGCAATCAGGGACTAGTTCATCACCATGTTCCTTCCTGCCTCCAAGTAGTAACAATAGAATACCTATAGTGTGGAAGCAGGCCAGTCAATCCATACTGACCTGCCAAAGAACATCCCACTTAGACACACCCCCTACCCTGTCCTTGTAACAAGGCTTTCCCCATGGCTAATCCACCCAGCCTGCACATTCTTGGATACTATGGGCAATTTGGCATGGCCAATCCACTTTAACCCACACATCTCTTGGACTGTGAGACGAAACCAGAACACCCAGCAGAAACAGAACATTTGCAAACTCCACTCAGACAGTCACTCAAGGCTGGAATTGAACCCAGGTCTCTGGCACTGAGGCAGCACTGTTGCCTACTGAGCTACTGTGCAGGCAATGGCAAACTGCTCAAAGCTTCCACATCCACGCAAGCCTGATAATTTTACTGACTTTTGCTGAGAAAGAAACATTTTCTGTGTATTTAAAACTTCACAGCTAAAAGACAAGCCAGATTTCCCATCAGGGAAGCATTGCCTCCCCCAACTCCACTCAGAAAATCTACCCTGATGTCTTTCTGCTTGGCTTATGTTTTTATTTCAGATTTCTAGCAGCTGCAATACTTTCTTTTGTAGTATTATAAAAGGACGTGTAGCATTTTCTATACATTCAAAAAAGCAAATTGGATAAATATCGAACCCCAGGATGTTGCAGAGAACTTTGCAGCCAGATACATCCTCTGTATCCAGTCTTGTGACAGCATGGTAGTCCATTTGTATAGACACAACAATGAGGAAATGGTCAATTAGTCAGTTTGGATGGTTCATTATGGTTCAATGTTGGCCAGGACTCCAAGAAAAGTCCCTTGCTGTTCATCAATTGATGGCATAGGACCTTTTACATTCACTGATAGGTGCAGAGATCCAACCATCTTGTTCAAAGGAGGTTATCTCTGACAGTGCAGCATTCACTCAACCCTGAACTAGCAATTATTTTCTTGGGAAGAAAACTTGGAAAGACTGGATGAAGTGCTGTGAACAGTAGGTGCCTGTTCCCCCTCCTCCCTCTTAAGTTGTATTTCTCCTCAATTGCAGAACTGTAGCAAAGCCAGTAAGGACTCATTAACCTCCAGGTGAGTCTGGAAAACTCATGGCAGAGTTGCCCAAAAATTCAATGCAGAGAAAGAAAGAGAGGAATACCATGACAATTCAGCATAAATAGACTTCAACTTCTGAAGGACAAAATTGCAGGTTTAACAGATGACTGAAGCCAAAATCGTACTCAGGAAACTAAGCTAAGTACATGGGCTCGCTAACCATATGAGTCAATGCTATTTGAGACACAGATTTATTGCCACCTTCAAATAACCACAGATCTGTTTGCTGTTACTACATATCAGGTTTAAAGTAGTTTCCTTCTGCACTGCAGAAATCCGAAATTATCTAGTTTAGACTTCTGAAGGATGATAAACTTGTTCCACCAAAGTGATCAAAAATGCAAACTCAATAAATTCGCAAATAAAATATTAGCATTCTTTGAAAGCCAAAAGGATAAAGGGATGCAGTCAGTTGGAAGGCAATGAAACATAGAACACCACCCCCTGAAAAAAAATAGAAAGGATTGGAGATAAAGCATTCAACAAGGATTGAATTATAGTCCTTTATAATCCCTCACCGAATGGGATACAGTATTTCATAAACTAGCAGATATTCAATTATAACAAAAACCATGTGTCGTAGGTATAATCTTAGAAATAGTGCTCACTGAGGTCCAAATGAATGCCTAAAGAATGAATTTGAAAAGGAATATCAATGATATTATTTTTATTTATCACCAAGTGATGGAATTGATTTGTGCAGAAGGACGTTCATAAGTCAAATCTGATCAATTTTATTTGGAGGAGGTAAGATAAAGGATCAGGTGTTTTACCCTCACCTAAAGGTGACTGACCCACAGTTGGGCACATGACTGCATTTATATTGTCCTGATCCACAAAAGGAGCCCTGCAACACAGACATTGTTCGTCTGGCCACATGGACATAAGCATAAGGTTTTCTTCAGCACATATGCATTTTAGCAATGTGGACATACATTACAGAGGATTCTGTCTCTCTCTCTGTGTCTCTCTCACACACACACACTCACACTCTTTCTTACACTTTCTCCCTCACTGTCTTTCTCTCACACACTCTCTCTCTCTTCCTCTCTTTCTCTGCCTTCCTCTCTCTCTCTCTCTCTGTCTCCCTCTGTGTGTCTCTCTCTCTCTCTCATACACACACACACACACTTACACTCTCTCTTTCTCACACTCTCTCCCTCATTGTCTTTCTCTCTCTCTCTCCGTGTCTCCCTCTGTCTTCCTCTCTTTCTCTGCCTTCCTCTCTCTCACTCACACACACTCTTTCTTTCTCACACTCTCCCTCTCACACACTCACTCACACACACTGTCTTTCTCTCACACTCTCTCTTTCTGTCTCCCTCTCTGTCTTTCTCTCTCTCTCTCTCTCACACACACACACCCTTTAACACAAGACTCCAGTTGACACCAACTGAGTTACTTGAAGTTCTCAATCCTGAGAGCTTGCCTTTACAGAGGCAGGAAGTAATATTAGCAATGTGCCAACTTTTTTCTTCAATAATATGTCAGTGAGGTCTTTATGTGAACTCTAGAATTGGTCAGACAGATTGGAAACTAAAAAGAAAGAATAACCAAATGCCTTTCATGATCCCATGATGTTCCAACTTGATGTTTTACAATTGTGATGCAGCAAATATACCAACCAATTATTCTACAATATAGCCCCACAGACAGTTCTCTGATAATAATCAGATAATTAGAGAATTCCACTGTTTTTCTTCAAAATGATAGCTTGGGATCTTTTACTTCCAAATGACAGGCCAGATGAGACATTGGCTCAATATTTCACCTGAACGATAGCACTCCCTCACACTGCAGCAAAGCATCAGCCTTGATTTTGTGCTCCTGTCGATGTAGCGAAACCATCTTCTGTCTCAAAAGCAAGAAGGACACTGGGACACAGCTGGTATTTATTTTATTCTTTCATTCTTTTATTCTCAGAGCAGTATGGTGGCTCAGTGTTTGGCACAGCTACCTCACAGTTCTAAGGACCTGGGTTCAGTTCTTGCCTTTGGCAACTGCCTGCGTGAAAGGCCAATCTCATTAGTCATTCTTTAATGGGCCTTAAAGTAAGTCTGTCTCTGGGCCCTTTCAAAGGCCATTGTATTGTTTGGGCGTGGCTGAAGTCACATGTCGATTAGGATGGAAGATTTCCTTCTAAAAAGGACAGTATGAAATCAGATGGGTTTTGACAAAAATTGATGATAGTTGTCATGGTTAAAATGCTTGAGACCATCTCTACATTGCAAATTTTATTAATTACATTTAAATGCCACCAGATGCCATGGTGGAAGTTTGAACCCATGTGCCAAGGACAATTGGCCTGGTGCTCATGAACACCATGTGCTTGGAGCAAGTGGGTACTACGGATGCTGGGGATTAGAGTCAAGATTAGAGTGATGCTGGAAATGCACAGCAGGTCAGGCAGCATCACTCAACAGGAAAATTGCCGGTTCGGGCAAAAACCCATTATCTGCCCATGAACTACTCATCCAGTGACATGACCACCACACCACCCCTTGTCCCACTGTATACCCTGCTGTGAACCATGGGTTTATTTATGTTGCTAAAAAAATTGTTTATCCATGATTACTTATGATCACCAGTTTAGGATATATGTTCATGGCTCTATTAAACCATAACTCAGATTTAAACCAGTCAATCATTAACAACTGACCATGAAAGGTGGAGCGGGGGTGCGGTGGGGGAAGGATAACTCGAGTAATTGCTCTCTTTTACGGACTCTTTACAACTGCTCCAGAGCAGTTTTCTATCTGTCAAAATGTTCTGCATGACCAGCCGCGATATATCTGTTTATTACTTGCTTGAAAAATAGACTGTGAAAAAAAAACAGCCCATTCTTCATTCATTAACTGGCCAGGGAGCCTTAAGTTCAAAGTCTGCACTGGATCTAGATGGGAATTTTCATGGTGGGTTTTCCAAAGACTACCAACAAGACTCCGAGGTTTTTGTTTAACCTTAATATGCTTAACTGCTTAACAAACAATTTCCACATGTGCACATGGGAGATTATTTTTTGACTTCCCAAAGGGACAAGGTAATGAATTCTCCTGTGATTTTAGTAATTATTCAATTCTCAGAACAATTTATTTCTACCAATTTATTCTACAAGCCGCAGAAGCAGTAAAATTGATATAAAGATTTTGAGTCATCCTTCACGGGTTTATGATAGGAGTCATTGGTTAGCAATGCTCCGTGTTATGAGAGCACCAATTATTCTTTTAAAAGTGGAATTGCATATTATTTAATTACAATTTTAAATAGAATAGCTCCTGTGCTATAACCTGCACTGTAATGATTTTCTTTTACACTTTCTGGAACACAAATCTGTCTTTCATCACTTATTAGCTGGAGCAGTACTACATGTCATTAGTATGAGCCTGCTCAAATGCCAAGCACATTACTCCCAGGGGGGTCCAGATTACCTGCAGTTTCTTTTCACCTTGGCCAGAAGTTCCTTTCGCCTTGAAGTGCAAAGTCAGTCATGAATTTTGTGCAAACCAATTGTGCGGCTTAAAAAAAATATCTACATCTGCATGACATCTGAGCTTCCAGAAGTTAAAGCTTCCACCAATGCAACTCAACCTGAACCAATCTCCAACCATAAAATACGTAATACCCCAAACTCATGACTTTAGGTGGACAAATGGCATTTGCCCACAGTCAAGTGAATTAGAATTCGCAGTGGATATCAGGAAACAAAACTATTTTCTTGGTCTTTTAAATGCAATTATCTTCACTGAGGCCAGGCCCAATTTTCAGCTTCTTTTGATGTATTTTTATGGCATATGTACAAGTTAATTCAAAAAATTAAAAGCTGTCCCCATGCAGGTTTTTAAACTTGCTGTGCCTGATGTGGGTGAATGGTGGAGAAATGAAATAGCATCATTGGCTGCAGTGCCTTCAGACGTCTAGTCTTCACACTCAAGAATTACCTCCTTAAAGTCCTCTGCATCTCCACCTCACTCTGCTCCTTAACAAGACCCTTAAAACTGAAAACAAACACAGAGAATGCTGGAGAAACTCACCAAATCTGGCAGAATCTGTGCAAAGAAAAATAAGAGTTAACATTTTGAGTCCAGTACGACCCTTCACTAGAATTCTTCTCTGTGTTTGTTTCAGATTTTCAGCATCTGCAGTATGTTGTTTTCCTTGGACCTCTTAAAACCTACTCCACTTTGAAAACTCGGTGCAAAATAAAGCTGGTGGGGAATGCAATGGCCGTACCCTCTGAAGATTTCTCAAATTTTAAAAATAAGTGTAGAAACATTTGCCAGGCCATCAATGTGGAGAGCAGAAGATACTGCATGATGGCAACTGTGAGACTCAGGAAGTTGTAGATCTGCAGATGGAGGAATTAGATCCCTCTGCAATGAAGCTCAGAGGCTACCTCCAGTGCCCCAGTGGAGTCCGTACAGATAACTGGGGAGACCTCACAATATTACCAATGTGTCCTCAAGAAGGTATTTAATAGCCAGATGACTCAAAGGTGGTAATGCATCTGGGAGAACATCCAACATGGAATTTCCTAATGTTGTCCTTGGTTCTGCCTCTAAATTAGTTTTCACTGTGCTGGGTAGATTCTCCCTTTAAATCTAAATTCACACTTTCTAATATAGAAGCGACTGGACAATTTAACAAAAGCAGGATCCTGGGCTGTTATCTCCCTTTGCCAGTTCAGGACATTCAAGCCCCTTGTTACTTCATTGAGCTGAGATGTGTAGATGCAATTTAGACTCAAAAGTGAATTGATTGTATAGCCGAGTACCATATGTTCTGTTGCATTTAGCTCCAAAGTCTTGGGCAGAACCGTCAAGCAGTTACATAACAGGTAGGATAAAGCTTCTCAAGGTGAATGGGTCAAAATGGCTGTTTCTATAAGTGGAAAGTTGCCTAAGAATCATCACCAGTGGTGAGATGTTTCATCTAATTTTACAGCCATCCAGCTAGAATCGGTTTTCAAAAACATGTGCAGAATGTTCTTTGTTACAGACATGTCAAGTTGTTTATGGAAATAGCCTGCTTTGATTTTTCACTTATTTGGGAAGATTTAAGACAACCTTCGTAAAGATTTAAACTGTTATTAATAAGATATTCAGAATGGGAAGATGCCCTTTGCCAATTAGCCAGGGGCGGAGTTTGGGGGAAAAGATTGATGTCAAGTTTCAGCAAGGTTAGAAATCAAGGTAACGTCTGGCCAATAGTTTCTGAGAGAGCTGAATGCTGGGACATGATTCTTCCATCAAAATCCTATGTTTCTGCCAGATCCCTGAACAGTAATTGCAGCCTAAGAAAATATTTTATTTCAAAGGCACATTGTCATGCAGTCACATGTCAAAACAAGTCACACACCAGCAAGTTATTTTGAAATGTAATGGTTGTCAATGTCTCACATTCTTCTTCCCAGGAAAAGTGACCAGGTGTGTGATCTGTTTCGGTCATCACAGGTGGAATGCCAGTTGTATGCTGGACAATTTCATTGCATTTCTTTGAACGATGTAATGTGACATTCAATGTTTCCTTGAACAAGCTGATGGGATTGTGGATCAAAGCCTTGTCTATGTAAATCGGTTCCATGCTGAGAAGTGCACAATCCTTGCCAATGTTCCCCAAGGGGCTCAACCCTGATAAGGCAGTGCTTCATGAACAACGTTTTCAGATCCCAAAATGAAACAAAGAGCTGCGGATGCTGGAAATCTGAAACAAACAAAAATAAATTATTGGGGAAACTCCACAGGTTATCACCAGTGGAGAGAAAACAGAGCTAACATTTTGAGTCCACGGACCCTCCTTCAGAACTCAACCTTTGGGAAAGCTTCACTGGGCTCAAAAGGTAAACTTTGTTTCCGTTGACCTGTTGAATAGTAGAATTAATCAGAGTTGAGAGTGTGGTGCTGGAAAAGCACAACAGGTCAGGCAGCATCCAAGGAGCAGGAGAATCGATGTTTTGGGCATAAGTCCTTCACCAGGACCACATTCTCAACTCTGATTTCCAGCATCTGCAGTCCTCGCTTTCTCCTAGTAGAATTAATCGATTGATGCTTCACACAATACATTTTTTCCGAACAACCTGCAATTCAATTCTTAACCAGTCAAACACACCAATTTGTTTATTCCTCTCTTTCCTTCATTGTTTCTCTGTTTTATTGTTTAATTGAACTAATTCACTGATTACCTTTCTATCTGACATACCCTATCCCTTTGTAAGATTAGTTTATTGTCTTTAGATCAAAGTACAGTTTGGATCAAATATATTTAGGAAGTATTAACTTACCGCATGCCATTGTGCACACAATAGGATTTCATCAATTGCAAGCAATGGAGTGGCCTTGAAGTAACTTCAGTTAATGGATACCCTGCTTGTTTTACTTGACTTTGGTTTTGCTGCTGAAGTTAAGTACTTCAGTCAGTAGTCAGGAACATAAGCCAGAGTGCAGAATTCACAGCACAAGTATAAATGAAATAGGATATAATCACCATAAACATAATTCTGGATTAGTGGTGCTGGAAGAGCACAGCAGTTCAGGCAGCATCCGAGGAGCAGTAAAATCGACGTTTCGGGCAAAAGCCCTTCATCAGGAATAAAGGCAGAGAGCCTGAAGAGTGGAGAGATAAGCTAGAGGAGGGTGGGGGTGGGGAGAAAGTAGCCTAGGGTACAATTAGGTGCTTGTAGAGAGAGGAGGAAAACTTCTTCAAGGCAGGCATCCTTGCAAGAGGATTCGCAGTAGGGTTAAAATCAACTAGGTAAAAACAATGACTGCAGATGCTGGAAACCAGATTCTGGATTAGTGGTGCTGGAAGAGCACAGCAGTTCAGGCAGCATCCAAGGAGCAGTAAAATCAACGTTTCGGGCAAAAGCCCTTCAATTTTACTGCTCCTTGGATGCTGCCTGAACTGCTGTGCTCTTCCAGCACCACTAATCCAGAATCTGGTTTCCAGCATCTGCAGTCATTGTTTTTACCGACCATAAACATAACCCTACCGTGGCACCCTTTGACTTGGAAGTTGTGCAGCAAGTATCATTTGTGAAACTTTTTAAATGTCTTTGGAAACTGTAATAGTTTTTAAGAATATTTGAAAAGTCCTTTAAGAATTTGAATCAATCATAAGGTTATTTATTGCAATTTTCATGAATAATAAGCAATACTGGTTCATGAGACCTGCTGACATGTACCAGAAAGCAGTACCAACAGGAAGAAAGTTAATAAAGAGGCCATGTGGCTTGAAGATATAAAGGATAAATACAAACACACATACAGCTACAAGCAGAGGAACTTAAGGGGAGAGGCACATATGCAGACACAAAGAGAAATCAGATGAACGTAGAAAGAAACCCAATTAAATCTTTTGAGGTGAAAATGTAGAAAGCAACTCCTGGTAAAAGGTCATTTCTCTGTTTGACTGCAAATGCAACAGGAATTACTGGAGATAGAGTACAAGCTGGCCAAACATCAAAAACCTGGACTCAACTGAATCACAAAACAGCAAGACGTTTTTATGAAACATAGAATAGTAAAGCACAGGAAGAGGCCCTTCAGGCAACTAATCCCATCTGCCTGCACATGACCCATATCCTTCCATTCCCTACCTATTCATGTGTCCATTAAAATGATTCTTAAATGTTGCTATCATATCTGCTACCAACTCCCCAGCGGTGCATTCCAAGCACCTCTGTGTAAAAAAAATGTTCCTTGCACATCTCCTTCAAAACAAAAATTGCTGGAAATCACAGTGGGTCAGGCAGCATCCATGGGGGGAGAGCAAGCTAATATTTCAAGTCTAGATGACTTTCTATTCTTTAAGACTTTCACCTTAAACCTATGCCCCTAATATTTGACATTTTCACCCTGGAAAAAAGACTCTATCAACATTTTCCTTATAGTTATTTTGCACAAAGACAGGTCAAACTGTGAACCAGGATGTTACTGGCTGCTGGATTGAAAAGGAACTTTACAAATGAATTCTACCACAAGAGGAACTCCAAAAAGGAATGTCGTGAGCTGAGGGTGAGAATGTTTGCAGAGCTGTACCTTGCAATGAAAACCATATCCATGAATCTCAAGCTAATGTCTGATAAAACTCCTCAGTTACTTTGAATAAAGAACAAGATATCATGGAACTGTGTAACAGCTTAATGCCACATTTATGTATGGAGTGATGTGAATACTTATAGTTGCAGTAGACAGCTCTTTGTTTTACTATCCATTTGAAGTGAAAGTATCATTTTTATTGAAGGTGTAACCTGCCCATTAATACATGTGTAGTTTGCATTGGCTCTGACTCATGACAAAGTAGAACCTACAAAACATGGAATCTTATTGATCAATTCCTTATTTGGAAGCCATTCAGTAGATCTGGTGTATTGATGGTGTAGGGGTTTCCCATGGGAGTGACTCACTAACCTACTTGCTGTTCATTTAGTTGATCTGGTTATATTGATGGTGTATGGCTTTATGATATGCAATGACTCACTACCCTACTCACTGTACGTTCAGTAGATCTAGTTATATCGGGTGTATGGGTTTCCCATAGGCAGTGTATCACTAACCTACCCATTTGTTCATTCATTGTTGAGTTCCAAGGAAGTAGTTATGATGTTGGTGACCCCAGGGAAAAAGGAGGCTGTGACAATCTCTTTGGGGCCCTTAGATGTTCTCATGATCCCCCCAACCCTCACCACAGAAAATCCTTAAATCCTTCAATTTGTCTGGGGGGGCATGTTCATCGTCCCTCCCCCCATCTCCCAACTGCTTCAGTCTAGCAAAGAAATCACAAATTTTCCTCTCAGCTTCTTGGTAAAATATCCCCATGTCTACGGATCCTGATTAGCCCCTTACAAATGTATTAGGTGGATGTCTCGTATTTGTCCAAATGAATGGCATTAAAATCCAAAATTATTGAGAAGACAGCAGGAAATTGATCCACTCCATCAGAATAGCTCACCGATTCAGCAAAGTTTAACGGTCCAATCCCACTCAGACCCTCATCTTTATGAAAAATAAAATTCTCTCCCCTCTGGATCAATAGTATAGAATCTTATAAATAATCTTACATCGAATCATACAGTATGGAAACAAACTCTTTGGTCCAACCAGTCCATGCCGAACATGATCCCAATCTAAAATAGTTCTACCTGTCTGCTCCTGATCCATATCTCTCCAAATCTTTCCTATTCTTATACTTATACAAGTATCTTTTAAATGTTGTGACTATGTCCACAGCCAACACTTTCTCGAGAAGTTCATTCTACACACAATCTACCCTCTATGTAAAAAAAATCCCTCTTTTTTTTTAATCTCTCCTTTTAATATGCCACAAACCCAACTGCACATCTTGATCATTTCATACATCAGCCATCCTATAACTTCCAAAACTAATAGGAACTCAATGTTGTTGGCAAACGAGGGACCATCTTCTCATGAAGGATCATATGTTCTAGTATTGAGGCCTGCCAGGTTTACTCATTCAGAATGCTTGTAGACAGAGAAAAGTGTAATCCCTTCGGTTTTCACTGCATTTTGATCTGACTTTCAGAATTGAAAGGTCAGTAGTGTTGTAAAGAGCCACAGAGCTTCTCTCACAATTCCGAAATAGATACTTCTTTTCAGTTTGTTTCCGAGTAGAGGTAGACCTACAATCGCTGCTATGAAGGTAAAGCTTCAAGATGAACAGGCTTGCAAGAAATCGTGCTGTTCAATTGCCACTGTCATTTTCAGGTTGTTGTTTCAATGTGAAAGCAGCAATATAACAGGGCCATAAATGCTGATCAATTCTAACCAACCTTGACACTGTTACAGTGGGAGAGTGTAATGTTTACTGCTTTTCACTGATAACACGACTCCCCATCTTTGTTTGTTTCAGTGTGTTGCCGAGCAGGTCATATATTGAAGCAGGGAACAATTATCAAAGCTGCAGTGTTGCAATGACAACTTGGGAGTGTTATGCGCTGGAGACATGGAGGCTCATAAAGATATTAGACTAGATCTTGAATTCAATGAATATTGCACCTTGTCCATGGAGGCAAAATTCAATTCATGCATCCACACCCACTTCAACGCTAAATTGAGCCGTTTCTTATTTAGACCTTGTGTTCAGCCATTAGTTCAACTCACTGGCATATAAAATGCCCTGAATGAGTTATTCATGCACTTTGAGGGAGCCCAACATTTGCAAATATTTTGGTCATAAAAATCCACATCCAGTTCAACCAAAGTCCTTTCTTCAGAGAAGAAACTTGCAATTCATTCAGAAACATGATAATTATTGAAAAGAGTTTGAGGATTGTAAAGCTGCAGTTAGAATGTTTTGTTGGAAGTAAGTGAATAAAGATCAGATTTGCGTCAGAGAATTTCTATGTGAAGAAGAGATTGTCCCTTTGCCAAAGAAATGAACATGGACCATGGCCTACTTCTCATTTGCAGTATGTGTTTGGACACAAGTGTTTCCTCTCAGTACATTAAAACACACTGTAAATACTGAAATCCAGGGGAGTGTGGATGTATCCTTATAAAGAGCTTGTCTAATTTCTTCCACATTCAAGCACGTACCCTTCACAGTTTGCTGAAGACATCAGACTTGAATATCGCTGAAAATAGCAATATTTTGCCAAAAATATTCAATGTCTTCAATTTGCACTCATCAGGGCAAATTGCAAGAATACCAAATTTTGAAAAATCAACAATTTATACAGTATATGGAAAAAACAATATTGATTGAGCAAGTTAACACTGACTGGCCAGGGTGTTGTCATGAAGAAAGATTACCCTGGATCTTACTAACCAAGAAGTTAGAGAGCCTAGACTTCTCAGTGTTTATTTACCTGTATTTATAGGTCACCTTTCATGACCTTGTGAATATTTATAAACAATGAAGTACTGTGGAATTGTAATGTAGGGAACTGAAATGGAAAATGTACATTCTATTTTGGGATCCCAACTGAGAATAAAGGCTGGCAACAGGTTCACTGACCCAACAGGAAACAAATCAGCCCAACGTCTCAACATGGGCTCATTCAGTAATGCAAATGCCATGGTCTCCTGGATGACATGTTCAAGTCTCTGCATTAGGAGGTTTCAGCCTGTGAACGAATGACTCAAACGACTTTGGTACTACCCAAAGATCATCAAACTAAAATTTAAACCAATGTAACTCAGGACAGCAAGACAAAAGGCAGTGATAAAATACATAACATAATTTCTTCACAATGGTACCTATTATCATAAGATCAATGCAAGATAATATAACCAACATACCGTTTAAAAAAATGCAAAGATCTTTCCGTAAAGACTTACAGTTATTGATAGCTCAGCATCTAAGGTGCATGAAGAACAGAACCCACCAATGAAGTGGTCCACGATCAATAGTGGCTGCTCCTGAACTCTAACAGTTCAGGGCCAGAACCAAGTGGAGCATCTTAGGTAAATTGTGAGTGATCAGCACAGGTTACATCATTGTAAATTGTGAGTGATCAGCATAGGTTACATCATTGCCAAATGCTTGCTACGGGTAACACAGATTTTAATATTCCCATTACCACCTTGGCCCAGACTAGGATTGCAGAGAGAGGCCTAAAATGCTAGGGCAGTCGACAGACTGATCAATCATACAAGTTGATCCTCAGGGAACTTATTGAACAATCCACTGAAATTATGTTCCTGTATATTCCTCTTAATTTAAAGTCACTTAATTCAGATTGATAATTTGATTGGAGAAGAGTGTACTAGCATCTTTTGATACTTCACCTAAAGATATTTTTTACTTTCCCTTGATCAGTTATCTCCATTTATGATACTTGCAATGTGCTGCCCTCCAGCAATACTTCTTCATGATTGTTCAAAAGAAGACATGAGTTGATTACACTCCACCACCCAGGAGACATCATCAGAAAAGATATATTGGCCTTGAGAAGTGGTTTGGTCAGAATGTCACCTGGACTCAAGAAGTTAAAGGATGGCGGCAGATTATGTGAACACGACTTAGATTAGATTCCCTACAGTGTAGAAACAGGCCCTTCAGCCCAACAAGTCCACACCGACCCTCCAAAGAGCAACTCACCCAGACTCACTTCCCTCTGAAAAATGCACCTGACACTACGGGCAATTTAGCGTGACCAATCCACCTGACCTACACATCTTTGGATTGTGGGAGGAAACCGGAGCACCCGGAGGAAACCCATGCAGACACAGGGCGAATGTGCAAACTCCACACAGACAGTCACCCAAGGCTGGAATTGAAGCCAGGTCCCTGGCAGCAGTGCTAACCGCTGAGCCACCGTGCCTCACCACTTGTATCTCCTTGTGTTGCTAAAGTTGAAGGGTAGTCAACATGTGGACCATTCAACTCCTTGAGGCTGCATCTCCATTCAGTAAGATCATGGCTGCTCAGCATCCTTCAAACGACATCACTGAAACAAATTGTTCAGCCATCATCCCATTCTTTTTATCATACAAACTCACTGTTATGATCCTGGCTGATGTTATTGCTGTTTGGGTCAGGTTCCAGACTGAAATCTGGCTTATTAGATTTTTTTCTTCTACCCCCCCCCCCCATATAATGATTTAATCTTTCACTGGAACAGTCTGGGTGAGGTACTTTTCGGAGGGTCAGTGCAGATTTGTTGGGCCGAAGGGCCTGTTTTCACACTGTCAGGATTCTATAATTCTATGATACGATCAGCAATCAATGCAGCAGATTTGGCGTTAACAGTAAAGTCAAACTTTATTGCATGTTACACAGAGGAAATTAAGATAAATTAGGACAAATCAAGTTATTTACATTAAGCATAGTTTTAAAGATTTCAAAGCACATGGCGAAACAAAATTCCATCAATCGAGCTTCATCCAAAGTTGCCACCCAGGTCACTACAGGGTCAGCTGTCTGGAGGAATATTGTCTGAAGAAGGTTAATGTCCTTCCCCATTCTAAGGTCCATCCTCTTCTCTCTGATATCTCATACACACTCTACCTCTGCTACTGTAGCCACTTCTCACCAAGGCTCATGCTCTAATACTCTCACTATTGCCTGTGACATCTTCCCCATTTGCTGTCACCCACCCAACACCTGACACCCCTCACCCTGCATGCCCTCTGTGCTGCCTGCTCACTCGCTCAGGGACCTCTCCATGTGTGCCTACAGTAATAGCTGCGACAGTCATTTTCATCAGTTGCCTGGAAAACAGCCTGAAAAAAGGGCAGGAAGAGTTAAGATGGGTGGCGGGTTGCCTGATATTTGGTTTTTCGCTCCTTAGGAGGAGAGGATCCTTATCCTGACCACCCCAAGCAGGGCGTGGACTGGTATTGGAGGCTGCCCTTGACTTACTGTGTCAGAAATCTCTGATTTGACAGATGCCTGCTGACAACCCAGACCACATGTCCTGGGGCTTTGAGTCTATGCTAAAGGGCAAGGTAACACAGCAGTAATATGAGCCTAGTATCTCTGGCTGAGAAGGCAAAACACCAAAAAGCAAATCAAGGCAGGGATGACATGAACATCCAGGGAGGCTCAGAGTGAGTGAGTGAGTGCAGTGACATTGAGTGAAGATCCTGGACCAGGCCATGAGCTCGGTGTGTGGCCCTCAGTGCACAGTGTCCTTTCTGCAGCGTTATGAAGATAGTTATTGGGTGCAGCCCAAGGTGAAGCAGAAGAAATGCGCCCTCGGGGTTCTTAAAAGCTGACTCATGTTGGATGCTGGTGTCCGTGGATGTGAAGTGCATGCGGCCTGTGCCCATGGGGTGTTCCCTGAGGTGTTGGTGCCTGGTTTTCAACGTGGAGCTCATTCAGACCAAGCAGCAAACTGTATTCGCCTGGTACATGCCACAGTTTCTATGTCAAGTTTTCCCAACATCTAGCTTGTTTCGCGAGTTGGTAAGATGGAAAAATAATACAAAAGCTGTGACATTAACAAGCAATAATAATCATCAAGTGGCAGCTCTCTGCTACCAAGCAAGAATCTTGCCTCACGGTTTGTGAAAAGCATGAAGTATGGATATGAGGTGATCTCGATGTTGAGATGGGCCTTGCTCTGCCTAATTCTGCCACACATCCCACTATAACCCACATTGCTCAGACCCCTGTAAGATTCTGGCCAAAGAGTTAAATGGAGCTGAGGTACTTATTGCCAAAGTTAAATGATGGGATGCGTTGGCACAGTAATAGTGACCGTATCGCTCAGCCAGGAGGCCTGGATATAAGTCCCATCTGCCTTAGATGTGTGCAATAACATATCTGAATACGTTGATGAGAAAAATGCCGTACAATTAAATGTTGGGATTGACTAAAAGGGTGATCCAATCACAATGGCAAAAACAATCCCTTATGGTTGAAATAAGTAACTTTGACCTTGATGGCTTTCAAATAGGAAGTCAATGTGCATTGAGTCAGCCAGTCAAGGAGACAACTCAACACAAAGTGACATGAACCATTTCCTCTCTGGAATTATGGCATTCTGACAGACAGTGAAATCCAAAACAATACAAGAAACAGAGTAGAGATGGGATAGACTGTGATGCAAAGACATGATTGTTGAGATTACTGGCAGTAAAATTAAATTAGAAAGCTTAATAAAGAATAATTCCACAATATAAAAATGGAAATGAAAAAGAAAACAAGACCTGCATTTTCTTTTCTTTACAGAAAATCTGAGTTTGGGAGATCCAGCCTTTGAGACCGAAATGCAGGCAGACCATTCAAAAAACACAACTGTCCGGTCAAAATCCAAGATCAACTTGAAGAGAGCAACAAGCACTGACAAAAGTTTTGATGACAAAGAAAAATATGCCAGGATCACAGTGCTCGATTAGTGAGTTGCTTCCAATGTAAATGCTCAGTGATGTTCATTGGTTGAAATGATTGTTGCAGTCACCACACTGTGTTGAGTCGTTACAAACCTGAGCCGGTGACCTTTGACCTCCCAACAGTCAAGTCTTTGCCTCAAAACCTACCTCATCCTGACCCTGCCCCTATCTGGTTTTGGACTTTGCTGTGTATCAGAATGTGATGATTCCAAAGCAGAAATAGTTCTTGGCAACATCACTTTATACAAAATAAAAACCAAAAAGAGCTGCTGATGCTGCAAATCAGGAAAATAAACTGAAATTGCTGGTAAAGCTCAGCAGGTCTGGGCAGCATCTATGGGGAGAAATCAGAGTTAATGTTTCGGGTCAAGTGACCCTTCCTTAGAACTGTCACTTTGTACACATTTTTGTCTCTGAGACTGATGAAGCTTTTGACAACGTGTCTTTACAGAGGAAGGTGGATGGGTTTGTTTAATGTCTCCATTAGCAAGGCTCCCCAAGAGAAAAGAAGCTGAAGTGAATGCCCAGTAGCATGGAAGAGTCTGGCATGGACTCAGCAAGGCCTTGGCGCAGAGCGCGGGCTCCAGACTCTGCTCCATGGAACATGGGGTACATCTGATGATCAATCTCTCAATCTCCATTGCAGCACTGGCAGAAGTTACTTATTGACACAATGTTGCCATGGAAACTAGGTCCACACTCATGCAAGGTCATTGTGCTGTCCTGCAAGCTCAGACTGGGCTCTTTCAAGTTTATCACACAATTGTTGTTCTGCTTTCGATTTTGTGTATATCTGTTTACTATTGGCGCTCACTGTGTTCGATTAGTTCATGCAGAGTGTGGACTCAGAGCAAAGTAATCAAATTGGTAGAAATTACTGGAAGCTGGAGCTGATGGGTGGAACAGGCATTTTAAAGCACTGTGAATAAAGCCTGTTATGCACTTGGAGCTTGTAAAATCTCTGCACAGATTCAAGATATAAGATATACAACAATAGGTTGAACTTGCTACCATGCATGTTCAGACCACTGATGTCCGTTCTCAAAGGGATTTGGAACTCTTGCCACAGTCGAACAATCCATCCTTCAACACATTACCAAGATCAGTCAGGTGCCATTCCTCCAGAGAAGCAACAGCTCTGCTGAGCACAAAACTGTTGTCCTCCTTTAGGATGTCCTCCCTTCACTGCCACTGCCATTTCTGTTGCCCATCAGCCAGCCAACCCACAGCAATGTTGGAGATGCCAAGATGATACAGGTCTTCTGCTTCCAGGGCTCTCATTCAAGACCATCTGCAGTCTCCCCCTCTGAAAACAGCAACATGATTTTAACATTTGTTTATGAGATGAGGGTACATTGGCTCTGCAAACAATTAATACCATCCTTAATTTCCCAGGGGGCAGTCACGAGTCAACCATGTCATTGTGCATCTGGAGTCACAAGTAGGTCAGACCGATTAAGAATGGCAAATTTTGTTCTGGAAAGGTATTAGTGAACTCGATGACAACCAACTGTCATTAGGCCAGCTTTTTATTCTGGGTTTTTATTGAAGCGCTTTGAAGCTCTTGTCCCCAGAACCTTAGTCTGTGGTTATAGACGACTAGTCCAGTGACAGTAACGCTGTGCCATAATTTCCTCAACTTTTACCATTAATTCTGAGCCATTCAGGTTGCATTTCATTGTAGCACTAGGGCAGTCCAAATCACCCGGAGCCTGTTTGTGAAGGAAATGCAGGACGAATACTTACATAATGTTTAAAATCACACAACATCAGGTTATAGTCCAACAGGTTTAATTGGAAGCACACTAGCTTTCGGAGTGACGCTCCTTCATCAAGTGGTAGTGGAGGGCTGAATCCTAACACACAGAATTTATAGCAAAAATTTACAGTGTGATGTAACTGAAATTATACATTGAAAAATTGATTGTTAAGTCTTTTATCTGTTTGAATACCATGGTAGTTTCACTACTTTCATGTGTAAATCACAAAACTTTTTTATTCTCAGGTTAGCTGTTAATAATGGGTGATAGCTAGACAATATGTTGAAGATGTTAGCCTCCTGTGTTCTCTGTCGATGCCATGATGTTTAGATTGATTCTAATCTAAAAAGTGAGATTACGGAGTTTTACATGAATGCATGCAGATTTTGAGTAAAGTACAATGTGACCCTGCAAGTACAAATTCTACAGAAAGAGCAGTAGAAATCAATCAGCAAACTGAGCTAAAAGTAACAATGACATCCTTAAGTAGAAAAGTTATATAATCATAGATTCCCTACAGTTTGGAAGCAGGCCATTCAGCCCACCAGGTACACGCCAACCCTCTGATGAGCATTCCACCCATGCCCACCCCCATAATCCTGCATTTCCCACCTAACCCACACATCTTTGGATTGTGAGAGGGTACAGAAGAAAACCCACACAGAGGATTTGCAAATGCCACACAGACAGTCACCTGAGGGTGGAATTGAACTCAGGCCCCTGGTGCTACGAGGCAGCAGTGCTAACCACTGTGCCACCCCGTGGGGATGGGAGTCCTGCTATTGAACATATGTTCAGCTGCATGAAATTAATTAAGGGCATTAGCTAAAATATCGAGCTCTAAAATGGGCATGGGTATGTTGGCCTTCATTGCAAGAGGTTTCAAGTACAGGAGGAAGGATGTGTTGCTGCAGTTATACGGGGCCTTGTTGAGGCTCCACCTAGAATATTGTGTGCAGTTTTGGTCTCCTTTTCTGAGGAAGGATGCTCTTGCTCTTGAAGGAGTACAGCGAAGGTTTCCCAGTCTAATTCCGGGGATGACGTGACTGACGTATGAGGAGAGATTGACTCGGTTAGGATTATTTTCACTGGCGTTCAGACAAATGAAGGGGGAATCTCATAGCGACATTTCAAAGTCCAACAGGACTAGACAGGGTAGACGCAGGGAGGTTGCTCCTGATGCTGCATGCATCTAGAACCAGGGGTCAGAGTCTGAGGTTTCAAGGTGGACCATTTAGGTCGGAGATGAGGAGACATTTCTTCATCCAAGGAGCGGTGAGCGTGTGGTATTCATTACCACAGGAAGTAGCTGATGCCAAAACATTGAATAGATTCAAGAGGCAGCTAGATATAGCACTTGGGGCAAATATGATCAAAGGTTATGGGGAGAAAGCAGGATGAGGCTATTGAGTTGGATGATCAGCCATGTTTGTGATGAATGACAGAGCAGGCTCAAAGGACTGAATGGCCTCCTCTGACTCCTATCTTCTATGTTTCTATGAGTCAGTGTGATATACAGATTGGCACCATGATCTGTCTGCGTTCTTGTAATGTAAGAAAATGCCTTATGCGCTCACGTTAAAGCCCGAAAGAAAAACAATGTGTGGCCTGGTAAACAGACCCATGAAGGTGCTTGCATGCTACAATGATAACTTTCATAGCACATAAATGTTTAAAGGCACTGCTGCAAGTCTGAATTGCACAGTCATTACCATTTTATCCATGCAAGCCAGCACTGGTTGGAGGAGAAAATGGTGAAGAAATACAAAAGCAGATTAACTGCTTCTAGTCTCCCATTAACAATATTGACTCCCGTGGATCGTTTCTATTGGGCAACCAGAGGATTCCAAAGCTGATCAAGTCTACATCTAACCAGTGGACTGGATATCGCAGGCTCAGAGTCAGATGACTGGAAACAAGCTTTCCATTATTGAAACCATTCAACAAGTTGCTCCTTCAATTCTAGGATTAATGAGAGGATTATATTATTTCAACCACCATGGCCCAAATGCTTGATGATGTAAATTGCAACACTAAAATAGATTGTTGAGAAGAACAAAAGGTGATGAAAAGGCTAAAAACAGAAAGTGTGAGAGAATTGCCAGTTCGTTGCATTCAAACTCAGAGCAAGTAATCAGAGCATCCTTTCTGCAAGCATGGTAAAACATAGCCGAATAAGGCCTTTGCTAACTAAAGTGATGTTACGAGCTGTTGACTGTAATTTAGCTGCAAGTTATTTATTTACATTGTCTCTTGACAGAAAATGCCAACTTGCAAAAGTCAGATTTATGCTGCTCACCTCTAAGCGTGTCCTAGTACGGCCTGTGTACATTGAGTTTCCATTATTAAATTATGATAGTTACGAAGTGGATTTAATTACAGTGCATGAACAGAAATTACAGGCCTGTCTGTTCCCAAGGCCCTCAGTTGACATTATTCATGTAATTCTTGTCGGTCCACAGGGTACAGTGAGAACACAAGAGCTGTGTCAGGCAATACTTCTGTTTTAGCTGCCTTTGTGCAGTCAATGCACTGGTTTGACTATGTGCTGAGGTCTCAGGTGATTCTTCATTGTGCAAAGGGACACCAGATCACTACCAACTCTAACAGCACATGATTATCTTTCCTGGGTTTCGTCTCTCTCTTAGACTATTAGATCCTTTATATTAATCAAAGACATGAATGGATGCTTCAATAGCACAATATATTTATTCACTGGGATGTTGCTATGCTGCCAGACTGTTTGGAGAAGAAGTTATCACCTCGATGATTCCAACCTTGTATTCAGAGCTCAGCTTGGTCTACTCCTTGGTAGTTTTGAAAATCAGTGGGCAATCAACTTTCCTCATAGTACTGTAGAAATGATAGCGTGTAGAAGGGGGCCCTTCAGCCCATCTTATCAATAAAGACACAGATGCTGTTTCTAATCCCATTTTCCTGCACCACGGCCCATAGCTGGATGGTGGTGCCCAGAGCAGACCTGAGTGTGCTCAGCAATGTGAGTGTGCCCAGTGCGGATCTGAGTGTGATCAGCAACTTAAGTGTGCCAGCGCAGAACAGAGTGTGCCAGCTGTGGTGAGTGTGCCCAGCGCAGACCTGAGTGTGCTCAGCACAGACCCGAGTGTAACCAGCAATGGCGAGTGTGCCCATCGCAGATTTGAGTGTGCCCAGCAGCAGCCAGAGTGTACTCAACACAGACCCGAGTGTACCCAGCAGTGGCGAATGTGTCCGTCACGTACCCGAGTATGCCCAGCAACGGTGAGTGTGCCCAGCACAGACCCAAGAGTACCCAGCAATGCAAGTGTGCCCAGCACAGAACCAAGTGTGCCCAGCAGCGGCAAACGTGCCCAGGGCAGACATGAGCATGCCCAGTGGCAGCAAGTGTGCCCAGCGCAGACACGAGTGTACCCAGTGACCCAAGTGTGCCCAACGTGGAACGGAGTGTGCCCAGCAGTGGCGAGTGTGTCAAGCGCAGACCTGGGTGTGCCAAGCAATGGCAAGTGTGTCCAGTGCGGACCAGAGTGTGCCCAGTGGTGGTGAGTTTGCCAGGCGCAGTCCCATGTGTGCCCAGCAGTGGAGAATGTGCCCAGCGCAGACCTGACTGTGCTCAGAAGTGGCGAGTGTGCCCAGTACCACCGAGTATGCCCAACATGGACCCGAGGCGGCCCAGTGGCGGAGAGTGTGCCCAGCACAGATATGAGTGTGTGCATGGCAGTGAGTGTGCTCAGCACAGACCCAAGTGTGCCCAGCAGTGGAGAGTGTGCCCAACACAGACCTGAGTGTGCACAGCGACAGTGTGTGCCCAGCGGCGGCAAGTGTGCCCAGTGATGGCGAGTGTGCCCAGCGGCGGCAAGTGTGCCGAGTGCAGATCTGAGTGTGCCCAGCATGGACCCGAGTGTGTGCTATGGCAGAGAGAGTGCCCAGCGCAGACCCCCGTGTGCCCAATGCAGACTTGAGTGTGCCCATTGGCAGAGCGAACGGCCAGCGCAGATCCGAGTGTGCCCAGCAGTGGAGAGCATGCCCAGCGATGGAAAGTGTGCCCGCCGTGGGCCCGAGTGGACTGAGCAGCATGGACTTGTGGAGGCAGTGTTGGAGGCATGTCTGGGTTTCCGTCAGCTTCAGTATTGTTGAGAGGGTCCTACTGCCGACTCATGGCTGCTGCAGCAGAGGATGGTTTGGGTTCCTGGCGCTGTCTGTGTCTGGTACAAAATCATAGGAGCAACAGTGGAGGTGGGTTTGGACCTGGTATGAGACCCAGCAGCTTCAGCAGTGACTGCGCCGATGAGGTGGGTCCAACAGGGACTCACGGAGGTGACAGAGTGAAGGTTGGACTTTTGTGGAACCCAACAGCATCCACGGCATTTCCATTGGTGAGGTCTAGTGAGTGTGAGGGTGTCGGTGGAGGCGTGATGACAATACATACGACAATAAAATCAAACTAGTCATTTGCAAATCAAGTAATCTGAACTTACAAGAGAAAGAGATTAGTTATCTCAACAAACAGGAATTACACAGCAAATAGCTTCAGTCAACTGATCTGTTTGTGAAAATCAAAAGAACTGCGGATGCTGTAAATCAGAAACAAAAACTGAAATTGCTGGAAAAGCTCAGCTGATCCGGCAGCACCTGTGAAGAGAAATCAGAGTTAACCTTTCGGGTCCAGTGACCTTTCCTCAGAACTGTTCTAAGGAAAGGTCACTGGACCCAAAAGATGCTGCCAGACTGGCTGGGCTTTTCCAGCAATCTCTGTTTTTGGACTTGCTTATGAATGTTGGTGAGAGTTGTTTTGGAATATAAATGTGTGTACTGTCCTTACCCTCTGCTTTAGATCCAAATCAGAACAAAGACTTAAGACACAGTGAAGAAAATGAAACCTCTTTGATACCCATGAGATACAGAAACCAATGTGACACCCTCATATTACCCTGATATAATACAGCAATAGGCTGTTTTTTTTTTCATTTTCTTGCAGTCAGTAAGCAATGCTCCTAATGTTTCAGAATCTTTCTTTTCTTTCTTCTTTCTTATATTCAGAATTGCTCTGACACATAACTGAATCTTTTTCTCCCATCACCAAATCACCTATTCTTTTTCTTACTAACCACTATTAGTGAATCTCCTGTGTTTCCAGTTGAATAATTTAATTGCAAAGTCCATTAAGGGTGCATCAAAGGTAGGGAGAAGGGGAGGGACTAAATCAAAATGGAGTTGGAAAGGGAGATCAGCACTTCTACCTAAATACATCAAGAGTATGTTGGACACCACATGCTCCCACTCCAAGGACAATTGAACATGATCATAGCCACAGAAGAGGGACAGACAGTCAACAGCTATAATAATCACCCCCTCCACAGTCCACCTCCTGGAACTGTTCATAGCCAACTTAGTCAGACCCTTCAGCAGATCCCCAAAGGTCAGAAGCTTGAGGCTGAATTGCAACCAAAAGCACAACAAAAGATTTTTCATCTAACTTATCTCTCTTTTGTTTGAATGTGGTTAGGTGGATTGGCCATATTAAATGGTTCCGAAGTGTCCAGAGATGTGTAGGTTAGGTGGATTAGCCATGGGAAATGCAGGGTTACAGGAATAGGGTAGGATCTATGTGGGATGATGGTCAGAGGATCGCTATCGATTCGATGGGCTGAGTGGTCTGCTTCCACATGGAGGGATTCTATATTCGATAATTTTAAAAGTGTGTGTGTGTGGGGGGGGGGGGGGGGGGGGGGGAGCAATTTCCTGCAATTGAGAATCCTAGATAGTTCTCTAAATTTGCTCAGGTGTGATATTGGTGAAAAGGTCTAAATTCTAGATACACCAATAATTTTTTCTCTTCATTCTTGGGTGCTTGCCATTATTGCCCATCCTTAATTGTATCTCAGAAGGAGGTGACAAGACAGTTTCTTAAATTGCTGTGGTCCATCTGGTGTGGGCACACGTACCATGTTTTTATGGAGGGATTTCCAGGATTTTCACCCCGCCACAGTGAAAGAACAATGATAGATTGACAAAACAAAATAAAGTGTGGCTTGGAGGAGAACTGTTCGGTGGTGATGCTCCCATGCTGCTCTTGCCTTCCAAACTGGCAGAAGCTGTGGGCTCAGGAAGACGCTGAAAGTTGAAGGAACCCCTGCTGCATCTTGGAAATGGTAAATGCTGTCTATATCCCTCATGTAAATTAAATAAAACAATCTGTGTAAAATGTGTTTTAAGTCTTGTGCATCCAGTGAAAAATATCTATTGAATTCACATACCAAAGTCAGTCTCACTCCCAATGGGTTCTGATTATAACTCGCTCTTCTGTGCAGCCAAGAATAAGCTCCCCTCTGCAAACCAGCAGGGTCCTTCTTTAATATCGGAGGATCTACGTTTCAAGCATAGGTTCTTCATCAGGAAGCTTATGCTCAAAATGTCAATTTTCCTGCTCTTTGGATATTGCCTGACCTGCTGTGCTTTTCCAGCACCACACTCTCGACTCTAACCACCAGCATCTGCAGACCTCACTTTTGCCCTCCTTCTTTAATATGCAGAATTGGCACAGGTGATGCCATTGGAACTTGACACTGATTCTACCCAAGGACCTGAGCAGGGCAGCAGCATTTGGGCTTTGCATCAGGTGATCCTGTCTGAAAGTGGAGCAGAAGGTAGAAGTGACAGGTGGGATATTGCAGCTCAGAGTGCAAGTCCTACCAATTGATGCTGATTTGACAACAGCACAAACTCAGACTTTGTCCCTCCTCACACCCCATATCTCACTTATCATTCCTATCAATGCTATGCTCTGACGACAGTGTTAGAACCAGAATTTAGTTTGATACTTCCCTTGACTAGGGCATTGATGCCATTAGGAACAATCCCTTCTGGAAATCCAGCTGGATCAATTTAACTTGCCCCACACTGAGCAGCTGCGGAGCAGATGGTTTCGATGCTATTGAACCATCAGTAAACTCACTGACTCCAACAGGGGCAATTATTAAAAGCTTTACAGCTAAAGAAGGGAATAGTCACAGAATCCCTACAGCATGGAAGCAGGCCACTCAGCCCATCACATGCATAATAACCCTCCGATGAGCATCCCACCCAGACCAGCCCAACCCTGCCCCCCCCCCACCTCTACATTTCCCACAGTCAATCCACCTAACCTGCACATCTTCTGACTATGTGGGGAGCCACAGCACCTGGGGACAACCCACACAAACATGGGAAGAATACGCAAACTTCGCACAGACAGTCGCCTGAGTGCGGCATCAAACCTGGGTCCATCATATTGTGAGGGAGTAATGCTAACCACTGAGCCACCGTGCCTCCCGAACAGTGTTACTACAATAGAGCTCCTGATGATCATGGGCAAAGGCTCAAATTGCATGAAATATTTCTCTACAAGACAGCCTAATACTGTACCCACAATAATTTTTGTTTGTTACATTTCATTATATTTTATTTACATATTATTTGTCATAAGGATGTGGTGGCGTATTAGTAATATCATTGGTTTAGTGATCTAGAGCCCCAGGCCAATGTTCTGGGGACATGGATTTGAATGCCAGATCATTAAAACCAGAATTCAATAAAATCTGGAATAAAGAGCTGGACCAATGGCAGCCATGAGACCATGGTTGATTATTGCAAACTCCCAGCTGGCTCACTGGTTTCTTTTAGGGAAGGAGATCTGCTGTCCTTACTCAGTCTGACCGACACATGATTCCATACGCACAGCAATGCACTTGTCTCTTAACTGATCTCTGGCCAATTGGGGCTGGGCTAGTGATGCCTGTATACCATGAGCAAATGTTTTAAAAAATAGTCATTTTCACCACACAGAGCGCACATTTTTCAAAACACTTTGAAATGTCAAAAATTTGAAATAATTCAGGACTGTAGAGAAAGAGCACAGGAGGCTGAATTAATTCAGACAGCTCTTTTAAAGACCCATTACATATAATAAGCTGCTTGGCTCTTTCTCTCAAGTCCCACAATATGAGGTTCAACACTTAAACAAGCAATCATACTTGCAGTCACTAACTGGATAGATATTGAATAATTTGAGGTTTTTCTTTGTCATATAACGCAAGCCCATTGCGAATTGCATCAGCCTCATTTACCTGGCACTGGTTAAAACCGCCAAGAAAAAAATCTTGTTCGCTATTGACCTGAGCCAAATTCAAACTGAGCTCAGACAGGTGAAAGGTCATGTTCTAATACACTGTACTCCTGTCCTTAATTGGTTACCAATTCTAGTGCCACATTGCTACAATAATATATTAATCCTGATATTTTCTGTCCTCTTTATCAGAAGTTAATGGATAATGACAAAAGCCCAATGACTGAGTACTGAAATCTCAGCTGTAATCGCAAAGGCACAACTGACCCCTATTAATTTTTCACCATTTTATTAGTGGTAATAATTGAGAGATATTTATCGTTTTGCTGCTAATCTCTCTGAAGCAGTAAGTAAACAATGTTGCGACAGGTTACTGTGTAATTTATTTATCGCTGAATTTTTTTCTTGTTTCTAAACCTGGACAAAACTATTGATCTGTTTACAGAGAATACAGTAATCAAACTGCAGGCTTTTTATTGCATGTAGGCCACAGCCAACATTGATAAATGGCAGTTTCATTTCATGAACTACAGAGTCTTGGCCCTAGTTTTTTCACTGTCTTCAATGCATGCAGTGGAGCCTGAGCATTGAATGGGTTTTCGCGAACCTGAGAATTCCCTTACCTGTTCTGTCCCCTCCCGTTCTTGGTGGATAGGGTATGACATCAGCAGCTTTATGTGAGTGACACTTCCATCTCTAGAATCAGAAAGTTGTTAACTGGGTTGCCGTGCCAGAACCATGAAGAGGCTTGACGGGATAAATGCTGAGAGGATGTTTCCCCTAATGGGAGTGTGAGAATAGACAATAGACAATAGACAATAGATGCAGGAGTAGGCCATTCTGCCCTTCGAGCCTGCACCGCCATTCAATATGATCATGGCTGATCATTCCTAATTAGTATCCTGTTCCAGCCTTATCTCCATACCCCTTGACTCCACTATCTTTAAGAGCTCTATCCAATTCTTTCTTAAAAGAATCCAGAGACTGGGCCTCCACTGCCCTCTGGGGCAGAGCATTCCACACAGCCACCACTCTCTGGGTGAAGTAGTTTCTCCTCATCTCTGTCCTAAATGGTCTACCCTGTATTTTTAAGTTGTGTCCTCTGGTTCGGCACTCCCCCATCAACGGAAATATGTTCCCTCCTGCCAGAGTGTCCAGTCCTTTCATAAGCCTATACGTTTCAATCAGATCCCCTCTCAGTCTTCTAAACTCAAGGGTATACAAGCCCAGTCGCTTCAGTCTTTCCGTGTAAGGCAATCCTGCCATTCCAGGAATTGACCTCGTGAACCTACGCTGCACTCCCTCAATAGCCAGAATGTCTTTCCTCAAATTTGGAGACCAGAACTGCACACAGTACTCCAGGTGTGGTCTCACCAGGGCCCTGTACAGCTGCAGAAGCACCTCTTTGCTTCTATACTCAATCCCTCTTGTTATGAAGGCCAGCATGCTATTAGCCTTCTTCACGACCTGCTGTACCTGCATGCTTGCCTTCATTGACTGGTGGACAAGAACACCCAGATCTCTCTGAACAGCCCCTTTACCTAATTTGATACCATTGAGGTAGTAATCTGCCTTCCTGTTCTTGCCACCAAAGTGGATAACCAGAGATTTATCCACATTAAACTGCATCTGCCATGCATCTGCCCACTCACCTAACTTGTCCAGGTCACCCTGTAATCCCCTAACATCCTCATCACATTTCACCCTACCACCTAGCTTTGTGTCATCAGCAAATTTGCTAATGTTATTGCTGATACCATCTTCTATATCATTTACATATATTGTAAAAAGCTGCGGTCCCAGCACGGATCCCTGCGGTACCGCACTGGTCACTGCCTGCCATTTCGAAATGGAGCCGTTAATCACTACCCTTTGTTTCCTATTAGCCAACCAATTCTCTATCCAATCTAGTACTTTGCCCCCAATCCCGTGCGCCCTAATTTTACTCACTAACCTCTTGTGTGGGACTTTATCAAAAGCTTTCTGAAAGTCCAGGTACAGTACATCCACTGGATCTCCCTCGTCCATCTTCCGAGTTACATCCTCAAAAAATTCAAGAAGATTAGTCAAGCATGATTTCCCCTTCATAAATCCATGCTGACTCTGTCCTATCCTGTTACTATTATCCAGATGTGCCGTAATTTCATCCTTTATAATAGACTCCAGCATCTT
Source organism: Chiloscyllium punctatum (assembly GCF_047496795.1). Classification (NCBI taxonomy): domain Eukaryota; kingdom Metazoa; phylum Chordata; class Chondrichthyes; order Orectolobiformes; family Hemiscylliidae; genus Chiloscyllium; species Chiloscyllium punctatum. The sequence continues at coordinate 15,331,150 of NC_092764.1, forward strand.
TCCCACCACTGAGGTCAGACTAACTGGTCTATAATTTCCTGCTTTCTCCCGCCCACCCTTCTTAAAAAGTGGCACAACATTAGCCGCCCTCCAATCCTCAGGAACCAACCCCGATTCTATTGAACTCTGGAAAATAATCACCAGCGCATCCACGATTTCCCGAGCCACCTCCTTCAGTACCCTGGGATGCAGGCCATCAGGTCCCGGAGACTTATCAACCTTCAGACCTAACAGTCTCTCCAACACCAAATCCTGGCAAATAGAAATTCCCTTAAGTTCAGGTCCTTCAGCCACTGTTACCTCAGGGAGATTGCTTGTGTCTTCCCCAGTGAACACAGATCTGAAGTACCCATTTAATTCCTCTGCCATTTCTTCGTTCCCAGTAATATATTCCCCTGCTTCTGTCTTCAAGGGCCCAATTTTTGTCCTAACCATTTTTTTGCCTTGGACATACCTAAAAAAGCTTTTACTATCCTCCTTTATATTCTTGGCCAGTTTATCTTCGTACCTCATTTTTTCTCTGCGTATTTCCTTCTTACTAATCCTCTGTTGTTCTTTAAAAGCTTCCCAGTCCTCCGTTTTCCCGCTTATCTTCGCTAAGTTATACAGTGGGAGGGCATAGTCTCAGGACAAAGAGGGTGCTCACATAAGACAGAGATAAGGAGCAACTCCTTGTCCTGGAGGGTTCAGGATCTTTTATAACTCCTTGCTGCAGGGAACTGTGGGGAAGGTGGGGCGGAGGGTAGCAGTGGCAGAGTCTTTGTATATATTTAAGGCTGACATAGACAAATTCTTAATCAGTAGGGGAATCAAGGATTATAGGGAAACGGCAGGACAGTGGATGTGAGGAATGTCAAATCAGCCGTGATCCTACTGAATGGCGGAGCAGGTTCATGGGTGCTGCCTCATGTTACTATTTCTTATGGTCTGACAATGCAGGTTATCACTTCAGCGAGGCACTGAGAGAGCACTGCGAATTCAGAAGTGCTGTCCTTTGGATAAGATGTTAAACCAAAAACCCCACATAAATATTTCAAAAGAAATCTGGTAAGTTCTGATTGGGTTCCTGTCAAAATTTATCTTGTAACCCAAACATGAATGAACACATCACGGAGTCATTTATCCCATTGTTGTTTGTGTTCCCTACAATGCACAGAAACGGCTACAGCCTCCTAATTCTGACAGGACCAGACAGGGTAAATGCGGGAAGGATGTGCCTGATCAGGGAGTCAGAACCTGGAGTCACAGTCTAGGGAAACAGTGCAGGTCACTTTGGACTGAGATAACTAGAGATTTCTTCATCCTAAGAGTATTGAGTCTGTGGAATTCTCTGCCACAGTAAACGAGGCTGAAACATGGAATCTTTTCAAGAAGTAGTTAAATATAGTCCTCAGGGCTAAAGGGATGAAAAGATATGGGGAGAAAGCAGGAACAGTGGACTGAGTTGGATGATTCAGCCATGATCATACTGAATAGCAGAGTGGGCTCAGAGGGCCAAATGGCCTCATCCTGTTCCTATTTCCTATGTTTCTATATTTCCTTGGCTATACTAGCACTTAAGCATATCCTGAGATTGTGGAAGGTGCAATATAAATAAAAGTGTTTCCTTTCTGTTCAGTTTCTGTGACTATATGCTTCAGCAGACAACAAATGGTTCAAATATTCACTTGTCATGATTTAGGATGAATGGTTCTTGGCTCATTCGAGGACCCTATAAAATCAATCTCAAACATTTTTGCACCTAAATCCTAAATTAACTCAGAGCCTCCTTTTGTCTCAAACTGAGCATCACTCAATCCTTACTGTGATGTTGTTTATTCATAATGACCCAAAGTATGGGATGCCATCCATACGTTATTGAAGACTGCTAAGTTATGTGAGAAACCAGCATCACCATCTGCAGAATCCCACCAATGTGGAAGGAAGCCACGAGCCCCTTGAGTCTACACCAACCCTCCGAAGAGCATCCCACCCCTATCTTATTGCTGAAGGCCTGTATTTCCCAAGGCTAATCCACCTTGCCTGAACACACTAGGCAATTTAGCATGGCCAGTCAACCTGACCTGCACATCTTTAGACTGTGGAAGGAAACTGGAGCACCCAGAGGAAACCCATGCAGATGTGGGGAAAATGTGCAAACTCCAGACAGACAGCCGCCCAAAGGTGGAATTGAACCCAGGTCCCTGATACCCTGAGGAAGCAGTGCTAACCACTAAACTATGGTACCACCCTAATCTATTTGGTAAGGCAGCCCTCATGTATCCATATATTAAAACAAAGAACTGCAGAGGTTGAAGATCTGAAGCAAAAACACAAATTGCTTGAGAAACATAGCAGATCTGGCAGCATTTCAGGAGAGAAAGTGGAGTTAATGTTTTGAGTCCTGTAACACTTCATCGGAACATAGACCTGTGCTTCCCCCACTGCCAGCCAGTAGTTTTTGACAAGTCTGTATTATGCATTAATACAAATGGCCAAACTCACCTCTTCTATGAGTAATTGCTTCTGTTTGCAAAAAGTAGGAGGAACATGTGCTTAGATGGCACCTTTCACAAAATGAAGATGTCTTAAATGTTCAGAAGGTAATAGCTCGCTAATCATTCATTCTACAGATGGTAGTTGAAGGACAAATATTGGATAGAACACCAGTGATAAACCCCCTTTTGCACTTCAAAACAGTGTAGCAGGATCTTGTAAAACCAGCTGAGAGGATAGATGGGAAGTTGGTTTAATATCCCATCTGAAAGGTACCGCCTCTGACAGCAGCGTGGCTCAGTAGTTAGCACTGCTGCCTCAAAGTACCCGAGAGCCGGGTTCAATCCTACCTTTGGGTGACTGTCTGTGTGGAGCTAACACATTCTCTGCGTAGGTTTCCTCCGGGTGCTCCAGTTTCCTCCCATTGTCCAAAGATGTGCAGAATTAGCCATGATAATTTGCCCCTTGGTGTCCAGGGATGCGCAGGCTAGGTAGGTTAGCCATGGGAAATGCAAGATCCCAGAAATGGGGATAAGTGAGTTTGGTCTGGGTGCAATGCTCTTTAGAGGGTTGGTGTAGACTTGATGGGTTGAATAGCCTGTTTCTACGTTGTAGGGATTCTATGACAATAGAGCCTAGGTTTGAAATCCTTGGGTTAATCCAATATTGAAACAGCTTCAAAAGCAATGAACGTAACACATTAATTTAGTCTGCTGTTCACCCAGGAATCTTGACCCAAATAACTTTGTGCACTAGGACACACTTTGGCACTTAGGAGCAAGAAAAAAAAGCATCTGGTAAATGCTTGCATCATTGCTGGCAACAAGAGGAAATGAATAGTGTGAGCAGGCCAACTTAGAAATTAAACTAGCAAAAGTCAACCACAATATAACTAAAGAATATCCACAAGGGCTAAAAAATGTAAATTGACTTTAACTCCTCCAGAAATTCAGAATTTGTGGCAAGTTTGATATGTCCTTATAATGAGTGAGCCAAAAAGTTAATGGAGCTCATTATCTCAATTGTACAGTGCTTCTGCCTACTCTACTTTTACTTCATCGACTCAGTGAATCCTTTATTGCTTTCTCCCTCAACCAGCTTTCCTTTAACTCGGAAACATAAATTGCTGAAGAAACTCAGCAGGTCTTGCAGCATCTATGGAGAGAAAGCAGAGTTAAAGTCTCCAGCCCAGTGACCGAACTGGCAGTTCTGAAAAAGGGTCACCGAATTGAAAGCATTAATTTCTGTTTTAGTTTCAGATTTTCAGCATCCAAAGTTTTTCATGTTTTATTCCCCCTTAGTCCATCTATTCCCTCAATATTTCAAACCATTGCAGATTATGTGTTGTTTAAAATTTTTAAATTTCTATTTGTGGCAACATTGCAATGATTCAATCAAGCGCATTATGGTACTATGTTCATTCTTTAAGTTATTAACCTATTTCTGGTTAAATGGCTTGCTCCTGTGAATTAGGGCCTTGAATAACTTTCTCTCCCCGACTGCTGTTTCACAATAGATGCTTCACATTATCACAAAAAGATGTTTATGTCATTTTTTGCTGCTCATATGGGCCCCTCATGGTCATTGTCCTTGTTTCATCTTTGTGTCTGCGGGGAGGAGCTAAGTGACTGATTAGAAAGATATAACACACTTGATGTCAAAAGATTTATTTTGATCATGAATGTAGATGACCAAGCAACTACTTGACCAGGAGCACAAGGTTCTGACAGTCAAGTGAAGAAGCCACTTCGTTTGACCCCTTGCACATCATTTTCAAAAAACATACCTTCCACTCGCCAGACGGACAACACCAACACCATCTTCCTACCCCCACCACTATCATCAGACAGGGTCAATATTCTCAGCTTGGAGTTCAAGTCATAGAGACATGGAGATATGCAGCAAGGGAACAGACGCTTCAATCCACCTTGGCCACACCAACCAGATATCCTAAAGTAATCGAATCCCATTTGCCAAAATTTGGCCTTTATCCTCTAAACCCTTCCTATTCCTTTACTTATCTAAATGCCTTTTAAATGTTATATTAGCCTCTACCACTTCCTCATTCCATGCACACACCACCCTCTCTGTGAAAATGTTACCACTTAGGTCCATGTTAAATCTTTCCCCTCTCATCTTAAACCTATGCCCTTTAATTTTGGACTCCCCTGCCCTGCATAAGAGACCTTTGCTATTCACCCTATCCATGCCTCTCATAATTTTATAAGTCTCAAAAAGGTAACACTTATACCTCTGACGTTCCAAGGAAAATAGCCCCAGTCTATTCAGCCTCTAACTATAAGATGTTTAGAATTTCTAATTGTCACCCAGAACCCTGGTGTTGGACACATTTGAAGGTAATGTTCCCATCTTGTTTGTCAGCCTCCCTCTCCTTGTACAAGATGGAGGTGAGGAAGAAGTTATTCTCTTCAGACAAAGTTGGTGCTTGGAATTCTCTCCCACAACAAACAGTGGAGATGATGTCATTGAATGCATTCATGGCTGAGTGGAATGAATTTTTGATTAACAAAGAAGTGTAGCCAAACAGGGGACAGGGAGGAAAGTGGAGTTAAATACACACCAGATCAACCATGGATCTTACAGACTGGCAGAGTAGGCTTGAGGGCTGAATGGCCTGCACTTGCTTGTATTTCTCATGTTACCTGAGACAGCCTTCCAACTGGACCTGGGAGAATGAGTTATTGCAGGTGGGTTGTTGAGATTTACTAAAGTCAGGCCAACAACATTCCTCCTGTTAGACACTGGAGGCAAAATACACCAAGCTACGTTTGTTGCAAAACCATTTGACTGACCTCCTACCTCTGAGGGCTCAGCTGCATTTTGTAAGATGATGTGCGCAGTGTCAGTGCGAACTTTAGGGATTGCAATGACAACACTGTTGCAAATCAAACACTATAATTGAAGATTGTCAAGAGGGTGGACAGAGATGATCAGATGTCTTATGCCTCACTGAAGTCACTTGGGGAAACATTGCTCATAAACTCTAATAGATTACATGCATCTGGACACGATAAGGCTTTAGTTAGTTGATGCAGACATCTCAGCCGATTTATTGTTAAGGAATGTTCACTCTGTTTGAGATCCCTGTAGAGACACTGTCTAATCAGAGAGATGCCTTTATGTCCTGGTTATTTACACTGCACACTTGAAGCAACAGTGCCAAACAAAACAAGCTTAACCGCACTCTATCCTCAAATGAATGGGTTGGCGGAGAGGTTTAATGGCAGACTGCCTGTGTTGACTGTGAAGAATCTCAAGTACTGGGATAACATGTTGGAACACTTCCTATTCAGACACTTGGAGTTTCAGCAAGAACCTATACAGTTCTTACTGCCCACGTTTCAACACAAACTCAGACTCAGCGTCCACTAAATGTTCATTCAGGGAAACGATTTGTTATAAATCCTTCCACACTTCACTCCCCTCGACCTCTGTAGCCTTACCAGCCTCACAACAATCTCTGCACTTCACTGATTATGTACCATCATTGAGAGGGGAAAGATATAAAAGAGACCTAAGGGGCAACCTTCTCACGCAGAGGGTGGTACGTGTATGAAATGAGCTGCCAGAGGATGTGGTGGAGGCTGGTACAATTGCAACATTTAAGAGGCATTTGGATGGGTGTATGAATAGGAAGGGTTTGGAGGGATATGGGCCGGGTGCTGGCAGGTGGGACTAGATTGGGTTGGGATATCTGATCGACGTGGACAGGTTGGACCGAAGGGTCTGTTTCCATGCTGTACATCTCTATGACTCTATGACTCTAATTAATGGCTATACCTTCAGCAGCCTGAACCCTACATTCTGGAACTCCCTCATGAAAGAGCTCTGCCTCTCTCCTTCTTCATGATATCCTTTTAAATCTACCTCACAACAATACACTTGGTCACCTATCTTGTATCTTGTATCTTGTGCGGTGTCAAAATCATTTCCAAAAAGCTGCTGTGAAGCAGTTTGGGATGTTTTATTTTGTGAAAGGTATTACATTATTGCAAGTCGTTGTTGCCTGGTCATGGTTGTGTCATTCTCTGGAGAACAGAATCTAAGAAATAGCAGAATAAATTTTGATAAATGTACAAGTAACACAAGAATAGGCCATTGAGCCATTGAACCTATTCCATCATTCAGTTAGATTCCAGTTAATGTATATTCTGACTATAATTCATAACTAAATACCTTCACTGCAATGGCATTTGTTGTGGTTTTTGAAATATACTGATGAGGGTGAGGCAATTTAAAAGTAGGTGCAGATGAATCTGACCATACTCAGACTGTTAAAAGCATTAACACAACTATGCTGGTCAATGGTAGCAAAGTCAATACATTCTTTCCTGTTGCCAGTGGAAAATAACAAATCAGAAACCAGCACCAATTGTCCCATACACAGCACTTGAATTGCAAGAATAGGATTAATGCTGTATTACAGATCCCCAAACAACTGTGAAAGCAGGAAATCTAGTCTTGAAATCTTCAATGCAGGTCATTCAACCCATCGTACTAAACTGGCATGATAACCAACACATAGAGCAGCAGATTCTGGAAATCTGAAACAAAAGCAGAAAGGAATAGCATCTGTTGAGAGAACAATAGCATTGCCATTTTGTGAGCCTTCAACTGAGCAGATGAGCAGAACATCCTGACAAAGAGATCAATGAACTCACAATGTTAATTCTGTTTTTATGTGTTATACCAGACTAGCACTTCATTACAGCTGTTTCGTTACACCCACTCACCTGCCCTTCTGCCATAACCTTACTGACCTTTTTGTTTTAAGTGTTTATTAAATTCCCCTTTTAAGTACCACTGCACTCCTCCTAGAATCCAATCAGGTCCTGTAAATTCTGATTGCAAAACTTTGCTCTATCTTAAAGAAAAAACTTTATTTATGGCAGGTAGAACCCCACTGGCACAGGACACATCTGGTTCAAATTCCAATGGACTTTCCTGGAGGTGATCAATTAAAAGAGCGCTACTGAAATGGAGATAGATGCATGACAGTGTAGGCTCAATGTAAGTACCCCCAGCTTTGAGTGGCTGGCACTCCAACTGGGAAAGGTGGCAGCATTGGAAAGCATGAGAGCATGTCTAAACTGTGGCACTCTCAGAGTCAAGCATCAAATTCAAAAATGATAAGACTAAAGGCTGCTTGAGGCAAGGAGGAAACCTCTTTGGAAGGTTTTCCCAGAGGTCACTGAGAAAGGCTTGTCAAGAATCTGCTCTTGGTGAAAAGGCACTGTTACACGGGAAGATGCCAGGAGAGTCTAGCCCGACCACCTCTGGGCTCCTACTTGCCAGTTATCATCCAGTTGCCATGACCATATTGTTAGCTGCTTCTATTATCCACCAGCTTCTAACAGGACAAAGAGTAAATCAGGTTTTTTTTTACTAAAAGACAATGTTAAATACAGTGGAAATCCAAGTTTTTGGGGTTCAGGTGCATAGCTTTTTGAAATGTTATGCACAGGTGCAGAAAATAATCAAGGCAGTCACTGGATTGCTGACCTTCATATTCTGAAAGACTGGAGGACAGAGATGCATCATGCTTCATTTATACAAAACCCTACTTAGACCAATGCACCTACCCACCTTAAGAGTACACTGAGCTGCTCTGGGCACCATACTTCAGGAAGGATGCTTGGCCCTGGGGAGATTTGAAACAGGTTTACAAGGATGGTATCTGGACTTAAGGGTGAAAGTGAGGACAGCAGATGCTGGAGATGAGAGTCGAGAGTGTGGTGCTGGAAAAGCACATCATGTCAGGCAGCATCCGAGGAGAGGGAGAATCAATGTTTCGGGTAAAAGCCTGGACTTGAGGAGTTAAGCTACATAAGGAGATTAGACAAATCAGGCCTTTATTGTCTATAATTTAGAAGATTTAAGGTGTGATCTAATTGAAGTCTTCAGGCTATTAATAGGGAAAGACAGGGTAGATAAAATAAACTATTTCCATGAGTTGAAGATTCTAGAAGCAGGACACAATCGAAGAATTAGGGTCAGGCTATTCAGGAGAGTTGTTAAAAGCCACTTTACAGATGAAGAGTAGTGAAGATTTGGGACTCTGTTTCTCAAGCAACGGTCAGTGTTAATTTAATTGTTAAATTTAAATCTGAGGCAGACAGATTTGTATTAAGCAAGGGTATCAAGGATCAGTGCTGGGTCCACTACTTTTCGTCATTTATGTAAATGATTTGGATGTGAGCATAAGAGATATAGTTAGTAAGTTTGCAGATGACATCAAAATTGGAGGTGTAGTGGACAGCAAAGAAGGTTACCTCAGATTACAACGGGATCTTGATCAGATGGGCCAGTGGGCTGAGAAATGGCAGATGGGGTTTAATTTAGATAAATGTGAGGTGCTGCATTTTGGGAAAGCAGGACTTAGACACTTAATAGTAAGGTCCTAGGGAGTGTTTCTGAACAAAGAGACCTTGGGGGTGCAGGTTCATAGCTCCTTGAAAGTAGGGTCATAGGTAGATAGGATAGTGAAGGCGGCGTTTGGTATGCTTTCCTTTATTGGTCAGAGTATAGAGTATAGGCGTTGGGAGGTCATGTTGTGGCTGTACAGGACATTGGTTATGCCACTGTTGGAATATTGCATTCAATTCTGGTCTCCTTCCCATTGGAAGGATGGTGTGAAACTTGAAAGGGTTCAGAAAAGATTTACAAGGATGATGCCAGGGTTGGAGGATTTGAGCTATAGGAGAGATTGAACAGGCTGGGGCTGTTTTCCCTGGAGCGTCAAAGGCTGAGAGGTGACCTTATATAGAGATTTACAAAATCGTGAAAGGGCATGGATAGGATAAATAGACAACACCTTTTCCCTGGGGTCAGGGAGTCCAGCACTAGAGGGCATAGGTTTAGGGTGAGAGGGGAAAGATATAAAAGAGACTTAAGTGGCAACTTTTTCACACAGAGGGCGGTACGTGTATGAAATGAGCTGCCAGAGGAAGTGGTGTGGTGGAGGCTGGTACAATTGCAGCATTTAAAAAGGCATCTGGATGGGTATATGAATAGGAAGGGTTTGGAGAGATATGGGACTAGATTGGGTTGAGATATCTGGTCAGCATGGACGGGTTGGACCGATGAGTCTGTTTCCATGCTGTACATTTCTATGACTCTATAAAGTCACTCAGAGATTGGAACGTACCAGTCTGAGGAGTTAAAATCTTCACTGTAACAGAAACAGACATTGCTGGAGAAACCCAGCAGGTCTGTCAGCATCTGTGGAGAGAGAAACAGAATTAACACCCTTCACCAGAACATTCTTGTTTAGTCTGTCGAAAGCCGTTTAGGATTTTGTTCACCTTAATCAATTTCTGCTCTTCATATATACAAAGCGAATCCAGCTTCTCCACTCTCCACATACCTGAAATCCCTCATTCTTGGCACCATTCCATAGAATAGAATCCCTCCAGTGTGGAAACATGCCATTCGGCCTAATGAGTCCATACCAACCCTCCAAACAGCATCCCACCCAGACCCATCTGGGTGTGGAAACCTCTACCCTATGCTGGAACCTTGCATTTTCCATGGCTAACGCTCCTAATTGACACATCCCTAAATACTATGGGTAATTTAGCATAGCTAATCCATCTAACGTGCACATCTTTGGACTGTGGGAGGAAACTGAGGCACCCGGGGGAAACCAATGCAGACACAGGGAGAATGTACAAACACCACGCAAACAGCTGCCCGAGGGTAGAATCGAACCATGGTCCCTGGCGCTGTGAGGCGGCAATGCTAACAACTGAGCTGCTGTGCCACGTTGTGGTAAATCTCTTCTGCATCTTTTCAAAGGCCTTAACATCCATCTCAATTCTTATTGTCCAGAATTGGACGCATTTCTATAGTTGAGACCTAAACTATGTTTTGTAAAGGTCTCATACCATTTCCTTGACTTTCTAATTTCTACACTGTGGTGGCACATTGGCTCAGCAGTTAGCACTGCTGCCTCACAGCACCAGGGACCCGGGTTTGAATACAACTTGGGCAACTATCTGAGTGGAGCTTGTACATTGTCTGCCTGGGGTGCCTCTGGCTGCTCTGGTTTCTTCCCACAGTCCAAAGATGCGCAGGTTAGGTGGATTGGCCATGCTAAATTACCCGCGGTGTTCAGGGACATGTAGTTTAGGTTGGTTAGTCATGAGAAATGCAGGGTTACTGAGATACAATTGGGGTTGGGACCTGCTGGGGTGTGCTTCAGAGGGTCGATGTGGACTCAATGGGCCAAATGGCCTGCTTCCACACTGTCAGAATTCTATGAAACCAATGAGTATTCTGTGCTTTTTTCAACAGCCTTGCCCTGCTACATTCAATGAATCACCTGCATATACTCTTGGGTCTCTTTGTTCTTGCACCCACTTTAAGTTTAAATTGCATTTCTGCATTATTCTATACAAGGTATTACTCTCACTCACGTTATGAATAGTTAAGTGGCTGTATATGTAATGACCTCCTGGGAGGAAAGGAAAATCTCTTAAGAATTGGGAGCACGGGTTATTTCTCCAATGCCCTGCACCTTGTAATCCTCATCAAACAGCGATATTAGTGTCCTTCTTGTAGTCAGTTCTACAATCATTCAGGGAAACTTCAAGAATAATGGACTGGATACTGCACCTGGATGACTGGATACTGCACCTGCATCTCTCCCACCAGCTTGTTTTTCCTGCATCCTCAAATGGACAAGGTTCCAGGGAAGGCAAAGAAAACGCAGCAGCGTTGACATTCATGACTGGGAGAAGCTCATTACCAATTGTTCACAACGACGACAACTTGTCCATCTGACTGCATCCTGCTCAAGTCTAAATATCATAGTGATGAAGCAGAGCAATAGACAATAGGTGCAGGAGTAGGCCATTCAGCCATTCGAGCCTGCACCACCATTCAATATGATCAGGAGGAGACATGGGCGGCCGTGGCTGACAAGGGAAGTAAAGAAACATATAAGGTTAAAAGAGAAAAAGTATAACTTAGCGAAGATAAGCGGGAAAACGGAGGACTGGGAAGCTTTTAAAGAACAACAGAGGATTAGTAAGAAGGAAATACGCAGAGAAAAAATGAGGTACGAAGGTAAACTGGCCAAGAATATAAAGGAGGATAGTAAAAGCTTTTTTAGGTATGTCCAAGGCAAAAAAATGGTTAGGACAAAAATTGGGCCCTTGAAGACAGAAGCAGGGGAATATATTACTGGGAACGAAGAAATGGCAGAGGAATTAAATGGGTACTTCAGATCTGTGTTCACTGGGGAAGACACAAGCAATCTCCCTGAGGTAACAGTGGCTGAAGGACCTGAACTTAAGGGAATTTCTATTTGCCAGGATTTGGTGTTGGAGAGACTGTTAGGTCTGAAGGTTGATAAGTCTCCGGGACCTGATGGCCTGCATCCCAGGGTACTGAAGGAGGTGGCTCGGGAAATCGTGGATGCGCTGGTGATTATTTTCCAGAGTTCAATAGAATCGGGGTTGGTTCCTGAGGATTGGAGGGCGGCTAATGTTGTGCCACTTTTTAAGAAGGGTGGGCGGGAGAAAGCAGGAAATTATAGACCAGTTAGTCTGACCTCAGTGGTGGGAAAGATGCTGGAGTCTATTATAAAGGATGAAATTACGGCACATCTGGATAATAGTAACAGGATAGGACAGAGTCAGCATGGATTTATGAAGGGGAAATCATGCTTGACTAATCTTCTTGAATTTTTTGAGGATGTAACTCGGAAGATGGACGAGGGAGATCCAGTGGATGTAGTGTACCTGGACTTTCAGAAAGCTTTTGATAAAGTCCCACACAAGAGGTTAGTGAGTAAAATTAGGGCGCACGGGATTGGGGGCAAAGTACTAGATTGGATAGAGAATTGGTTGGCTAACAGGAAACAAAGGGTAGTGATTAACGGCTCCATTTCGAAATGGCAGGCAGTGACCAGTGGGGTACCGCAGGGATCCGTGCTGGGACCGCAGCTTTTTACAATATATGTAAATGATATAGAAGATGGTATCAGCAATAACATTAGCAAATTTGCTGATGACACAAAGCTAGGTGGTAGGGTGAAATGTGATGAGGATGTTAGGGGATTACAGGGTGACCTGGACAAGTTAGGTGAGTGGGCAGATGCATGGCAGATGCAGTTTAATGTGGATAAATCTCTGGTTATCCACTTTGGTGGCAAGAACAGGAAGGCAGATTACTACCTCAATGGTATCAAATTAGGTAAAGGGGCTGTTCAGAGAGATCTGGGTGTTCTTGTCCACCAGTCAATGAAGGCAAGCATGCAGGTACAGCAGGTCGTGAAGAAGGCTAATAGCATGCTGGCCTTCATAACAAGAGGGATTGAGTATAGAAGCAAAGAGGTGCTTCTGCAGCTGTACAGGGCCCTGGTGAGACCACACCTGGAGTACTGTGTACAGTTCTGGTCTCCAAATGTGAGGAAAGACATTCTGGCTATTGAGGGAGTGCAGCGTAGGTTCACGAGGTCAATTCCTGGAATGGCAGGATTGCCTTACACGGAAAGACTGAAGCGACTGGGCTTGTATACCCTTGAGTTTAGAAGACTGAGAGGGGATCTGATTGAAACGTATAGGCTTATGAAAGGACTGGACACTCTGGCAGGAGGGAGCATATTTCCGTTGATGGGGGAGTGCCGAACCAGAGGACACAACTTAAAAATACGGGGTAGACCATTTAGGACAGAGATGAGGAGAAACTACTTCACACAGAGAGTGGTGGCTGTGTGGAATGCTCTGCCCCAGAGGGCAGTGGAGGCCCAGTCTCTGGATTCTTTTAAGAAAGAATTGGATAGAGCTCTTAAAGATAGTGGAGTCAAGGGGTATGGAGATAAGGCTGGAACAGGATACTAATTAGGAATGATCAGCCATGATCATATTGAATGGCGGTGCAGGCTCGAAGGGCAGAATGGCCTACTCCTGCATCTATTGTCTATTGTCTATTGTCTATTATCATGGCTGATTATTCCTAATCAGTATCCTCTTCCTGCCTTATCTCCATAACCCTTGATTCCACTATCTTTGAGAGCTCTGCAATGGAAGGGAAAGAGAGAAAAGGAAGTTAAAAATCACACAACACCAGGTTATAATCCAACAGGTTTATTTAGAAGTACTATCTTTTCCAAATAAACCTGCTGGAATATAAGCTGGTGTTGTGTGATTTTTAACTTTGTCCACCCCAGTCCAACAGCGGCTCCTCCAAATCAGAGAAAAGGAAGCTATTGCTGCACTGCAGGCCCATTCCCTCATCAGGCAACTTGCTCCTGCCTCTCAATGCTCTATAAGTCGAGAAGCGAGCTGTTCAGTTACAGTAAGGCCAACAGTAGAAACTCATGACTCTAAGCACAAGTCCCCTTTGAATCAAGGGATAGTGGACACTGCACATTGTATTGCTTTAATTCTCTTTTCTAATCGAGTTGTCAACATCTTGAACCAGAGAAAGGCTGATGGAGCATAATGTTGTCTGTGGTTTGGTTTTATCAATGTGTTATGTAATCCACACGCTTCTGTTCTCACACAACACAATACCAGGCCACAGCAAGGTCATTGAGCGGTCACTGACAGCACACACATGCCATCTAAAATATATATATAAAGCAGATCTTCTGAGAGAAAAGAAAATGTTCTGATAAGGTTTGATTCAGAGTACTGTGGGTTCAACTAAAGTAAACCTAGTGAGAGGGGGACTCCCCTAACACAGTGTCTTGTGGACTCCAGCAACTTTCTACTATTCCTAACTGTGATGGTTTAACAGGGAGCACCATCATTTGGTATAGTATTGTACTAAACCAAGCTTATAAGGTCCCAGGTTCAAACTCAAGTCTGTGCTGATTTATTTGATCTCACTTGATACAATAGCCAGGGGAGTGGGGTAATGAAATTAGCCTCTAGGCTCATTGCGTAATGACTGTAGGTATAGAGTCAGCTGTAGAGAAGGATTACAGGATATCTGATAGAGATGTTCAAAATGATGATTTGCTAATGATATAGGAGAAATGGGAAAAAGTATTTCTACTTGCTGGGGGCGGTGGGGGGGGGGGGGGGGGAAAGAACAGGGAAACGGGGGATGGGGGTGGGGTGTCGATAACCAGAGAGTAATACTCAGAGAGTAGTAAAGGTATGGAATGCTTTGCCTGCAATGGTAGTATGTTCGCCAACTTTAAGTACGGTTAAGTCGTCGTTGGACAAGCATATGGACGTACATGGAATAGTGTAGGTTAGATGGGCTTCAGATTGGTATGACAGGTCGGTGCAACATCGAGGGCCGAAGGGCTTGTACTGCGCTGTAATGTTCTATGTTCACTGTAACATCAGAGATTTAAGGTAGTTGGAAAAGAAAGCCGAATTGGGGTAATGAAAATTTCTTTTAATGAAGCAAGTTGCCATGAAAGCAGATTCAAATAATTCTCATCATAGGCAAGTGAATAAGTGCTTGAAGTGGGGATATCTGCACAACAATGGGAAATGAGCTGGAGAAAGTGAGAAAATGGCCAACCCTTTCCCAGGTCTGGCACAGATGCAGTAAATTAAATGGCCGACTTGTGTGTTATACCATTATACAATTCTGCGGGTGAAAAGAGCCATGAAGTTTCCTCATTGAAACAATCTGCCAAAGCATTATGTCTGAGCTGGCAGAAAGAACAATGCTAACTTTAGAAGGACACCAGAGTGTGGCTGGTACACATGGACTGACCATCATACAATCCTAAGATATAGCAGCAGAATTAGACTAGTTGATCCATTGGGTCGGCTTCATTATTAAATCATGGCTGTTATGTTTCTCAATCTCATTAGAACATAGAACTATTCAGCACAGCAATGGACCCTTCAGCCCAGGATGTTGCACAAACATGACATCAAGTTGAATTAATCTCTTCTGTCCACTCTTAGTCCATATCCCTTCATTTCTTGCATATTCATATGCTAATCTAAAAGTTCCTTAAATGTCCCTATCATATCTGCCTCCACCATCACCCCGGCAGCATGTTCCAAACTACTATCACTCTGTGTTAAAAAACCTGACCCTCACATCTCTTTTGAACTTTCCTCCTCTCACCTTAAATATATACCCACTATTTTTAAACATTCTCAGAAAAAGATTCTGATCACCTACCCTGTCTAGAACATAGAACATAGAAGAATACAGCGCAGTACAGGCCCTTTGTCCCTCAATGTTGTGCCGATCCAAGCCCACCTAACCTACACTAGCCCACTATCCTCCATATGCCTATTCAATGCCAGCTTAAATGCCCATAAAGAGGGAGAATCCACCACTGCTACTGGCAGGGCATTCCATGAACTCACGACTCACTGAGTAAAGAACCTACCCTAACATCTGTCCTATACCTACCACCCCTTAATTTAAAGCTATGCCCCCTTGTAATAGTTGACTCCATACATGGAAAAAGGTTCTCACGGTCAACCCTATCAAAACCCCTAATCATCTTGTACAGCTCTATCAAGTCACCCCTAAACCTTCTTTTCTCCAATGAAAACAACCCCAAGTGCCTCAGCCTTTCCTCATACAATCTTCCTACCATACCAGGCAACATCCTGGTAAACCTTCTCTGCACCCGTTCCAGTGTCTCCACATCCTTCCTATAGTATGGCGACCAAAACTGCACACAATACTCCAGATGTGGCCGCACCAGAGTCTTATACAACTGCAACATGACCTCAGGACTCCGGAACTCAATTCCTCTACCAATAAAAGTCAGTACGCCATATGCCTTCTTCACAGCACTATTTACCTGGGTGGAAACTTTCAAAGATCTGTGTACATGGACACCAAGATCCCTCTGCTCATCCACACTACCAAGTATCTGACCATTAGCCCAGTACTCTTACCAAAGTGAATCACCTCACACGTAGCTGCATTGAACTCCATTTGCCACCTTTCTGCCCAGCTCTGCAGCTTATCTATATCCCGCTGTAACCTGCCACATCCTTCCTCACTATCAACAACTCCTCCAACTTTTGTATCATCTGCAAACTTGTTCACCCAACCTTCTAACCCCTCCTCCAGGTCATTTATAAAAATGACAAACAGCAATGGTCCCAAAACAGATCCTTGCGGAACACCGCTAGTAACGGCACTCCAAGATGAACCTTTACCATCAACTACTACCCTCTGTCTTCTTACAGCCAGCCAATTCCTAATCCAAACCTCCAACTCACCCTCAATGCCATACCTCTGTATTTTTTGCAGTAGTCTACCATGGAGAACCTTATCAAATGCCTTACTAAAATCCATATACACCACATCTACCGCTTTCCCCTCGTCCACCTCCTTAGTCACCTTCTCAAAGAATTCAATAAGGTTTGTGAGGCACGACCTGCCCTTCACAAAACCATGCTGACTATCCTTGATCACATCATTCCTATCCAGATGTTCATAAATCCTATCCCTTACAATTCTCTCTAAGACTTTGCCCACAACAGAAGTGAGACTCAACAGCCTAGAGTTACTAGGGTTATCCCTACTCCCCTTCTTGAACAAGGGAACCACATTTGCTAGCCTCCAGTCTTCTGGCACTATTCCTGTAGACAACGAGGACATAAAAATCAAGGCCAATGGCTTTGCAATCTCCTCCCTTGCTTCCCAGAGAATCCTAGGATAAATGCCATCAGGCCCAGGGGACTTATCTATTTTCACCCTTTCCAGAATTTCCAACACCTCTTCCCTACATACCTCAAAGCCATCCAGTCTACTTAATTGTGACTCAGTATTCACATCGGCAACAATGTCCTGTTCCTGAGTGAATACTGACGAAAGGTATTCATTCAGTGTCTCCCCAATCTCTTCAGCCTCCACACGCAACTTCCCACTACTATCCTTGACGGACCTATTCCTACCCTAGTCATTCTTTTATTCCTGACATACCTATAGAAAGCCTTAGGGTTTTCCCTAATCCTACCAACTAAGGACCTTTCATATCTCCTCCTTGCTGCTCTTAGCTCTCTCTTCAGGTCCTTCCTGGCTACATTATAACTCTCAATCGCCCCAATTGAACCTTCACACCTCATCTTTACATAGGCCGCCCTCTTCCATTTAACAAGGGATTCCAATTCCTTATTAAACCACGGCTCCCGCACACTACCTTTTCCTCCCTGCCTGACAGGTACTTATCAAGGACACTCAATAGTTGCTCCTTGAACAAGCTCCACATATCAATTACGCCCTTGCCTTGAAGCCTACTTTTCCAAGCCACACATCCTAAGTCATGCCTCACCGCATCATAATTTCCCTGCCCCCAGCTATAACTCTTACCCTGCAGTGCACACTTATCCCTCTCCATCACTAAAGTAAAAGTCACCGAATTGTGGTCACTGTCCCCAAAGTGCTCACCTACCTCTAATTCTAACAGCTGGTCTGGTTCGTTACCCAGACCCAAATCCAGTATGGCCTCACCTCTTGTTGGCCTATCTACACATTGTGTCAGGAAACCCTCCTGCACACATTGGACAAACACTGACCCATCTAACGAACTTGAGCTACAGCTTTCCCAATCAATATCAGGAAAGTTAAAGTCCCCCATAACAACCACCCTATTACTGTCACTCTTCTCCTGAATCATCCTCGCAATCCTTTCTTCTACATTTCTAGGAATATTAGGAGGCCTGTAAAAAGACTCCTAACAGGGTGACCTCACCTTTCCTATTCCTAACCTCAGCCCAAACTACCTCAGATGGCGAGTCTTCATCCATCGTCCTTTCCACCGCTGTAATGCTATCTTTGACAAGCAATGCCACACCTCCCCCTCTTTTACCCCCACTTCTGACCCTACTAAAACATTTAAACCCTGGAACCTGCAACAGCCAATCCTGTCCCTGCTCTACCCATGTCTCCGTAATAGCCACAACATCGAAGTCCCAGGTACCAACCCATGCTGCAAGTTCATCTCATGCTTTTATAGGCTTCGATCAAGTCTCCCCTCAGCCTCTGTTACTCCAGAGAAAACAACCTGAGTTTTTCTAGCCTCTCCTTATAGCTCTGACCTTCTCATCCAGGCAGCATCCTGGGAAATGCTCTCCAAAGCATCCACATTCTTCCTGTAATGTGGTGACCAGAATTAATACAATCCTCTAAGTGTGGCCTAACCAAAGTCTTATAAACCTGCAACCTGACATCATGACTTTTGTATTCAATTCCCCAATCAATAAAGGCAAGTATAATATACACCTTCTTTACCACCCTATCTACTTATATGGGCACTTTCAGGGAGCTACGGACTTGAACTCTAAGATCCGTCTCTACATCAATGCTGTTGAGGGTCCTGCCATTTACTGTATACTTTTCCCTAACATTTGATCTCCTAAAGTGCAGCACCTCACACTTACACAGATTAAACTCCATCTGCCATTTCTCCACCAATACCTGCAACTGATTTATATCCCACTGTATCCTTTGACAACTTTCTGCACTATTCACAACTCCACTGAGTTTTGTATCATCTGCAAACGTACTAATCCACCCATCTACATTTTCATCCAAATCATTTATATACATATCACAAACAGCAGAGGTCCCAATACTGATCCCTGAGGAACAGCACTACGGTCACAGACCTCCAGCCAGAAAAACATCCTTCCATGACCACCCTCAGCCTTCTATGACTAAGCTAATTCTGAATCCATGTGGCCAAGTCACCGTGGATCCCATGCATTTTAATGTTCTGGATGAGCCTATCGTGAGGGACCTTGTCAAAAGCCTTACTAAAATCCATTTAGACAACATCCACAGTTCTACCCTCATCAATCACCTTTATCACCAATTCAAAAATTTCAATCAAGGTAATAAGACATGACATGCCTTGCACAAAGCCATGCTGACAGTTCCTAATTAGGCCATATTTTTCCAAACACGCATAAATCCTATCCCTAAGCATTCTCTCCAATAACGTCCCAACCACCAATGTGAGACTCACTGGTCTATAGTTCCCTGGATTATTCCTATTTCCCTTCTTGAACACAGGAACAATGTTAACGACTCATCAATCCTCTGTGACCTCTCCAGTGGCTAATGAGGAAACAAAGATCTTAGTTAAGGCCCCAGCAATCTCCTCTCTTGCCTCTCTCAATAACCTGGAGATACCATTGGGCTCTGGGGACTTACCCACCTTAATGTTCCTCAAGAGATTTGCAACCACTTTTTTCTTGATCTCAAAATGCCCTAACATATTAGCATGCTCCACACAAATCTCACTATCCTCCATTTTCTTCTCCTAGATGAATACTGACACAACATACTCATTTAGAAGCTTGCCCACATCCTCGGCCTCAGTGTACAAGTTCCCTCCTTTATCCTTGAGTGGTCTTACCTTCACCCTAGTTATCTGCTTGTTTTTAATGTACGTATAGAATACCTTGGGATTCTCATTAACCCTACTTGTTAAAGTCATTTCATGGCCCCTGTTGCTCTCCTAATTCCTTGCTTGAGTTCTTTTCTGTTTTCTTTATATTCCTCATGAGCCCTGTCCAATTTTATCTTCTTAAATCTTTACATGTACTACTTTTGTCCTTTTGACTAAACTCACAACCTCCCTTCTTATCCAAGTATCCCTACCTTCTCCCCATAGCCTATGATCCTTTACTAATCAGGAACCTGTCTATCGCAGTCTTAAAAACACTCTATGACTTGGCTTCCACAGGGGTCTGCTGCAATGGGTTCCACAAATTCACCACCCTCCAGCTGAAGGAATTCTTCTTCATCTCAGTTCTAAAGGATTGTCCCTCCACTCTGCAGCTCGGGTCCTAGTCTTTCCTATCGGTGGAAACATCTTCTATACATCCAATCTATCCAGGCTCCTGAGTATTCTACAAGTTTCAATGAGATTCCCCTTATTCTTCTAAACTCCATCGAGTACAGACCCAGAATTCCTCACTGCTCCTCCTCCCCTTCATTCCTGGGATCACTCTTGTCAACCTCTCCTGGACTCCCCCCTTCAGGGCCAGCAAAGTTCTTCCTTATATACGGGGCCCAAAACTGCTTATAATATTCTAAAAGCGGTCTGAACAGAGCACTATACAGCCTCAGCAGTGCATCCCTGCTCTTGTATTCTAGACCTCTCCAACTGAACGCTAACATTGTATTTGTTTTCCTAACCGCCAATTGAACCAGCATATTAAGCTTCAGAGAATCCTGAACTAATCTTTTGTGCTTCAAATTTCTGAAACCTTTCCCGGTTTAGAAAACACTCTTTCCACCTCACACTTTCCCATATTGTATTCCATTTGCCACTTAATTGTTCGTTTGTCTAACTTGTCCAGGTCTTTCTGCAGCCTCTCCACTTCCTCAACAATACCTATCCCTCCACCTATCTATGTTATCTGAAAACGTAGCGTACAACATGAATGGTTGTGGTCTCAACACGGACCTCTGCAGAACTCCAGTGGTCAACAGCTGCCATCTGAAAGCAGACCACTCTCTCTGCCTTCTGCTAGTCAACCCAACCCTCTATCCTTGACAATACTTTGCCCCAAACACCATGGGCTCTTATCTTATTTAGCAACCAGTATAAGTACTCCAAAGAGAGCAGAGAAGATTAGATTTGATTCCCTACAGTGTGGAAACAGGCCGTTCAGACCAACCAGTCCACACCAACCTTCTGAAGAGTAACCCACTCAGACCTACTTCCGTCTGATTAATGCACCTATAACACTATGGGCAATTTAACATGACCCACCGATCTTTGGACTGTGGGAGGAAACCCACACAGACAAAAGGAGAATGGGCAAATTTCACACTCAGTCGCCCAAGGCTGGAATTGAACCTGGAACCCTAACATTGTGAGGTAGCAGTGCTAACCACTGTGCCACTGTGCCAAACTGAACAAATGACATACACTGGTCGAAAGGGATTTTCAGGTGTCATTCATAACTAATGAAACTTGTAGTGATTAGGTCATACTGATCAAAGCACACCAAGAATACTGAGTAAAGGACAGTCAGCACCAGAATTGCTCCCTCAAACAGAAAAAAAGGAAGCATTTTATATTGAATTAAAACATAATGCATCATAAATATTAAAAGATACCAGTAACTAACATGGCAATCTCATGTTGTAATCTAATCTTACAGCTCATATGGCAACTATAAAGCATTTGAACTCTGAACTTTATGACATCATCCCTATCTCCTCTGTTAAATTACAGTCTCCTATTTGTTTCCATGTAGCCTTTAGTCCATATTTACAACATCTGAGCCTCTCAGTTAGATTCCAACCTAAAGAGTCATCCTTTCACTCTGAGGCTGTGCTCTCAGGTCCCAGTCTCTCCTATGAGTGGAAACATCTTCTCCACGTCCACTCTATCCAAGCCTCTCAGTATTCTGTAAGTTTCAAAGAAATCCCCCCACATTCAATGATTAGATTAGATTCGGTTCAATTCCCTACAGTGTGGAAACAGGCCCTTCGGCCCAACAAGTCCACACCGACCCTCTGAAGAGCAACCCACGCAGACCCATTCCCCTACATTTACCCCTTCACCTAACACTATAGGCAATTTAGCATGGCCAATTCACCTAACCCACACATCTTTGGAAACCGGAGCACCCGAAGGAAACCCACGCAGACCCGGGGAGAATGTGCAAACTCCACACAGACAGTTGATCAAGGCGGGAATTGAACCCGGGTCTCTGGCACTGTGAGGCAGCAGTGCTAACCACTGTGCCACCGTGCCCCCCAAAACTGTATTCCAAATGCGGTCTGAACAGATCCTTATCCATCCTCAACAGTGAATCCCTGCTTTTGTACTCCCAAGTATCTGTTCTATCCAAACACTTTGTTCCAGTTTGAACACCTGAAATGACTGTCATAAGCCCTCTGGGTCCTCTTCCATACCACACTGCATGGTCTTAGCCAGCTGTCTGTACGTCCTCAGCTGGTCACCATACAATTGACTGAAGTTCAATCCCGGACCCTACAGCTTGCAAAGTGACAAAGCGATCTGCTCATTCACCTAATTACCTCAGTATGTTATTGGCACATCCTTAAATCAGCTGGAACTACTTCTTGAAACTGATTCTTTGATAGCGCTAGACGTGATAGCGATAGCAACAACTCGCATTTATATAGCACAGTAAGCACAGTAAAATGGCTGGAAATAACTTATGAGACCGCAATTGGGCAAAACCTGGGTCTGAGTTAAACAATGTGGTACTAGGGCAGGTGGACAAAGTGATCAGATGTAAGGAGAATTTGAAAGGGAGAGGTGGAGGGGGAGGGGAGCTTTCAAGAAGGAATTCTTGAGCTTGGGCGGGGTTGCCTAAGTCACCATCATGGGGTAAAGGATGTCAGGGCATTCACGGCACAGAATCTGAAAAGGATTGGAGCAACGTGGACTATGGCTGGATGTGTGGCAGAATCAGACAAACAGTTCAGTGACAACCTTCTCCATGTCAAGATCATGTCATTCCATCTTTATGCTTTTCACAAGTGGTGTGGTGAGGAAATCTCAACAAGGAAATCAGCCCGTGTACCTGGTGGATTCAGCTCGTCACTTGTTCCAACCCTCTGATACGCTGAATGCTGGACAACGTCATCACAGGGGCATGATCCATGACCATGAACCACACACACACATACACAAACACACACAAAAATATACACACACAAAAACACACACAAATATATACACACACACACACTCCATTAAAGAGCACTGGCATCTGACGTCTGCAATACTCTCCCCCCATCCCCCCCTCACCCCCCAATCACTGCACAGCCGTTCAAGAAGCATCGACTCGCACAGCAGGGGTCTCAGTGACTGGCATTGAGAAGGCTACTGTGGTGACACTTGGACACAACCAGGCACCCAGCTTACAGAATGGAGTGGACTGTATTTCAGGACTGCTCGCTTTCTCTCTCAACATACGATTGCGTTGTGCCTATCTGTATGCTCATATGTTCCATGCCTTCCTTGCCATGCCATGCTTGTTCAGTCAGAGCCAAAGGCTTTCACTCCTACCAATTTGGGAAACTCTTTAGTACAGCCACACAGACAAGCTACTGACCAGTCCTGAGGTGGGTGGAGGTGGTGGGGTGTGTACTCTGACACATCAGTTTAACACCTGATGGATATTTGTGTAGCAAATACACTGCACGTGCTTTCAAAAGAAATGGCAGAATGTGGTTGGGACTGGTACTCAATTCACTCCAGTCAAGTGGAGGCTGCTGGTGATCAGAAAGCTTGGCACAATCAGTCACAGTCACATTTCACACAAAATTCCAACACAATTGTAGTCTGCTTGGGAGACATGCAGTGAAGGCATCTGTCCCAGTACAGTCAGGAGAGCCATCAGCACTTAGTCTGGGAAGGACAGCACATGCAGAAACGGGAATTATGTACCATCAGTCAGGAGTCTGCAAATACAGTGATCAGGGGTCCGGTAAGTGAATCCGAGAGATTGGTCATTGACGTCTGTCAGGGATTTCAGGTGAATACAGTCGTGTCTGTGAATAATTTAGGAGGGTTGAAGAGAGACCACGGAGCAGTGGGGAAGATCAGTGACAGAAGAGGGTGGGGCTGGAAAGCGGAGGCATATGTAGTAATAGGGACAGGGAGAGTGATGGGGGATGACTGAAGGTGAATGGAGGGAATGCAGAACAGCAACAGGATATAGTTAGGTTATTGGACCGGGTGTTATTGATGGTCACCATTACTGTGGTCCTGACAGGGTGAGCTTAAAGAAGTAGTGTGGGCATCATCAAGGTGAAACGCAGTGGGTAGAGAGAATTGCTGCAATCAAAGTTCAACATGATTGGTCTCCACATTGGGAGGATGGATTGAAATAGAATGAGGGTGTGGAGTGAGGTAAAAGAGGAGGCTGTGGAGGGTGCGTGGGGACTACCTGATAACCAGCTGACACCATCAACCGAGAGCTGCATTCCCAGCCAACACTTTCCATTCTCTAGATGCAATGTGCAACTGGAAAATGTCTGGATTAAGGCCCATGGTGGGCAGAGAAAGGGTCAGTTTGATGACCAAAAGCATGGGTTCCCCATTTGCTGGATGCCACAATATTATAAAGACAAGAACATGAATTAGCCATCATGCAAAGCACAACAACATTGGACATGCCATCATTGCGTTGCCCACTTGCTTAGCATTCAGATTGAGGGATCTCAGGGGTCAGGTACTGGCCAAAGATAATTTGCTACCTGCCATTGTTGCTTGTGGATAGGAATTTGGGATCTTAATAATGTTGAAGTTTAGCAGCAATAATGGACGCTACTGATTGAAAGGGAACCACTACTCTTGCAACTTTCAGGAGTCCACATCACTGTCTGTTAAGTAAAGTGCTATGATAGTCTATGCTGAGTGCAGTGTGAGGTTTAGTGTTTGTTGTGGGCTTTGGGGAAAGGGTGATGCTACGCTTCATAGAATGCCTACTGTTCAGAAATGAGCCATTCGAGTGTACACTGACCCTCCAAAGAGTATCCCATCCACATCCCTTACCCTACAACACTGTATTTCCCATGGCTAATCCACCTAGCTTGCACATCCCTGGACACGATGGGCAATTTAGCATAGCCAGTCCATCTAATCTGCACATCTTTGGATTGTGAACAAAACTGGAGCATCCAGAGGAAACCCATGCAGTCATGGGGAGAATATACAAACTTCACGCAGACCGTCACCCGAGGCTGGAATCGAACCAGGGTCCCTGGATTTATGGATAGGCCAGCTACGTTCCCAAATCCCATTGCTGGGGCTGCAGCGTGAGGCAGCGATGCTGACCACTGCACTACCATGCCACCCTGGGCTCTCCCTTTTCAATAACAAGCACTGGTTACTCAGCAAGGCATCTTCAGCAAGTTAGGGCACAGCTTGAGGCTAAATTGTGGATGTCTGATGCAGACTTATCCTCACAATCTGCTCCCAGCAGATCTCAGTGTGTGGAGGAGTGTGTTCAATACCAACTGCAGGGTAGACCTGCTTGACCTGACTGAGAGCCAAAAAACTTTCACTCCTTCATTCTCAAATTTCCACAGAGAGTGCTGGGCCCTGCACTTGTCGCATGGCACCCGGATGCCACCCTGAGAAGATACAGGGGGAAGCAGGACTGATGTCAAGCCCAGGAGTTGCAGCAGGTCCCTGCACAGAATGTGGAGCCTGGGGAGAACTTACAGCTGCAGGACCCTTCAGGACGTGTGTGTGACAGGAGGCCCCGAGACCTCCAGCTCTGTCTCCATTTTCTGGTCATGAGTACGGCACACGCTCCATATTGGCTTGGACACTGAGATGTACCGAGGTCGGAGTGTGATCTAAGGGATGCGGGAATGGGAGGCTATTGTCTCCCAGTGCTTGTGAAAGTCACTGCAGTATTAAATGTTGATGTGACTGGCTCCTTCCAGGGAGCGATTGAAGACCCGTGTGGGATCTCTCGGTCATGCCCCACTAATGCACCAGGACAGCGGCCAATGCCATTGGCGCACCTGCTCATTTCCTTTGGCAAGGTCCGCGCTGCAGCCCCGCAAATGGGATTCGGGAAAAATAGCTGGCCTCCCCCTAGGTGCAGTGTGCCATGAACTGCACACACGTGGCACTGACAGGGCATAGCACCACGGAATTCATCCACAGGAAGGGGTTCCATTTGATTATTGTTCAGGAAGAGGACATTGCGGAAGAGGAGGCTAACCTTGTTCATGACTGAGCTGAGCTGCTTCAGTCTCAACAAGACAGACAGAACCTCATTGGCGAACAGTGTGACACTGGAAAAGCACAGCAGGTCAGATAGCATCCGTGGAGCAACAGAGTCGACGTTTTGAGCATAAGCCCTTCATCCTACTTCCAACAGAAGAGAGTTGGGTGCGGACAATCACTGACTCGAAATATTTTGCCCATGATACTGAAATCTAATTAGTATTTTAGGGCACAGTTCAGCTCCTGCTGTCGATCTCTTTTGTCCCCTTTACCATTCTGTAAAATGTACACTTGTGTTTGTATCTGTCTAATTGCTTACCTGTATGCGATGTCCGCCAACCATTTCCCTGTCTGCAGTAGCCATTGAGGAATGGATAATGCCAACTTAGAGAGGTTGCTCATTTGTAATGCAGCAGTGCACAGATAAAGTGTGTGACCTGATGGCTATACAGCAGCTGAGATCAGGAAATAGTTTTGTACATACCAGGGAGTGTCAACCATGTTGGCTATGTGACATGGGTCCCATAACTTCATGGCTACTGTGTCATTACATTCATGGATCGCCAACGTTTGTCCAGGTGCTCAACAACCTTTCAAGGATGGCACATGAGCATGGGGGTCTTAGAGGATATTTGGTGGACTGGTGAGTTTTTCCAAGATTGGCCCGTGGCAAGATGGGCCAGAAATTGAATTGGAAAGATGTTTTCAGGGTGTGGTAGATAATGAATGTGGTGAGTTTAGTAAGATGTCTTGCTGGCACTCAGGGCAGAAGACCCTCCAAATAAAATTAACACAGTTCGAACTTAGCCAAAAAAATGCAAAGTTTAGTCCACGAGGTCAACTTTCTTGAAGAGTTCGATAATTGGATGGATAAAAGACAGGTTGAACAATCATAGAATCCCAATAGTGTGGAAAGAGGCCATTCAGCCCATCAAGTCTGCACTGACCCTCTGAAGAACATCCCACCCTATCGTCCTAAACCCAAACATTTCCCATGGCTAACCCACATAACCAGCATAATCCTGGACACTACAGGGCAATTTATTAAGACAAATCCATCCAACCTGCACTTCTTTGGACTGTGGGAGGAAACTGGAGCACCCAGAGGAAACCTATGCAAATACAGGAAAAATGTGCAAACTCCACACAGACAGTTATCTAAGGTTGAAATTGAACCCAGGTCCCTGGTGCTATGAGATGGCAGTGCTAACCACTTAGCCACCATGCCATCCAATCCACCTAACACTCAAATATTTCTTTTAACATGGCTATGGAGAAAACCAAGCACGTACACTAATGTGTTTTAGGATTTTGTGCATCACATGTACTCTCCTGTCTTTATTCCTCTTTAGCTGTGGAAAAATGATGGAATAAACACTTCACTGGACTGTGACTAAATTACAACATAAACTTACTAAAAGTAAATGAATAAGTGAACTTAGTGGCAATGACATACAGCAGATATTACAGTCTTTATATGTTTAACTACTCCCCTTGGAGTTGGTCAAGAAAAAGTAACTAATTGATGGTCTAAATGGTAATATAAATAAGTGACTGTTCTTCCTCTAACCATCCATGAAGTCCAAGTTCTAAGCATCAAAGGAACTTATAATAATGGGAATGTAGGTGTGGACTTTGCTGGAAAAGGATTGATAGTAGGTTCCCCTACACCCAAATGACCACACAAGCTCAAAGTGCCGGTTCACGATCATCTTAGAGTCGCAGAGTCATAGAGATGTACAGCATGGAAACAGACCTCCTTTTTAAATTTCTGCCTAACTCTCTGTAATCTCCCTTCAGAATCTCAACCTTTTCCCTTCCTATGTTGTTGGTTCCAATGTGGACAATGACCTCCCGCTGGCCCCTCTCCCCTGTGAGAACATTCTGCACCCTCTCTGAGACATCCTTGATCCTGGCACCAGGCAAACAACACACCATTCTTCTGCAAGGAAATTAGATATGGCAATGCCTGGACCAAATGGATTTAAAAGAAGGATTGGATATTTACAGGGTTAAAACCAATCATCCATAGTAGGTTTGGATAGAGATTCATCAAGAAACCAGAGGTACAGAGTTAAACTATGAATCTTCCAGTTCAACATCCTGCAGATTACTCGTGACCAGAGATTGAATTGGACTCACCATGTAAACACACTGGCTACAAGAGCAGGGCAGAGGCTAGGAATACTGCTTGAGTAACTCCCCTCCTGACTCCCCAAAGCCTGTCCACCATCTACAAGGCTCAAGTCAGGAGTGTGACGGAAAACTCCCCACTTGCCTGGATGGGTGTAGCTTCAGCAAAACGCAAGAATTCACACCATGGAATGCAAGCAACCTACATAGAGTCATAGAGATGTACAGCATGGAAACAGATCCTTCGGACCAACTCTTCCATGCTGACCAGATCTCCCAACCCAATTTAGTCCCATCTGCCAGCACCCGGCCCATATCCTACCAAACCCCTCCTATTCATATACCCATCCAAATGCCTTTTAAATGTTGAAATTGTACCAGCCTCCACCACTTCCTCCAGCAGCTCATTCCATACACGTTCCACCCTCCGTGTGAAAAAGTTGCCCCTTAGGTCTCTTTTATATCTTTCCCCTCTCACCCTAAACCTATGCCCTCTAGTTCTGGACTCTCCAACCCCTGCTGACCACCACCTGAGGAATAGCAGTGTGTATCATCTACAAGATGCTATGCAGAAATTCTCCAAGGCAACTTAAACAGCACATTCCAAACCCATGACCACTACCAGGCAGATACATGGGATCACCGCCACCTGCTAGGTCCTCACTAAGCTGTAGACCATCCTGACCTGGAACTATATCACTATTCCTTTAGTGTCACTGGGTCAAAATCCTGAAAGTACTCCCCCAAAGGTATTGTCGGTCTACCCACAGTAGATCGACTTCAGCAGACAGCTCACCACCACCCTAGGGACAACTAGGGATGGGAAATAAATGCTGGCCCATTTAATGGCACCCATATCACATGAATAAATGTTTCAAAATGCCACTTTGTTAATGTTTTAGTGAATCTCATGCCAGCTTACAGCAAATTATCAGGTGTCCCTTGTGGACATCAAGTCCCAATGCCTGAGCTTCTTTTGAATTCAGATGGAAACAACTAGGTAATTTTGTTTTGTATGCAGCTGGCTTTAAATTATACACCTACCAGGACAAAAATTCTGACATTTCAGTAGGAACAAGAAAACAAAGATCTACTTTTGTCATAATTGTTTAGATTCCAGCTGATACTGCCATTCCTAAGTTACATTACTTCAATTAAACTGAAAACCCGCTGGGACCTATTATTCTACTTTTAAAACTATCTATTGCGAAAGTAACGAGCAGTGTGATATCACAGCAATTAACTTTGAAAGCATATTGGAAGAGTAGGGAGGCATGTAGAGTCAATGCCACAGTCAGATCAATGAGAATGGTGGAGGTGGCTTGAGGGCTGAATGATCTATGCATGCTCCTTATTCTTATATTTGTAACTTAGCGTGGCAGACTCATGATGCGCTGTCATTGCATAGTGACTAAAGGTGGCCTGGTGTTTTATGCTAACTAATGATACAACTTCAGCCTGGATACAATGGAACCTGCCTGAGTGCGTGAGACAAATTCATTTAAAATATAGAATGTAGAATTAGGCCCTTCATCCCAACAAGTCCACACCGACTCTCTGAAGAGCAACCCACCCAGACCAATTCCACTACCCTCCTTCTCCTTTCCACCAATCTGCTCCACCATCCTCTCCGACCCATCGCCATTATCCCACATCGCACTCTCAGCTACTCTTCCCCCACTCCCATTTATCTCCCCACCCCCTCAGCTAACAACCTCAGTCCTGATGAAGGGCTTTTGCCTGAAACATCAGCTCTTCTCCTCCTGGATGCTGCCTGACCTGCTGTGCTTTTCCAGCACCACACTCTCTACTCTACATTTTCCCTGACTAATGCACCTAATATACATGCCCCTGAAAACTATGGGCAATTTAGTATGACCAATTGACCTAACCTGCACATCTTTGGACTGTGGGAGGAAACTGGAGCACCCAGAGGAAACTCACGCAGACACGGGGAGAATGTGCAAACTCCACACAGGCAGTCACCCAAGGTGGGAATCGAACCCAGGTCCCTGAATCTGTGAGGCAGCAGTGCTAACCACTGAGCCACAGATAAGTTATAGGTCAAGTTGTACAACCTATTCCTCCAAGTAAACTGACCCTATTTCATGACTAGTGGGAATGGGCTGTATTGAGAAATGTACCAACAAAACTATCTCTACCTGCCAGTTACAGGGTTGTAGGGTTTGAGCTATAGAGAGAGGCTGAATAGAATGGGTCTATTTCCCCTGGAATGTCAGTGGCTGAGGGAAGACCTTACAGAGGTTTACAAAATCATGAGGGGTATGGATAAGGTAAATACATAGGGTCTTTTCCCTGGGGTGGGCAAATCCAAAACTAAAGGGCATAGGTTTAGAGTGAGAAGGGAAAGATTTAAAAGGGACCTAAGGGGCAACCTTTTCATGCAGAGAGTAGTGCAGGTATGGGGTGAGTTGCCACAGTAAGTGGTGGAGGCTGGTATAATAACAACATTTAAAAGGCATCTGGATGGGTATATGAATAGGAAGCATTTAGAGTGATATGGGCCAAGTGCGGGCAAATGGCACTTGATTAGGACACGTTATCTGGTCAGCATGGATGAGTCAGACTGAAGGGTCATTATGACTCTATAACCACCATCCCACCGTAACTCAGCATCACCTTGGTCCCTGCAATCGCAGCCAAGAGCTGGTTCAGGCAGGCAACGGAGAGCTATCAACCTCAGATTGGTTGCCAGCTCTCAGAGGACGGAATGAAATGTGATTTCATGACTGGGGCTTTAAATACCAGGGAAAGGGGCAGCTCTGGCCATATAAGTGCCCAACAGACACGCATGTGGTAACTTGGTTTCCCATCAAAGTGACGCAGGTCTCCTGCCAGTTCACCAACCAACAGGTAGGACCCATGCTGGGAGTAAAGTAACCAACCCATCACTGCACAGTCTGCAGCCAAAGAGTGCAACCTGGCAGTGTTCCTATCTCTGGGCCAGAAGGTTAGTTTAAGACTCAGCTC
Source organism: Chiloscyllium punctatum (assembly GCF_047496795.1). Classification (NCBI taxonomy): domain Eukaryota; kingdom Metazoa; phylum Chordata; class Chondrichthyes; order Orectolobiformes; family Hemiscylliidae; genus Chiloscyllium; species Chiloscyllium punctatum. The sequence goes on from NC_092764.1 coordinate 15,362,408, forward strand.
CAGAACTGAACACCACATCCAAAATGTCAAAGCAGTACATTGTCTGCTTTCTGAAGTGACCGTTCAAGGTTTCACGGCACAATTTGTAGAAGAGTCGTGAATTCTGGACACTATTTGTCCCTCAACCAATTTCACTAAAACAGAAAAACTAGCCATTGCTTGCATTGTTGTTTGTGGGTCATGCTTTGGTGAAATTTGCCAGCCCTATTTCTTACAGGATGAGAATGACTGCATCATTGCCCAATTAATTGGATGACTGGTTTGCAATGCAGAGTGACACCAACAATATGGAATCAAGTCCTGAACCAGAAAGTCTCACCTTCCCAACCTCAACTCATACCCAAGACATAGTGACCCTCAGCGTACACCACCTCCAGTAGTTTCCTTTCAATGAAAGAGCAATCCTCCAGGACTGTGGCGACTTTTTATTTATAATGACTGCATTTCAAAAGCACTGCATTGGCTGGATCAGGCATTATTGGGTGCCTCGTGAATGAAAGAATTTTTTTCTTCCTTTCTTGTGTTATTATTAATTATCAATGTGATAAAATTGACTTCTGGTGTGACAGCATTGCTTGTTTTCTGCATCTTCATGTATTCAGTAATTAATTCATGGTGTAATTCATGGTAAAATATGGCCTAGACAGCATTGTCCATTTCCCATGAACAAATCATTTTAACTATCACTGTGATATCCATCTCTCTCCAAGTTCTCTTGTAGCTGTCTGAGAGTGTTGTTTCATCGTGTACTCTGCGATTCTCAATCCATGGGACTAGGTTCATATTATTTTATGTCACTGAGTTTGAAGTTTTCCAAAATTTTTCTTGTTCAATGTGGAAATGTTATCTATTGACACCAATGTGGACCACAAATCCTGTAAGGTGGCTGATCTGACTCCAGGGACAAATGTCAGAACCTTCAAGGATAGGGCTCATTATGGGAGGCTCAGTCAATAATTTAGCCACTGATGTTTGGAGATACAACATAAGAACATAGAAGAGCATAGCTCAAGAACAGCCCTTCAGCCCATCATATCAGTGCCAACCATGATGCCATCCTAAACTAATTCTATCTGCCTGCACAAGGTCTGTCTCCCTGCCTGATCATCTGTCTGTAGTAATTTTGGCTTTTGTGATAGTCTAAAATGGGAGATCAGTCACTAGAAAGGAATTCCACTGCTCAGATGCTTCAACCATTTATGATTGATTTGGTCTCCATTGATACAATCCTTTGTTGATTAGCCTTCATGGCTTAGGATGTCTGAGATTCCACTCTTCAAGTATTCACTACAGGAAGTATTGTAAGGAGAATGTTATATTCTTATGTTACATTTAAAAAATTATTTTGTTGCCAGTTATTTCATTTATCAGTTGAAATATTTAGCTATTTAAAGTGCTGCATTTCAACTGTGAGAAAACAGGTACAATATTATGTCTCTTTCTGCTAAAGAAAGCAATACGGTGTTAACATTGATTGCTTCACTTGAAGTCATTTCATATAAAGTTGCAGCTTTCAGGGTCACAACCACAACTTCAAGTGGGGACTTCCTGTATTTTCAGACACTCGGGAGTGTCAACAAACACTTTTATTGACACACTTTTATATATCATTCTGATCTTTCTAGTATAGATTACTTCATCCTGTCCTCGCTCAGTCTCAGCACCATGTGACATGTTACATCATTTTATGCCTTCTCATGATCATTAACAAATGCATTCTGATTATAGTTCAGGGACCAGTAGTGACAAATTCTTTGGGCAGAAGCTTCTCAGCCTTGAATTTTATTTTATTCATGCGTGGGATGAGGGTGTCACTGGACAGGCCAGCATTTATTACCCATCCCCAATTGCCCAGAGAGCAGACAAGAGTTAATTACATTGTTGTAGGCCAGAGCAGGTAAGGTTGGCAGTTTCCTTCCCTCAGTGACCAGTGACCCAGATGGGCTTTTCCAATAATTGACAATGCTCATCGTTAATTCCAGACTTTGAATAAATTCAAATTCGAACCTAAGTCCCCAGAATTTTGCCTGGGTCTCTGGATTAACAGATGAGTGATAATACTGCTGGACCATAGCCTCCCCACTATGATGTGGGCTTTAGCAAGAAATGTTTGGAATGTTAGGTAAAATGTCAAGTGAGGTCATTCTCAACATCAAGACTGAAAAGTCACATTTTCCAACCAATTCCCAGACACCAAAACTTGGAATTTTCACTAGTGAGCAGTGAGAGGCCTATTAACAAGAATTAGCTCTCATTATCACCTCATTACAACTTAATCCTGACTCGTTAATATGCTCTCTCCCACTGACAAGTAACTAAATGCTGAGAATTCCTGACATGAACATCCAAGGGCAGTACTAGTGACTCCAGCTCACCACTTACTCCTCTTAGACTCCCAGCATCAATGTCTCCGGCATACTCCCTGGGACACACATTTCCCATCTCTATGGACACTGGTCTTCAACATGTTTCAGTCTCACCATCATCATCGCACATCTCCAAATCACTTTTAACATGCTTCTGCACTTCAGTATTGTACTTTGTAGCAACACCATCACACAGACACCCACTCACACTGAAGCTGAAACGCATTCACAAGCATAAGACCTACTTTGTGCTTTCCATATCCTCACTCCAAACACACTGTGACCAAATCATGGGTGAGAATGACTGAACCCCACTAAATGCCTGTGATACAATGGCAATGTTTCTCTACCAGGAAAGACACAGTCAAAGTAACATGCCAGTAACCCACTGCCTGAACATGGTGTGGGAGCTGCTCACTTCATGATTTTGACGAGGAAACATTATAAAGGGATGTTTTATTCATATATGTTTCTAATGAACCACACCTCTGGAGTAGGTGGGACTTGAACTTGGTCTCCCAGTCCAAGAGTAGGGATATCATCACTGCAGCACAAAGGCTTCAAAATAATGCATAATATGAAGGAATGGGTGGGTTCTGTATCTTCAATATGTAGTTATGTTTAGACAGAGACTCAAACACATGGAGGATGTTAAACAGAGAACATAGAACTATAGAAATGATACAGCACAGATTTGGCCCATCTTGTCCACGCTGACCCAAAGACATCCAGATACCCTTTCTAATCCCATCTTCATGCACACAACCTATAGCTCTGTAGTTTACAGTACTTAAGGTACTTTTTTTAAAAAGAGTTGGAAAAATGGTGGCTTCGTGGTATTATGGTTGGATTGTTAATCCAAAGACCCAAGGTGAAATGTGACTTCAAATCCCACCATGGAAGATGGTAGAATTTGAATTCAATAAAAATTGAGGATTAAGAGTCCATTGATGACCACAAATCCATTGCTAATGTTGGGAAAAGCCCACCTGGTTCACTAATGTCCTTTATCCTTGTCTGGACTACATATGACCCCAGGCCCACACTGATGTGTTTGACATTTAACTGCCCTCTGGGATGGGTAACAAGTGCCAGCCTAGCCAGCGACACAGTTATCCTGTGAGTGAATTTTTTAAAAAGTCTGATGACAGTGATGTGCCCTCAGATGGCCATCTTCTTTCTTTCCCTCTGATATAACTTAAAGCAATTCGGGGTTCCATAGCTGAGGTAGAGGGAGCCTCCCTACACTGGAGCCTGTTGGCGTTTTGGTCGGGTCAGCATTTATATTCACAAGGCCAGTGTGGCCTGCCTAGTGGTAGGTACATCCTCCTTGACTTGAACTTCCACCGAGCTAAGAGTGATATACAGGGTGGAGGTGAAAGGCCTTGCCACCTCTGGAATATGATGAAAAGAAACTTCTGGGCAGGTGTGTGGTTTGGCACCACCCTGTCTCCTTGTGAGGAAGAGGCACTGGAAGGAGATACAGGACCTCATCCTCCTGTCTCCTTGCCTTTGGTGCTAAGCCCTTCAGGCCTGCTCGACCATTGAGTATGATCGTGGCTGATTATCCACTCAGTGCCCTGTTCCCACTTTCACCACATACCCTTTCATGCCTTCAGTCCTAAGAACAATATCTAATTCTTGAAAGCATTCAATATTTTGACCTCAACCACTTTTTGTGGCAGAGAATTCCGCAGAGTCACCAAACTCTGGGTGAAAAAAATTCTCAATTCAGTCCTAAATGGCCTACCCCATATCCTTAGACTATGACTCCTGGTTCTGGACTCCTCAGACATTGGGACGATCCTTCCAAGCAGCTTGTCAACATGTTCCAATGACAAAAACAACTCCCCTCATTGTCTGATAATCTCCTCATATCTAACAGATGTGTTGAACCAGTCTTTTATAGGTTTGCCTCCTAAAATACTAAAATGCAACAGGTGTAACTATCCCATCATGGTTGAAGTTGCTGCTTATCTATCATCACGTGTAGTTGGAAGAATGCCAAAATTTCAGTGTCAAATTTGGCTTGATTGCGCTACATCAAAAGTGGTATATCAAAACAAATCACTGTTGCTGTAATTATAGGTGATAGGATGGCAATGGATCTACTTTCAATATTTACATGGTCAGATTTTCATCCTCTTTACCAAGAGACACAAAGCTCAGACTCCATCTGCTAAGACCTGTAAAAAATGCCACAATTACAAATTATTTTGGGGAAGTTGATGACTCAGACAATACTTATCCCTCAACCCACTTCAATAATGACTTTCTGGTCATTATTGCATTACTGCCTGTGATAGCATGTCATGTACAAACTGGCTGCCACAGTTCTTACGTTACAATGGTCACTTCACTTTGAAAATATGTCATTAGCTATAAAGCACTTTGCAATACCACGAGATTGCAAATTCACAATATAATTACAAGCCTCGTTTATTTGGATTGCCACATTTATTTCATTCCAAGCACATAAAATATGACATTAAAAATGGGAGATTGATGAAGGAGAAAGAATAATGTAAAAGGTAGAGTAGGACCCAGTTACACATGCATGCTATTCGGAAAGTAGTAAAGTACTTTTCAACAAACAAAAACTAAGGTATCATTACAGGTTGCAACATAGAGAGAGAACAGAAGAAGCTAATCTAAGGTTAAAAAAAACATGAGAAACCTCCCTCCCCACCACCACCCCCAACACCCCAAAGTTCAAAGGTTCAAAATACACATGGAGTGCAGCTTTCACAAACTGAGAGTTTTTTTAAAAATTACTTACATCACCTATGTTAAAACTGAGAAAAAGCTGGCTTCAGGCCTTGAGCACTCAAATCTGTTCAGTTCCAAATCAAAAAGAGGTCAAAGCTTATCCCCTGCATTGCATAATTAGCATTGCATAAGCGTGATTAACTCTCGTTTCTGGCGAGCAAGATTCCACTCCTCAGTTTTATATTTGAATTGACTTTACATCAAATTGTTGCACATCTTATCTCAGCTGACCATTTGTACCTTCTTTGGGGTTGGGAGACAGCGGCTGGTTGAGTGTGTGAGCTGTCTGGAATGGATTGGTGGGGTTGCAAGTTGGCAAAGGCCCTTTTGTAATGACTCAAGGAAGGCAAAAAAAAATATCTTCCTATCGCATTACCTTTGTCTTCAGGTATTCCTCTGGTCCATGCAAACGTTTTGTGGTTACAAATAAATGTTGGAGAAGTCTGAGCAAGTGACACCTGCTCCAGAATTCCACATAATACTATGATAAATATGTATAACTATGCAATGTCCACCTGAACCAAATACCTGTGCATTTTCGAATAAGCATGGGGCACAACTGTGATCACTTCATAACACATCTCTACAGATTGGCTTTTCCAGGGAAAAAACACCGGCCTGTGATTGGCTTGGATACTTCCTGAAAAAGCAAAGGCAAGGTTGCATGATAGCTAACAGATGGTGTATCTTAAAGAAAGACTTTGCATTCACGCACATGTATGTTTATATTGTAAAATTTAATAGATATGATATTCACCATTATGTGCTTGTGGATGCTTTCAGAAAGAGAGTTTCTGTTTACTACAAGAGACAGGTAGGCAGGCAATGTGTGCAATGTTAATGTTCATAGATTGACAGTACCACCATTAAAAATAATGGGGAGCTCCCTTTATTTAAAGGTTTCCAGTGAATGTATGACAACTAAATGGTCTCCTTAAAACTAAATGATTTCCTTAAACATCACTGATTCTTAAATATATGTTTTGCTGAGCTGGAGTCTACATAATTCTGCTGGATGACTCTTAATGACTTCATCTCCTATGCATTGTAGGTCTGCAATCTCTTCAGAAAGAACTATCTACTCCTATGCTGAAGGCAGAGCTCCTCAGGACAAGGAGGTGAAAGGTGCTGGTGTAGTCGCAAAATCATTAGGTTTAATAACCCAAGACATCAGGCTATCATTTTGGGGGCAAAGATTCAAATCCCAACATAGCAGATAGTGAAATCTGAGTTCAATTTTTAAAATCTGGCCAAATGGTGGACCATGTGACCACCAGTGATTGTCATTTCAAACCTGTTTGACTCATTAATGGCAATTAAGGAAGGAAATCTGCTATCCTTACTGGTTTGGCCGACATGTGTCTCCAGACCCGCAGCAATGTGATTGACCCTGAACTGCCCTCTGGGCAATGAGGGATGGGCAATAAATGTTGGCCTGGCCAGTGAGACCCACATCACACATGGGAATTTTAAAGAAAAGTACAATTTATGAAGTTAGCCCCCATTCAGGTTACAATGTTCAGCTTTGGGCAGCACACCTTTGGAAACATATATTCGCCTTGGAGGGGATCAAGTGCTAATTCAGCAAAGCAGTACTGAGGCTAGAAGGATTAAATTTCAAAGACAGATTCCATAGTTGTCTTCCCTTGGGTACAGATGATTAAGGGATGAACTGATTGAGATGCTTAATAAGTTTTGAGAACTAAATAATAGGTAGGATAAACAGAGAAAGTGTTTCATCTAATACGGGTGTACAGAACCATAGAATCCCTCCGTAATGAAAGCAGATCATTTGGCCGATCAAGACCATACCTGACCCTCCCAAGAGCCATCTCATTCCTTTAATCCTGCATTTCCCATGGCTAATCCACCTAGCCTGCACATTTCTGGACACTGTGCACAATTGCCAATAGCTACTCCACATCTTTGGCTTGTGGGAGGAAACCAGAGCACCTGAAAGAAACTCACAGAGACAAAAGGAGACTATGCAAACTCCACGCAGATAATCATCTGAGGGTAGAATAGAATACATGGAGCCACCGTATATCCCACACTAGATGGTAAACGTAATATGCATTGTTATACTTGAGCTAGACATCAAGAATTATCAGGAAATGCTCCTCCACAGAGGGAGTAGTGGAAACGTGGAACTCTCTAGAAGTCTGTAGGTAACTTCACTTCCTTGTTGTCCCTTACTTCCACCAATCTGATTTCACACCATGATCGATTGCACCTAAATCACTTCTTATCTTCATATTTGCTGTGTTTCTTTTCCAGCAATGCACAAATTCTGTACACCACATGCCTTGAACAGTTCTGAGGAAGGGTCACCAGACCCAAAATGTTAACTTTGATTTCCCTTCGCTGATGCTGCCAGACTTGCTGAGCTTTTCCAGCAACTTCTGTTTTTGTTTCTGATTTACAGCATCCACATGCAGTACTTTCATTTTTATTGATTATATGATCCCTGTCTCTGGGTTGACAAGCACGTAGCGGAGGCAGGCAATATTGTGGGATGTGTGAGGTGTGAAGAATCTCAGAAAACATCAGCAGGAGTAGATGAAAGTACAATTAATCTGCATTTGAGCTAAATGAGGACGTAAGACAGAGGAGAAGCATGAGGTATAATTTAGGAAGTTTCAGAACAATATTGAACATAGTATTGTTAAAAATAGAGAAAACTAGAAAGGATACAATGAAGAGAGACAGTTTAGGGATTAGAGGTGAGAGCAGGATTTGTTATCAGATGACAGGTTTTTTTTTCTTGACTTTGGCATTTTCTAGTGTAATAGATACAGAGTACAAGACAGGATTGGTCTAACCAATAAACCACACAGTGACGTGTGGGCCCAGCTCACTCTGTGGTTTATATTTTCAATGAAGCACCAGGTCCTGTCACGTATCTAGTTCTTAGTTCTTCTTAAACCTGAGAAAACCACATTGAAAGAGTTTGCATTTCCGGCAGATGCAGTGCCTGCCACCACCAACATCATAGTTGGGTTTTTGGAACAGCTGTTCCAGGAAGTAAACCTTGTTGAAAAACTCCCTCAACAGGACTGTTCCCAACCCCTTACAACCCACTGACCTTAATTCAGTTCCCACATGCTCAGTAACATCTGGGCATCCTTGTCCTATTTGTGTTTTTGACATTGAAACAGGTTGGATGAGCTGACACTTAAAAATAAGACAGGCATTATAAGTTAGCAAGGGTTTCTTCACAACTCTTTCTCAGTTTAAGTGAGTGGTGAGTCTGTCCACTGGCTCAAGTGGAGCAAGAAAATGGAGAGAATACTGAATGCGTCAAATGGTCTGTTTCTGAGGTGAATGTAACTGTAAGGCAAAGACAGTCCATTAGCAGAGAATACGAGAATTAGAGAATGGTAATGCGCAGGAAGAGGCCATTCTGTCCATGGTGTATGTGTTGGTCTGTGGAAAAGCAACTCACTTTGTCCCATTACCATTCCTTTACCTTTTTGTCCTACAATTTTCTTTTCTATTCAAGTAACTATTTTTTGAAAAACCATGATCCAAACCTGCTTCCAACACATTACTACCCAATTCTGATTCTGCATTATAACATTTTCCTCCTGTTGCCGTTGATTCTTTTGCTAATCTCCTTGAATTTGTGCTCTCCTAGTTTACAATTTCCAACTACAACAGTGTGCTTCTCTCTAGCTACTTTGCCCAGAGCATGATATGATTTTGAAAATCCTATCCTCTTAAACTTCTCTTCCCCAATGAGAATGTCCCCCGGTTCTCCAGTCTATCATGTAACTGTCTCGTGGACAAGTCAACCGGAAGCCTCATAGAGCCATACTCATGGCATGACACCTTACAGACAATATCCCAGCATCACAATAATCTTCCTGGATATGTCTTGTCTCACCGGTAAGACAGTCCCAGCAAAGGTAGCACAGAGACAGAACAGGCAACACAGTGTTATACAGTTGGGAGGAAGTTGCCCTGGAAGTCCTGAACATCGAGTTCATAAAGTTTCATGGCACCAAGTCAAAAATGGACAGGGAAAACATCTGCTGATTACCATATACCACTTCCCCTCAGCTAATGGATGAGTGCTCCTCCATGTTGAACAACACTTAGAGGATGCACCAAGGTTGGCAAGAGTGCAGAATGGTCTCTGGGTGAGGATTTCAATGTCTGCCATTAAAAGTGGCTCAGCAGCACCACCACTGATTGAGCTGATCATGCCCTAAAGGACATAGCTACAAGACTGGGTCTGTAGCAGGAGATGAGGGTACCAACAAAAGGGCAGAACATTCTCAGCTTCATCCTCACCAATCTGCCTGCTACAGATACATCTACCCTAAACAATATTGGTAAGAGTGGGCACCGTATAGCCCTTTTGGAGATGAAGTCATGCCTTCACGTTGAGAATACTTTGCATCATGTGACACTGTAACCATGCTAAATGGGACAGATTTCAAATCCGTTCAGCAAGTGAAGACACAGCATGCATGAGGCACTCTGGATCATCTCTGGCAGCAGCAGAATCATAATCCAATATAATCTGCAACCTCCTAGCCCAGCACATCCATCACTCAATATGAAGCCACGGGAGCAGCCCTGGTTCAATGGAGAATGTAGGATGGCATCCTGGGAGCAGCACTTTACATTCCTAAACATGAGGGGTCAATCTGGAGAAGCTACCAACAGGACCACTTGTATGCCGAACAGCATAATCAGCAAGTAATCTCACAGCTAACAGAACCAACAGATCTGCAGTCCTGCTACATCCAGTCATGAATGGTGGTGAACACTCAAACAACTCACTGGAGGAGGAGCCTCCACAAACATCATCATCTCAATGATGGAGGAGGCCAGCACACCAGTGCAAAAGACAAGGCTGAAGCCTTAACAGCAATCTTCAGCCAGAAATACCAAGTGGATGATTGATTTTGGTCTCCTCCACTGATCCCCTGCACCATGGGTACCAGTCTTCAACCAATTTGATCCATTCCATGTGATATCAAAAACTGGTTGGAGGCAGTAGGTACTTCAAAGGCTATGGGGCCTGACAACAGTCGACAGTCCAATAATAGTTCTGAAGAAATGTACTCCATCATTACCTGCACCCCTAGCCAAGCTGGCATCTACGCTACAATGTAGAACATTGGTCTCTGCGCAAAAAGCAGAACAAATCCAACCCAACCAGTTACCATACCATCGGTCTACTCCCTGATAAGGTTCTCAACCCCATTCTCCCATTTTCTCCCCCTTATTCTTGATCCCTTTGATACTCAAGAATCTATCTATCTCAGTCTTAAATATACTCAATGACCTGGGCTCCACAGCCTTCTGTGGTAATGAATTCCATAGATTCACAACTCTCTGGCTGAAGCAGTTTCTCCTTATCTCTGTTCTAAAAGGTCTTCCCTTTACTCGAAGGCTGTGCCCTCAGGTCCTAGTGTCTCCTACCAATGGAGACACCTTCCCAACACCCACTCTGTCCAGGCTATTCAGTATTCTGTATGTTTCAATTAGATCCCCCTCATCCTTCTAAACTCCCTTGCGTATAAACTCAGAATCATCAAAAATTCCTCATATGTTAAATGTCTCATTCCTGGGACCATTCTCGTGAACCTCCTCGGAATACGCTCCAGGGCCAATCCATCCTTCGTGCGATAAGGAGTCCAGAACTGTGCATACTACTCCAAATGTGGTCTGACCAGACCCTGATAGAGCCTCAGAAGTACATCCCTGCTTTTATATTCAAAAAGCACTTCCTCTAGTAAAATCAATATTTTTACCCCATCACATTCATAACTCTCAAGTCATTGGCATTAATAATGAATGCTAACCCTTCAGAATGTTCCGTCCTAATTCAGAAGTGGTACTGAGATCAATTACTTAGACCTTTAAAATCAATTTGGGGATATGGGCATCACTGCTTAGGCCAACCGGTATTGCCCATCATAATTGTCTTTGATAAAGTTTTCATCAGCTTCCTTTTTGGACCTCTGCAATCCATGTCAGGTAAATTTACACACAGTGCAGTCAGGAAGGGCGTTCCAGGATTTTGACCCAGTTACTGCAAAGGAACAGTCGCACAGTTCGAAGTCAGGATGGTGTGTGACTTGGAGGCTTGAGAGTGCTGGATCATCTGGGAACATTGGGTGATGCCTTTGATTTCCTCCCCTTTTTCAGACTCTGGGTCTGAATGGACACTGGACCATTTCAGGGCTCACTTAAAAGTCAACCACATTGGTGTGGGTCTGGAGTCGCATGGTGTAGACACTCCTGATCCATAGCATAGAGTTCTTATTCCTATCAAAAACACGGATGGAGCTTTATACATTTATATTTGATTTTGAATCGCTGATTCAGTGGTTCTGACATATGCACGTGCAGTTTTACAAATGTGTCTGGACGAACAGCCACATAAACATATTTGGAAGTTGATGCAACGTGACCGCACCACCCCCACTCCTCCAACCATCTTCCTGATAAAAGAGAACAATGCGAGGTCAGCTGTACCCAGGTGAACTCTTCATTGAACACATTCACACTTACTATCATCTCTCTCGACCCAATTGCTAACCTTAAATCAGATAGAAGATACAGCCAAAGAGCAAATGTTGCTGAATTGTCAAAGAGTTCTTATCATTGTGAAGAAAAATACACGTACAATTAACTCAATTCTCTGAGTCGTGTATCATTCAGGTTTATGATCTCAAACTGCTGGTTAAAAACAATCTGCCTACGTAGCCATTTTAAAAGGCACTTCCTCTTCAGCATGTCATCAGTAATGGGGTAGGAATTCAATTCAAACCAGAGGACAGCCTACATAGAAGCGTAGTGTAAAGGTCAGATTAGTTTTTACCGTTGGATAGATTTTGATACCTGATCAGATTGTGGGGAATTGAAACAACAAATATAATTGTTGCATGTTAATTCCATGTTTACCCATTCAAACAACAAGCACACATCCATCCAATAAGATATTGCATAGCTAATCCAACTTGAGATGGAACTGGGACTGTGCCTCTAGCTTGCTGCTGACTTGACCTATTGTGGGAGTCAAAGTGAACACTGGATGGAATCATTGTCTGATTCTTGGCAGGACTATCCCTATGGGATTCTAAACCACGCTGTTCAGATGATGTGCGTGGGGAGAAGCCAGCACTATGTCAGAAACAGACTAGCAATTGCAAATTTTTTTTCTGGACTTAGATCATTTCCAGCCCCAGGGTAAACTTTGCCGTTGAATTAATGTCTAAGCCGACTCTCAAAACTACAGAGCCAATCAGAGACCTTCCAAATTGAAATCTGCAAAAGGCTGCTGTGGCTGGTGGAGAGGGAGAGAGAAGACAAACAGAGCGAGAGAGAGAGAGAGAAAGAGAGAGAGAGAAAAGTGAGTATAGGCTTTAGGAGAAGCAATGTCAGCAGGAAGGACCTGAAAGGTTCCCTGGAGATTTGTCTTCACACATTCCCTCCCAAACCTGGCACTAACCATCTGCTGCACCATCCCTTGCTGTTACATTATGCCTCATAATTAGTGTGTAGTCTGTCTGCGAGAGGCTTGCTCATGATGTCATTACCAACGCATAGCTTGTGATCTGAGTGTATAATGGTCTCAGTTTCCATCCTAACTTTGTAACATCTCACAGCGCCAAAGACCCGGGTTCAATTCCTGCCTCAGGCAACTGTCTGTGTGGAGTTTGAACATTCTCCCCGTGTCTGCGTGGGTGTCCGGGTGCTCCGGTTTCCTCCCACAGTCCAAAAATGTGCAGGTTAGGTGAATTAGCCATGCTAAATTGCCCATAGTGTTAGGTGAAGGGGTAAAAATAGGGGAATGGGCCTGGGAGGGTTGTTTTTCAGAGGGTCGGTGTGGACTTGTTGGGCCGAAGGGCCTATTTCCACACTGTAAGTAATCTAATCTTAAAAAAAAAGCAAGTTTGTAACTAATCAACTTAATATTAGCCCAGCCACTAAAGTGTCTGCAACTGTAATACATGTACACACCCAGAGCTGTAATAAACATCTGTTGAATCTTTCACTGCCACATAACCCATATGCTGTGGACCAGCAGGTACTAATGGAGGAGACAAAGTCAACATCCTGGTTGCCGTTCACCAGCCAACTGTGACAACCTGAGGCCTGACTGGAAAATCCCACTTCGCTTCCAATATTTGTTGGCATTAACTTCAGAGAACTCCGTATATCCTTTGACTTCTAGGAAAGTAGCACCAGAGATAAGGTGGAACTTGGGAACTGGCACATAAGCTGCTAACGCAGAATACCATGCTCAGTCTCCTCCATGCCCACCCCAGCCCTGTCGAAACACCCATCCGCTCAGTTCTGCATGACTAATGCAGGAAGAAGTTTCCTCCAGAATCAGGGCAGAGGAGCAGTCTTATTAAGTCTGTCCCATTGATCAGTTAGATCTTGGTTCATTGTACTAACACAGGGAAAGTGGAAAGCAAATGTACTTTTTTAACTTTTTTTTCATTCATATAGGCTTTGTATAGTCAGTTTGAGTTCATATAGAGAATGATACAAACAACAGCTTGCATTAATATAGCAACATTTAAATAATAAAACTTCCAAGGCAATTTACATCACCATTGTTGGACAAAGTGTGAGACCCAGCTACAGAGGGAGGAGTTAACACAGATGACCAAAACCTTGGCTGAAGAGGCAAACGTTAAGAAATACAGAAATTAGAAACATAGAATATAGGTGCAGCAGGAGGCTGGTTGGCCTTTCGACCATGCACCATCATTTACTATAATAATGCTGATCCTTGATTCCTTTAGATGTAAGGGTCACATCCAGCTCCATCTTGAGTATACCAAAGAAATTGCCCCAACAGCTTCCTGCAGGAGAGAATTCCATAGGTTCACAACTCTGATTGAAGAAATTCTTCGTCATCTCAGTCCTGAATGGCTCACCCTTTATTCTTGGACTGTGACCCCTAGTTCTGGACTTCCCCAACAGCAGGAACATTCTTTCCACATCTAGCCAGTCCAGTCCCATTAGGATTTTATATGTTTCGGTGAGATCTCCCTCATTCTTCTAAATTCCAGTGAGTACAAGCCCAGTCAATCCAGTCTTTCCTCATATATCAGTCCTGCCATCCCAGGAATCAGTCTGGTGAATCTTTGCTGGACTCTCTCAAAAGCAAGAATGTCTTTCCTCAGATTTAAAAATCACACAACATCAGGTTATAGTCCAACAGGTTTAATTGGAATCACACGAGTTTTCGGAGCACTGCTCCTTCACCAGGTGGTTGTGGAAGTGCTTCCAATTAAACCTGTTGGACTATAACCTGGTGTTGTGTGATTTTTAACTTTGTCCGCCACAGTCCAACGCCGGCATCTCCAAATCATGACTTCCTCAGACTAGGAGACCAACACTGCACACAAGACTCAAGATGTGGCCTCACCAAGGCCCTGTATGACTGCAGCAAGGCATCCCTACTCCTATACTCAAATAATCTCACTGTGAAGGCCAGCATGCCATTAGCTTTCCTCACTGCCTGCTGCATCTGCATGTCAACCTTCAGCAGCTGTTCCACTATGACACCCAGGTCTTGTTGCATCTCACCTTTTCCTAAACTGCCACCATTCACGTAATAATCTGCCTTCCAGCTTTTTTCTAAAATGGAGAACCTCACATTTATTCACATTATATTTCATTTGCCAAATTTTAGCCCACTCAGCCAATCTGTCCAAGTCACCCTGCAGCCTCTTAGTATCTTCCTCACAGTACACATTACCACCCAGCTTACTGCCATCTGCAAATTTGGAGAAATTACATCCAATTCCTTTGTCCAAATCATTAATATGTATTGTGACAGCTGGGGTCCCAGTACTGAATCCCGCGGCACCCCATTCATCACTGCCTGCCACTCTGGAAAGGACCCATCTATTCCAACTCTCTGCTTCCTGTCTGCCAACCAGTTTTCTACTGAAGAGATGGCCTGAAGGAGATGAGAGAATGAGGGAAGAGAAAACATTTGGGGGAGAGGGCATTCCAAATCAAAGAGCCGAGGCAAAAGCAACTATTCTCCATAAAAGAAAAGATATTGAGTATTACAAATTTGCTGCCTGCAGCAAGTATCACTGGTGGGTAGAAAATGATTTATTATCATCCAAAAAAGGAGCCCTCCAAAGAATTGATCAAGATTATTGTAGTCAGCTGGAAAGCCACAGTCACTGTGGAAAATAGTCTCGTGAATTCTGCTGAAAGATATCTTAGTTCAGTGATTACTTGTTCCACAGTTAGTCCACATTCAGGCATTGGGTAAAAACAAGGATTCCAGATGCTGGAAACCAGAGTTTAGATTAGAGTGGTGCTGGAAAAACACAGCAGTTCAGGCAGCATCCGAGGAGCAGGAAAATCGACGTTTCAGGCAAAAGCCCTTCATCAGGAATAGAGGCAGGGTGCCTACAGAGTGGAGAGATAAATGAGAGGGATTTGTGAGTGTTGAGAAAGTAGCATAGAGTACAATAGGTGAATGGGGGTGGGTGTGGAGATGATAGGTCAGAGAGGAGGGTGGGGGAAGGTAGCAAAGAGTATAATGGGTGAAAAGGGGTGGGGATGAAGGTGATAGGTCAGAGAGGAGGGTGGAGTGGATAGATGGAATGGAAGATAGGCAGGTAGGACAAGTCATGGGGACGGTGCTGAGCTGGAAAGTTGGAACTTGGGTGAGGTGAAGAAACTAGTGAAGTCCACATTGATGCCGTCGGGTTGAAGTGTTCCAAGGTGGAAGATGAGGCGTTCTTCCTCCAGGCGTCGATTGGTGAGGGAGCAGCGATGGAGGAGGCCCAGGGTCTGCATTCGGGCATTGGGCAGGCCAAGTGTTCAAAATGTGTGCCATTTTCCGCGAGTAATTTCTTTTCAATTTCAATTGACCTTGATGTAAAACATGAGATCATCCAAAATTGTGCTACCCATGTCTTAACTCGTAGTAAGGCCCATCCCCTCATCACGCTGCCACTTGCTGACCTACATTGGTTCCTGTTCAAGACATGTCTTGATTTTACCATTTCTATCCTTGTTTCCAAATCCCTCTCATGCTTTGTCCCTTCTAATCACTGAAATCTCCTTAAACCTAAAACATTCTGAAATATCTGCAATCCTTTAATTCTGGTCTGTTGACAATTCCAATCTTAATTGGTCGATAGTTGTTGCCTGTTTCTTCAGTTATCTGAGCAGTAAATTCCCTGTCTATACCTTTGTGCTACCATTTAGCTTACTTCTTTTAAGATAATTCCTTGAATCTACATTTTTGATCAAGTTTTTTGGTTTATCTCTCCAATCTGATGTTGTACTTCTATTTTGTGGTGCTCCTGTGAAGTACCTTAGTACATTTCAATAAATCAAAATTGCTATGCAAATATAAATATAATGCCAAAGCATCACTTGAATAGAAAGGTTTCCCAGCAGGTCTTGTGGGACCAGTTTTCAAGAAGTCAAACATAGCTATTCCTTGGTCACCTTCACAGAATCTGATTCAGAAATATTATTATTGTCGTCAACAGTTTGGCTCCTGATTGTGTACCATTGTCAGAGATGTTATCATTTATCTGAAAAATTGACTAGTTTTGGAGTTCCCCATTATTGAGTTCCTGATTGAAAGGAGATGGAAACCACAGATAAAAAACCAGTTGTGGGTTGATGTGAATTATCACATAGTTATTGCAATTCTGTGTAAGAGGCTTTACCTCTTACTGTAAATTATTGTGAATTGTAAATTATTGATAAGTGCATTCCATCAGATTGAATCCAAATTCAGATAAACTGGATGAAAACCAAAAGAACTGCGGATGCTATGAATCAGAAACAAAAATAAAAATCGCTGGAAAAGCTTAGCAGGTCTGGCAGCATCTGTGGAGAGAAATTAGAGTTAACGTTTCGGGTCAAGTGACACTTCCTCAGTTCCTTGACCCGAAGCGTTAACTCTGATTTCTCTCCAAGATGTTGCCAGACCTGCTGAGCTTTTCCAGCAGTTCTGGGTTTTGTTTCAGATAAACTGGGGAATGGGCCAAAGTGAAATTTCCAAATCATCAATCAACAGTCCAAAAAAGTCATTAAAACTCAACAGGGCATAAACAGTCCTTCTCCAGTTTCATTTTTGCTTTTAGCATTTTGAAGTATATTGCAAAGTTTTGACAATCTTATGCAAGGTTTTTTTATTGTTTGGTCATTTTATCACTTTGCTGTTTATGGGAGCACATAAAGGAGAGATTTTCTTTAGTGACTATTATTTCAAAGTATTTCATTGGTTATAAAACAAGTTGAAACAACATGTAGATTTGTCTAATGTAGATTTTCTTTCTGCAGTTATATAAACACATTTTCATACTAACATAAAGGAGACAAGAAGTTTAAGCTTTTAATCTTAAATTCATCAGGATTAGGTCACAAGAAATAACATGAGAAGTGGGTGCTGATTGGTTGAGACATCATTGACATGGAAACACATCAAAAACAGCTAACTGCCAATCTTAATTCTCAGACCAGGCAGGGAGATTCTGATTGGTCAGAGTGTTGCCATGGACATGCAGCAGAGATTGGCTATTGCCATAACCACTTTTGAAAAAGAGGCAAAGGATGTCCAAATTCTTTTGCCTACATAAAACATGCTCTTGAGTATTTATATATGTAGTTTCCGCCAATCACAGATGGATTACTCTCTAAGCCAAACTGATGATCTCATGTTGGTTTCCTTTGTAACTCTTGGCACAGTCTGGATTATTTAATAAATGATTTCTAACAGCATTTTTAATGGTGATATACTTTTCTGAGGCATTGCAAGCAAGGGCTGGTTGAGCTGCCATGCATCTTGTCAACTCGGTTGACACTGTCCTTATTCTCCATACCTAACTCCCCACCAGCAAAGAAACTCACTTATCCGATTACTCTTGTGTGTGGTAGGCAAAGCGGCTTTTTGGCTTGAAGACAGCATACTTTTAGTGGAGTAAATCACTCATTTTTTTTAACTGAAAAGTTGCACCTATTGTTGCAAATATTTGAGGCATCTTCCCTTTCCAGGATAACGTGAGGGAGACTGGGTTCAGCAGAATGCCAAATGTGGTCGATTTAGCTTCTTTCATAAGTCTTTACAATTACAGCGAGTGATAATTTGAATGTGTATCACACAGGGTAGCCTTGATTCTGAAGCATCACTGGACTCAAAATATCAATTCTGTTTTCTCTCCACAGATGCTGCCAGACCTGCTGAGTTTCTCCAGTAATACCTTGTTAGTTTTGGTATGGCCTGCTCAGCATTGAAGTTACACATTTAGCAGATGATTAGGGTCTTCTTCATAAAGTTGCCAGTAAAATTGATCTTGTGGTGTGTGGGCATCCCAACATGTCTGATATCTATATGTTCCTGAAAAGGCAAAGAAAGAGAGAGCTCCAACATTACAAATACTCATCTACAAAACTAGAAAATATTTGGAGCTCTCCAGTTCTTTTTAGGTTAAAAGAAAACAAAAAAAGATAAATCTAGATTATTAAAATGGGAAAAGTAGGATCATCACTGACAGTTCCATCTAAATTGAAGTGGCAAGGTTGTAATCTGAAGTTGTTGAACTAAATGTTTATTTTGGAAGGTTGTAAAGTGCCTAATTGAGCTAGACCCTGAACTTATGTTGAGATTTATTGGAACAGTGTAGGAGCTGTCCCAGGACAGAGAGATCAGAGTGGGAGTGAAGTGAAAAATTAAAATGATAGATGGCCAGAGGTTTATTGTCGTGTTAGTGGATTGAATGTGGGTGTTCCACAAACTGACCGCCTGATCTGCTTTCGGCTTTTCGGGGTAGAGGGGACTGCACTATGAGCAACAAATACAGCCTGAAATGTTGAAAGATAAACTAATCTTTATAGTTTATTCCTGCCTTACTCCTGCTGCAGTTCCTGAGAACCTGGTTTACAGAAAGCCAAAAACCAATCAGGTGGAAGACATAACTAAGTGGGATGGAAAGAAATTACACCATTTTGTTTTACTGAGCCAGAATAAATTTGGCAAGAATTGAGTGACATAGAAAGCTTGCACAAAAGCATTGTCTGATTACGTACTACAGATACATTTCAAACATGTTTAGAACTACTACAGAACAGAAAGAAGCCATTCAGGTCACACAGCCCATGCTTTTATCTGTAGAGTAAAGCCGAGATTCTGGGCGGCTCATGGCGGGTCTTGGCCTGGTCTCTCGACAGTTCATGATGTCTCAGCTTGGTGTGCGGGTGGGTCCTGCCCAGGCATGTTCCTGAGCGCCAGGAGAGATCAGACAGGAGGCAGTTCTAGCAGCAGTAACAGAATCCGCAGCAGCAGGCAGCTGAGCTCTCCCGGAGAGCAAGATAAGTGGAGGACTCATCAACTTTTAACCTATTCCTTTATTTTTCTAGTTTAAATTAAGAAAGACTTTAATGTTA
The DNA here is from genome assembly GCF_047496795.1 of Chiloscyllium punctatum. Lineage (NCBI taxonomy): Eukaryota > Metazoa > Chordata > Chondrichthyes > Orectolobiformes > Hemiscylliidae > Chiloscyllium > Chiloscyllium punctatum. The sequence continues at coordinate 15,381,952 of NC_092764.1, forward strand.
ACTATTACCTTATTTATTTATTTTTCTACTCATTCTATGAAGTAATGCTTACATTTTTAACTGTCTCTCTCACTACTCTGTAACTAGGGTGGTTTTTGTATCTAGATATCTTAGTACCTAAGATGACACCATGTGTGGTGACATTGTACACTTTTTACTGTACTCCTGTACTTTTGTAGTTAATACACATGATAAGTAAAATCTACCTAGTCCCATTCCCCTATTCTATGGCCAGTGAGTTCATTTCCCCCCAATTCCACATCCAATTTTCTTTCAGAATTATCAATATCGCTCCTGTCACAGTCTCACAGGCAGAGTGTTCTGGGTGGTTGCCACTTGCTGGGTTAAAAAAAAAATCTATTCTCACATCCAAAACTGCTGGACAAAGAGTGAACAAAAGCTCATCATCCCACATGCTAATTACCAGAGCACCATGATAGGACCCTACATCCATCACCCAAACTCACCCAATGACACACTCCCCCAGGAACATGGATCACCTTCCATTAGGGGAGACATGTCATCAGTGAGACCAAAAAGAAAACAAAGAATAATTGAGAAAAGTGAAAGAAGAGTTAATCTGGAAAATTTCTTTTCAATTCCATCATAAGATAGAAACCAGTTGAGAAGGACATAGACCGGGTTTATTCACAAACACATAGTTTTCACATTCAACAAACTTGATGCCAGATTAGACAGGGATAAATGGGTGAATAATGTGAGTATCAGGCAAGTGATATTGTGTGGTATGGTGGCTCAGTGATTAGCACTGCTGCCTCACAGCAGCAGGGACCCAGGTTCAATTCCAGCCATAGGTGAGTGTGTGGAGTTTGCACATTGTCTGAGTGGGTTCCCTTCAGTTTCCTCTCACAGTCCAAGGATGTGCAGGTTAGGTGAATTGGACATGCTAAATTGCCCATAACATTCAGAGATGTGTAGGTTAGGAAACTGTGGAGTGGTGGGGGAATGGGTCTGAGAGGGTTACTCTTTGGAGGGTCATTGTGGACTTTTTAGGCCAAATGGCCTGTTTCCCCACTATAGGGATTCTATGATACTGAAACCAAGGAGGAATTAACTTTAACTTTGAACAACTTATATCAAGCTCTCCCAGAACATGAACTGCACAGCACGGCCACAGAGTAAATTATGTTCCACTCTGAATCTTAAAAGTTCACCCATGCGATTCTGCATCTACTGCTGCCCTTATTTCACACATAAACAAATTATTCTGGTCTGAGCAAGGGGAATATTCCAGAGATTTAACAGCAATAGACAGTGTCACACATGAAGGACAAAGGATGTGTACATCTTCCTGAACAGCTATGTCACAAGCACTCAAAGAAATGTTTGCTTAAGGTTTTGTGTCAGGAGCAAGTCTCAGTGATTAAGAGAGTTTGCCTGTATTAGTCAGTACAACAGCTTTATTTTTTACTGTCAAGTCCACAGCTTGTCACAAGTGTGCAAAGTTAAGACATCTTCTTTTGAAAATCATCGTAGTGGAAAACCAAGGCTACAACGAGAGTGAGGATTTGAAAGTCATTAATGATACAAAGACACGCTCACGTAAAATAGTATCGTTTAATTGATCAGCTGGAGTCAAATAGTAGACTTTTCAAAAATACAATCAAAACCAAAGGAAGTACACAGACTGAAACGAAAATTGGTTGCTGCAACTTTCCAATGAAGATTTCAGTTTACACAACAGCATTTCCCAGAAAAGGAAGTCAGCAACTACAATCTTAAATTGCCAGCTGAGCTCCATGCTTTTGGATAGAAAGATAGAAACATAGGAACAGAAGTAGACATTTGGCTCATCAAGCCTGTTCATTCAATTTGATCATGACTGTTCATCTCCTCAGTGCTATTTACCTATGCCATCTCCATATCCCTTGACATAATTAGACTGTAGAGTACTTTCTCAAACATGGTCAATGAGTTTCCTTAGCATTCTGGGGTAGAGAATTCCAAAGGATGAGAAAATTCTTCCAGATCTCAGTCTTAAAAGGCTCACTCCTTGTTTTGAGATTATGTTCCCTAGTACTAGATTCACCAACACTCCCTAACCTCTCACGATATAAGAAATATTCTGCCTTTCAGTTTTTACAACCAATAGATAACTTCACTCTTACACACATTCTATTCTACTCACTTTGCATGTCTGAGTCTGCATGAGATCTTGTTTCTTTTTTTTTTCATAACTTCCATTCCGATTTAGTTTTCTGTCATCAGCAAATCTGGAAATACTACAACTGGCCCCCACATTGAAGCCATTTTATATAGATTTGAATGGTTGCAGCCTTAGTTGCTGATCCTTGTGGCATCCCAATCATGCAGCCTGCCCTCTTATTCCTGCTCCCTGTCTGCCTATTAATCCATTCTCATCCATACTTGTATATTACACCTGGTTATGTGCTTTCTAATTTTGTTTATTAATCTCTTATGTTGGACTTTATCAACAACCTTCTGAAAATCCAGATATACAGCATGTGGTAGACCTGCTTGTTATAGACCATATAGTACTTCTTTAAATACAACTATTGCGTGATAACCATCAGAAATATTTCAGTGTATTTCCCCAATCTCCCATCCAATTGCTCTACATACCTTCATGGTTTCCTTTGTTCTTGTTTCTGGTTTCAAAGTGAACTATATATCTCATTGAAATTTCATGTGACTTTATCCTTCCGAGATGATGATAACTGCAAACAAATGGCTACAACCTGCGAGCTCTTTATTTTTATTTTCCCTTTTTGAATATTAACTTGACCAAAGTTTTTGACCAAAGTATGTTTGAGTGTGTGTGTGCGTGTGTGCGTGTAATCCCTTAAACAAAAGCAAAATACCGCAGATGCTCTAAATCTGAAATAACAACAGAAAGTGCTGAAGAAACTTGGCAGATCTGGCAACAGCTGTGGGGAGAGAAACAGAGTGAATGCTTGAGTTGGGGATGACAATTCTTCAGAATAGAGTTCTCTATGTCCTATTAAAACCAGCATTTCTCGTGAAGTATCAAATCCACCTTCATTAAAATATCCACACAGTTCCACTTTTCCTTCCAGCTGTTTATAAATGGTATTGAAACTTTCATTTTCTGGTTTAAATTTCCAAGTTAAATCTATGTACATTGTTTACAGTATACCAGATTCAGGCTCATGGGATTGTATGTAACAGACTTGTGTAAAATTGAAAACAGGAATAGAATAAACAGGACACTTTCTGGATAGCAGCGTGTTATGAATGGAGTGAAGCAAGTCAGTGTTTGGTCATCCTCTCTTTACAATCTGTATCAGTAACTGAGATAAAGAGACTATATCCATATTTGCAGATGATATAAAGTAAGATTGGAAAGTGAGTTGTGAGGTGGATATGAAAAGGCTTAAAAAGGGTTTAAACTAATTAAATGATTGGAAAAAAATAAGACAGATTGCATTTGGAGTGGGGTAGTGAGCATATTGCTATCTTTCTTGCTCAGCTTTAAATTCAATAATTTCAATCCATAATCTCTCCTATGTCCAAACCAGCATAACATTGAATTCCTCCCCATTCTCTTTCGTTTCCTTTTCTGAGCAATTTTTGTTTCTTCCACAACTTTTGCTTTTGAACAACAATACACCTGCCCTGAACACAACTTATTTGTCTTTATCCCTTTTTGCTCCATCAGCATTTCCTTTGCCTCTCTTTGACTGTCTTTCTGTGTTAAGTTCTCATATCTGACCCTCTTACAGACTTTCCTTTGTCCATGAACTACCCAACCCTTGCTCTAATTATTAATCAATATCTAATTATTAATATTACAGGATAGACCACTGGTGTGTCTTAAGAGAAGAGACACTTTTCTTACACAGCATATTTGTTATTTCAAAAATATACTTTTTTCATTAAAAAGTTATACATATTCATAGTCACAAATAAAGTTTGGTTCTGCACAGTAGCATATCAAGGGCACAAACAAACATTGGAATAAAAATCAGAAGAACTGTAAATCAGAAACAGAAACAGAAATTGCTGGAAAAGCTCAGCAGGTCTGGCAGCGTCTGTGGAGAGAAATCACAGTTAACATTTCGGGTCCAGTGATCCTTCCTCAGAATTCTGGAAGGGTAACTCGAAACTTTGTATGTCCAACATTGGAGTTTGATTCTGCCCAACAAACAAACCATGGACACCTCTGACTTGAACAAGACAAGACTATAGTTTCATATGTTTGAGGCACAGGGAGTGTCCAATAACTGAACAACCCCCATTTAATTTCAGCAGGAATGGGCAGTTTACATTAATTGGCTCAGCATAATTGAGGTTAGCATGAAGGACTCTCCTTCTCAGCCTCTCTCGTTGCTTGAGGCATGGTGACCCTCAGTTTAAACCACTGCCAGTTGTCTCTCTTTATAGGAGAGTAACTTTAAAGTCTGGTAAACTGGTTACCTGTAGGATGATTTGTGTAGAACATGTCTGCTTCTCTGGAGAAGTCATATAGATCTTACCCATAAGACATAGGAGCAGAAATTAGGCCATTCAGCCCATGTCTGCTCCGCCATTCAATCATGGCTGATAAGTTTCTCAACCCCATTCTCTCACTTTGTCCCCATAACCCTTGATCTCCTTGACAACCAAGAACCTATCTAACTCCATCTTAAATTTACTCGAAGACCTTGCCTCCCCAGTCTTCTGTGGCAGTGAATTCCATAGATTCACCATTCTCTGGCTGAAGAAGTTTCTTCTTATCACCGTTCTAAAGGGTCTTCTCTTTATTCTAAGGTTGTGCCCTCGAGTCCTAGTCTCCCCTTCCATTGGAATCATCTTCCTAACGTCTACTCTGTCCAGGCCATTCACTTTTCAAAGACCATGCGCCCTCATCAGATTGGGTGGAACTGAATACGCAATCAACATTCACCACTTCCGAGCCATTCACTTTTACAGCAACTTACCTACTGCTGGGCCTGCTGAGCACTTCCAGCATTTTCTATTTGTTTTCAGATTTCAAGTGTCCACAGCTTTCCCAAAATGTGGGATCGTTCACTTTGGTGGGGAAATTAGAGACTTCTTTTTTTGTTACAAGAGTTTGTTAATGTTGGTATTCAAATGGATTTGGGTTTCTTTGTATATGAATCACATTCAGTTTACATACAGCTACAGGAAGTAATTGGGACTGCAAATCACTATAAATGCCAGAGGAAACATCACAGAAGCACTTCACAGGAGGCTCCCAAGCACTGAGGATGTCACCTAGACACGGGTCAAAACGTCTGCAACACAAATTCCCAGCTCGGCGAACAGAACCACAACAGGGGCTGCAAATATTTGGTAGCCTTTATTGCAAGGGGTGAAGGATTGGTAAGTTTTGGTAAGATCACATCTTGAATATTGTCTACAGTTTTCATCTCTAATATATATTTACCTTAGATGTAGTGGAGCAATGCAGGTTTACTAAATTGCTCGCTGGGATGAGGGGTATCTCTAGGGAAAATAACAACTCTTTATAAGACCATTCTTTATTGTCCATCCCTAATTGGCCTTAAGAAGGTGGTGATGACCACTTTCTTTAAGCTGCCATGGTCCATGTGCTGTAGGTAGGCTGAAAGTGTTTTTCGGAAGCAAGTGCCAGGATTCCCACCCAGTGAGACTGAAGGAATGGTGATCCAGTGTTTGGATGCTGAATGATTTGACGGACAAATTGCAAGAGGTGGTCTTCTCAAACATTCCCAAGCTGCCCTTGATCCTCATGGTCGAGGTCACAAGTTCGGAAGGTAGTGCTGAAGTAGCTACAGCAGGTTTCTCTGCTATAAAGTCAACTTAGTCCCACAGAGTTGCTCTTTCTAACTGGCAGTGATCTAGCCTAAGGGTCAATGCACCTCAGGCATTGGGAGAGGTTGAGAAGGAGGGGCTTTCACGGTAACCTCAGCCAATGCAGGACATAAACCCACACTTTTTGGCATTGCATTGTTTCACAAATCTGCTGTGCAGCCAACTGAGCTAATCAAACCCCTGTAGTATATTTGATTGTGGAGGGAATTAATACATAAAGTGGTGGATGATTTTTTCCGTCAAATGGACTGCCTTGTCCTGGATGATGTTTAAATCCTTGACTGCTGTTGAAGCTGCATCCATCCTGGCAAGTGGAGAGTTTTCCATCAGAATCCTGACTCATACATTGCCGGTGGTAGGCAGTCTGGAGGTGAGTTAGTAACTGCAGAATTCCTAATTTCTAATCTGCTCTTGCAGCCATAGCATTCATGTCAGTCATCAAGCTAATTTTCCATAAGCTAGCCCATTGATTGGGAGAGGTGGGATAGAGGTTAAAATCTGAGCCACAATCTTCCCATACACACACTTAGCTTCCAACACTCCTTGTGAATGTACAATAAACTGCAGGGTGCAGTGTTGACTGCTGCAAGAGAATAACAAAGCTTTAACTTCAGTAAACAGAATGGTGATAATACCAGCTCTCATCAGCATGGAAGATTGCTAATAGGAAAGGCATGTTTACAACCATTTAACTAAATACATTTTGTAGAAATATACTTGATGTTCTTGTCAAAAAGTATATTTCCTGATTCCTACATTAAAACAATGACTGTACTTTCAGAAGTATTTCATTCTTTGTAAACCATAACAGGGTGTCCTGAGATTGTGAATGGATTCTATATAAATCCAAGTCTATCCTTTTTCTTACTGTAGAATCTTGTCTTTGATTATTTCTTCCAAGCAACTTTTAAGGATTCTTTCTAACATGAATTTTGATAAATAGCCTCTGAAATGTATGGAGTTTTATCATATTGTAACTGCAATGGTACATACTTTTATTTAGTACAAATGTAATTTGTGGCAGGATCATTAAATCATCTCCCTCAGTCAAGTGCTGACAAATGATAAGCAACTCAAACATCTGCTTGCCCCGATCATTACTTTTGCATCAATCACAAAAGCTGGATTGGAGGACTATTTTTAGACCATGCCTGGTATTGTCTTTCAGGTTTCATTCCCAAAAGCTACAACTTTAAGGAATCCTTCACTCCATATGAACTGAAGCTTCCCCTTGCTTGGCCAAAGTGTGGTTGATTGTCGTAAAGAGCAAACTAGAAATAACTAGATCATTAACTTCCTCTCAGTGAAGAAGTTCTTCCTCAACTCAACCCTAAATTGCCTATCCCTTATACTGCAACTCTCTCTCCTGGGTTCAAGGCTTACCAGCCAGAGAAAGCATCCTATCTACATCTTCGTTGGCAAGAGGTTTGTAAGTTTCAATTCGCTCACTTCTAATTCTTTGAAACTCAACACAGATTGAATTTCTTCAATCTTTTCTCAAAAGATGTTCCCAAAAACCCAGATGTTAATCAGCTAAATCTCCCTTGTTCTTCATCCAGACTCATTCCTGGGATGGTTGAACTGATGTATGAAAAGATGTTGGATCTGTTAGAATCACATTCACTGGAGTTTAGGAGCTTAAGGGGTTCTCATAGAAACCCATGAACTGTTAACAGGACTAGAGAGGTTAAACACAGAAAGGATGTTCCCAATGACTGGGTGGTTCCAGGATCAGGATTTTGACCCAGTGACAGTGAAGGAACAGAGATATCTTTCAAAGTCAGGATGGTGAGTGGCTTGGAGGGGAACTTGCAGGTGGTGGTGTTCCCATGTATCTGCTGCCCTTGGCCTTTTGGGGTCCCAACCTACAGATATGGATTAGGCCATTTAGAACTAAGATGAGGAGAAATTTCTTCACCCAAAGCTTGATGAGCCGGTAGAATTCTCTGCCACAGAAAGCAGTAGAGGCCAAAACATCGAATGCTTTTAGGAAGGATTTAGATTTAGTTCTTAGGCTAAAGGGATCAAAAGGTATAGACAGAAAGCAGGAAAGGGATACTGAGCTGGATGATCAGCCATGATCATATTGAATGGCAGACTAGTTTTATTCGGCCAAATGGCTGACTCCTGCTCCCATTTTCTATGTTTCATCCACAGCAAATATATATTCAATATGAAAACCTAAACTGCATGTAATATACCAGCTGTAGCCTCTCCAAGGCTCCACACAATTGCAACAATAAGTAATTTCACCTGAGATAAAGTAATTAACAATGTATTTTAATATAATCTAAGCTTAGAAGAGAGATTTTTTTAAAAAGTGGGAAGAGGGTCTATGAAACAGCAGCATAGACTAGTTGGGTTGAATGGCCTCTTTCTATTTTGTACGTTCTGTGAAATGAGCACTTAATGTAAATTCAAACTGTAATTCAACCTTATGGAGCAGCTGTGCTTCTAACCTTCCATGCAGCTTTGTGCATATCTCTCTTTTTCTGAATTTGGTCTCTGATAATAATTTCAAAATCCATTGAAGATTGACAACAAATGTGTCTCTCAGATTCATGTAGAGCTGCCAATCAAGCATGTACTTAAAGAGCCACAGAAGTTATTTGTATTTGAATTGAATTGCCTGCCTCTTTCTTAGGAACAAGTTAATCTATTCCAAGCATTTTGGATGACTGTGATAAGTTGCTTCATTGAGGAACAATAGCAGTAAACATTCACTTATTAATGTATTTCAAATTAACTTTTCAATACCAAACTGTAATGCATCTTTGATGCAGCCTGTGAAAACTGTTCACTGTAGCCCCATTTAAAGTGCCTGCCAATCTCCCCTGTAAAGATATGGAAATATATCACCTTTCTTATTTTAAGAAATGTGCCAGAAACTTACTATTGGACAAGTGAAGCACTCACCACAATATAGAATTGCACCTTCAGCAAAAGATGGACTGAATGATATAATTGCACAAAAGCAAGTAAAACCAGAAGGAGCTAATGTGCAAAAATTTTTAGATTAAGATTGAGTCTATTGCAATGCAAGATATCACAAAAAAAATGCGTGATGCATAAATTTTGGAACATAACTTCAAAGAGAATTTTTAAAAATGCATTCAGAAGAATTGGGCATTGCTGACTGGTTGAGTATTTATTGTCCACCCTAATCACCGTTGAGAAAGTGTGGTGAGCTACCTTCTTCACCCATTGCAGTCTACTTTGTGTAGGGAGGGAGTCCAGGATTTTGACGCAGCAACAGTGAAGGAACAGAGATATCTTTCAAAGTCAGGATGGTGAGTAGCTTGGTGGAGAAATTGGAGGTGGTGGCATTCCCATGTATCTGTTGCCCTTATCCTTCTAGATGAAGTGGTCATGGGTTTAGAAGGTTTCTCTTTCCCTCTTTATTCCAATGACACTTGAGGCCAACTATGCCAACTAATAATTGAATAGGCTGGAGTTCCTCTTTGAACTTAGAGATAGCTTGATTATGGCCTTTATAATTACATCTGGAATGGACAGGATGTGCAGAGAATGAACACAGGTTTTCATCACCCTCAGTTTAAAACACTTTTTGGAATCTAATTTTCTCACTGGTGAGGGTGAGATGATATCAGTCAATATTAGAAACAGATCTTAGGTGATTCATAGGGAAAGGCAAGTACCTAGTTAGGAAGCCCTCTTCAACTCTCCGGGACTTTGTGCCTATTGTGATACGTTCTGTGTATCGCTCTAACTCTTGTACAGTAGATAACCACCTTTCATGACATCTCATGCCTTGGATTTCACCTGCATGTTAACCTGCAATTTCAACCAGCTTATACCATCCCTCATACCCTTCCACCCAACTCCCCACCCCCACCATGCTAGCCCCATAGGCACTCATCCTGCATGATCCATGGTCAGTCCTTAGAAACCAAGTGGGAATGAAAAGAAATCTCCTAACAAATTGAATACAGCTGTCACACATAAACTCTTGACAGTGAAAAATTTCCAATTCAAGAAACCTCTCTTATAACAATAAACAAACTTCAATTCAGACCCCTCTTCAACGACAGCTAATCCTTTACTGGTCCCTTTAAATTGTTAATCAAACTGTGAACTCTGCTGAGGTAATTATAGCTTTTGAAATCGATCCAAGCATTCATAATGATATAATAATAGCCTTTAGGGAAATGTCAACAAAATCCTCGACTGAAATTGTATGGAAAGATGATAACTATTTTTCAAATTAATTCCAGATGTCCTTTCAATCAAAGCAGCATAGCAAAGGTTGTTTTTTTAAATTTTCTGTGATAGTTTAAGCCTTTTTTATGAACATGTTTAATGGAGGATTAAAATAAAAACTGAAGATCATGGCACCTAAATAAACCTTATCCATTCTTCAAGGATGTTTATGTCTGAACTCAGCAGTAAGTTTAAATGGCCCTGCAAAGTCATGGTTTCCTGTCTTCTAATTCCTGTAATGCCGTAGCATAGTTGAGATCATCTAATCATGAGATTAACTTGCATAGGCTTTGGGTTTGATATTCAGACTTAGCAATACACTTACCAAAAGAGTCATCGGGGAATCCTTAAACATTCCACTCATTGTTTCATTATGAATTAACATCAGATGAATAAAATATGATAATTGCCACTAGACCAGAAAGATCTGTGGAAGGAATCAGTTCTAGTGTAAGGCTGAGTGAGCTAGCACTGTCCAGATTTCCAAGAGAGTTTCTTGAGTGGTTGAGGCAATAAGCATCCACTTCTGGTGATAGCGACATTTTTAGTCAACCTTTCTTGAGACTCCACATTCCACAAGTGAGCTGCCCTCAAATCCCCACTGAACCATTATTTATGTTCCTGTTATGGTAACAAGAAACAAATGCAAGTCACGGAGAGAATCTTTTATTTTCTCATATAATACGTCCATTCTATGTAATTCTTGGATTTGTTTGTTTATATTCTGGGTAGAAGTTTGTCTCCGTTATTGTTGGTTTGTTTAATTTTATTGAAATATTTGGCACTGAGTAGGTAGTTGGATGACTTGTGACATATAATAAATTCCATGTACTCTCTCCCTTGGGCAAATTGAAAGTGAATATTTATTCCTCTAGCAATAACTCAATCCTCCCCCTTTAAATTAAAACCAGACAATTAGAGAAGGCATGGTTTGATTTGCATGGAATGGACTTCCCAATCAGGGAAATTATTATTTCAACAACAGCAACTTAGATTTACACAGTATCTTTAATGTGGAAAAGTATCCAGAGGTGTTTCACGAGGACTGTTATCAAATAGAATTTGACACTGAGCTACATATGGGGATGGCCAAATCCTTGGCTGAAAAGGCGAGTTTTAAGCTGCATTATAATGAAGCAAAGGGAGATTAAAAAACAGAATTTTGTGCGGAGGTAGTTCCAGGTCTTAGGGCATTGGCAGCTGAAGGCAGGCAGATGGGATTGTGGTTCAACAGCTAATCTTGAAGCGTGATATCTTGAATAATACTGTGCTGGGCTATCAGTACAGACCATGTACTATAACTACTGATGTATAGCTCAAACCCAAAGAAGAACTGTGTTTTACTGTTCCTATTACAACAGAGCTGGGGCCAAACAATTGTCAGAATCAATAAGCGATAAGGAACAGTCATCTGAAAATTATTGGATCTAATTTAGAAATGGCAATACTGTAAACATGAGCAATTGGAATGGAACATGATCCCTTAGTGTTTAGACAGTAAGTAAGTCCTTTTGGCTGCACATTGGAAGCTGTGTTGGCCCTTGGGCAGTCCTGTGAAATAGCTTATTGTGAGTAAGCCTCTATATACCATCCATGTGTTGTACTTAATGTGTTCTATTTCATTATAAATTAACGTGTATCATCTTTTAACTGTGTCTGCACATAGTCTGCAGGGAGTTTCACTTACACTGAGAATAAATGTAATAGCAAACAATTTTGAAGTGATTTTTTTGGCTGACATTCAACACTTGGGATTGGAGTACTCTTCGGATTAAAGGGCAGCATCTATGATTGACGGGATGGGTGTTATCTGGTATACTTCACAATGATTGACAAAGTGAATGTTACAAAGCTGACACTATTGTGATTACTTTGATGGATATTAGAAGACACTGGCTGCCCTTCCTGAAGCCTCGTCATCTTGGAATGAAGGCTAATGCCTCAATTCCTTTCTCTTTCTCTTAAACTCCCAGAACATAAATCTTGCTATCCTGTTACTTAACCCTGCATCCTAAAATCTACAAGACTGAACAACAAAAGCTTATTGAAAGCCATCAATCATTCCATTTCTTGTAGATCATAGAATCCCTGCTGTGTGGAAACAGGCCCTTCAGCCCAACAAGTCCACATGAACCCTTCGAAGACTATACCACCCAATCCTATCCCCCCACCCAAATATTCTACATTTACTAACACATCCCTGAACACCACACAGACAGTCGCCCAAGGCTGGAATTGAACCCAGGTCCCTGGTGATGTGAGGTGGTCCTGCAAACCACTGAGCACCATGCCACCCTTTCTTTCCTTTCCTTTTTTAACTCTTTTAACCTTAATGTTCTGTCCTCCCTTGGCTCAAAACAATTGTCATCCCATTCACATGGGCCATATTAGAGCATACCAACTTTCATCAATTTATGAAGTGAAAATTAGCCTGCAGTTTTCCAATTGTGTGATTAGGATCTTATTGAGGCAATGGTGGGAGCGGGTCTTATCAAATGCATAGAGAGACAGTGCAAGATCCCCATTACATCTCCCAAGGAAGGTCTACTGAACTTAGCCAATTAGACATTGGTAAAGCCACTGGCAATCCTTCACCTGATTCAAGATCCAGAGGAGTGAAGTCTTGCCCAGCAAGGGCTGCCAACTAAACCAAGGCTTAATCATTAAAAATCTGTTGATGTCAACTTTGAATATGCTTGATGATGCGGCCCCAACAGCCCTCTGCAGTAAGCAATCCCACAGATTCACTACCGTCTGAAAAGTAAACTTCATCTTCATCTCTGTCTATAATGTGCAACCCTTATTCTGAGATTACGCCCTCTGCCTGAGATTCTGTCACAAGGAGAAACAACCTTTCAGCATCTACCCAGTTAAGTCCCCAAATAATCTTATACATTTCAATAAGGTCGCCTCTCATGCTTCTATGTTCTAATGCATACAGACCCAATCTACTTAACCTATTAATCATAAGACAGTATCTCCATACCTGGTATCAGCCAAGAGAACCTTCTCCAGACTCCCTCCATTTCCATTATATCTTTCCTTAGATAGGGGGCCCAAAATTGTTCACAGTATTCCAGCTGTGGCCTGACTTGTGGCTTGTGTAGTTTTAGTGAAACCATCCTATTTTCATAATCCATTTCATTTATATTATAGGTCAACAGTTCATTTGCCTACTCTCTTACCAACCAAACTTAGATGCCAGATTTTTGTAATTCATGGACAAGGGCTCACAAATCTCTCTGTTCTGTAGCTTGATGCCATGTTTCTCTGTTAAAATAATATTCAGCTCCTCTATTCTTTCTGCCAAATTCCATAGAGTAGAATAGAATCGCCTTTTATCGTCACATATATTCAGAGTATAGTGAAAAGTTTATACATCACCAATTACAGCACTAACTTAAATAAAAACGTACCCAGGCACAACTTTTTTAGTTACAAGATTTTATACAATACAGAAATAAAATGTCCAGCATTACAAAATAAAAGGTCAGTACACAGATCACGCTGGCATCTAGCTTCTAGTCCATATAGTGCCCTGACTCCACACCCCACCAGTGAAACGCCACACTGAAAGGCCCCTATGAGAGGAAGCCACTGTGCCAGGTCAGGAGGTAGCCACGCCACACAGAGAGGTTGCCATGTCACACTGGGAGGCCACTGCGCCAAGCTGGGAATCATCGCTGGAGGCCAGGAATCATCGCTCTCCGGAAACCGGGAATGCCTCTTAAATTTCCCCACATTATATTCCATCTGCCAAATTATTGTCCACTCACTTCACTTATATCCCTTTTCAGACTCTTTGTATCATCCTGAAAACGTGGTTTCTCATCTATTTTTGTTATATCCCTTTTAAGTCATATTTGGAGCTTTTGTAACAAGCTCAACTATAGCAGGGCTACCAATCTACCTTACCCCTTTTAGAGGTTCCTGTTAGTAGAAGAACATCAATGCTGACTGTGATTTGTACGAGTGCAATCTTCTCAGCAGATCGTCTTTTCCTGAGGCAGTCCCTCAGGTTGATGGATTGAGAATGACTTGCTTCCACTTCAGTTCATTGGGTATTGAGATGGCTGATACATCCAATATATGACCTACAGACTCTGTCAAATGTGAGGCAAGTAGTTCTTGAAGGGTCATTTAGATGGGTTGTTCAGTCTTCAGCAGATTTCAGTAAAACATTTGATAAGGTTCCCCATGGTCAGCTTTTGTAGAAAATACAGAGGCATGGGAATGAGGGTGATTTAGCGGTTAGGATCAGAAATTGACTAGCTGTAAGAAGACAGAGGGTGGTCGTTGATGGGAAATGTTCATCCTGGGGTTTAGTTACTAGTGGTGCACCACAAGGATCTGTTAGAGGCCACTGCTGTTTGTCATTTTACCTCACATTACAACAGGATCTGGACCAGATGGGCCAATGGGCTGAGAAGTGGCAGATGGAGTTTAATTCAGATAAATGCGAGGTGTTGCACTTTGGGAAAGCAAATCTTAGCAGGACTTATACACTTAATGGTAAGGTCCTAGGGAATGTTGCTGAACAAAGCGACTTTGGAGTGCAGGCTCATAGCTCCTTGAAAGTGGAGTCACAGATAGATAGAATATTGAGGAAGGTGTTTGGTATGCTTTCCTTTATTGGTCAGAGTATTGACTACAGGAGTTGGGAGGTCATGTTGCGACTGTACAGGACATTGGTTAGGCCACTGTTGGAATATTGTGTGCAATTCTGGTCTCCTTCCTATCGGAAAGATGTTGTGAAACTTGAAACGGTTCAGAAAAGATTTGCAAGGACGTTGCCAGGGTTGAAGGATTTGAGCTACAGGGAGAGGCTGAACAGGCTGGGGCTGTTTTTTCTGGTGCGTCGGAGGCTGAGGGGTGACCTCATAGAGGTTTATAAAATTATGAGGGGCATGGATAGGATAAATAGACAAAGTCTTTTCCCTGGGGTTGGGGAGTCCAGAACTAGAGGGCATAGGTTTAGGGTGAGAGGGGAAAGATGTAAAAGACACCTAAGGGGCAACTTTTTCATGCAGAGGGTGGCACGTATATGGAATGAGCTGCCAGCCGATGTGGTGGAGGCTGGTACAATTGCAACATTGAAGAGGCATTTGGATAGGTATATGAATAGGAAGGGTTTGGAGGGATATGGGCCGGGTGCTGGCAGGTGGGGCTAGATTGGGTTGGGATATCTGGTCGGCGTGGACAAGTTGGACCGAAGGGTCTGTTTCCATGCTGTACCTTTCTATGACTCTATGACTCTATGAGGGCGTGGAAGGATGGGTTAGTAAGTTTGCAGATAACACTAAAGTCGGTGGAGTTCTGGACAGTGCGGAAGGGGTTGCAGGTTACAGAGGGACTTAGATGAGCTGCAGAGCTGGGCTCAGGCATGGCAAATGGAGTTTAATGTGGAAAAGTATGAGGTGATTCACTTTGAAAGGAGCAACAGGAATGAAGAGTACTGGGCTAATGACAAGACTCTTGGTCGTGTGGATGACCAGAGAGATCTCAGTGTTCATGTGTATGTATCCCTGAAAGTTGCCACCCAGGTTGATACGGTTGGTAAGAAGGCATATGGTATGTTAGCTTTTGTTGGTAGAGGGATTGAGTTTCAGAGCCACGAGGTCATGGTGCAGCTGTACAAAACTCTGGTGCAGCCACACTTGGAGTATTGCATACAGATGGTGATGGCTAGCACAAGGAGACATAGCTTTAAATCGAGGGGTGATAGATATATGACAGATGTCAGAAGTATGTTCTTTACATGGAATGCCCTGTCTGCTACATAGTAGACTCGTCAACATTAAGGGCATTTAAATGGTCATTGGATAAACATGTGGATGATAATGGAATGGTGTGGGATTTAGATTGGTTTCACAGGTCGGCATAATATCAAGGGCTGAAGGGCTATAATGTTCTATGTTTAAGATCAACCTCATGGTGGCAGTTATATTTCTCAGCTGGAGTGGTTTCATGATTAGATTATATTAGATTCCCTACAGTGTGGAAACAGGCCCTTCAGCCCAACAAGTCCACACCAATCCTCTGAACAGTAAGCCACCCCAGATCCATTTCCCTCTGACTAGCATTAGTGTGGGCAATTTAGCATGACCAATTCACCTGGCCTGCACATCTTTGGACTGTGGGAGGAAACCAGAGCACCCAGAGGAAACCTACGCACACACAGGGAGAATGTGCAAACTCCACACAGACAGTCACCCGAGGCTGGAATTGGACCTGAGACCCAGGTGCTGTGGGGCAGCAGTGCTAACCACTGAACCACCGTGCCATTTCAGTTGAAGCTAGATTCCAAGCGATTTAAGGACAAATTCATAGTTGACACTTCCGTGTCACACAGTCTTAACTGAGAAACATGCCATTATTACAATCTCATCTATCCTTTAAGCAGAAAGTAAAAGATCCCATGACATCATGCAAAGAAGAACAGGAACATCCCCTATCTTTGAGCCATCATTCATCCTTCAACTAACAGCACTGAAACAGATAGGGTGTTCATTTATTTCATTGCTGTTTTGGGGGAGTATGCTGTGTGCAATTTGCCAACAATGTTTTATGATACTGCAGTAGCTGTGCTTCAAAAGAGCTTTATCATCTGTGAGGCCCTTTCATATATCCAATGATCATGAAGGATACTGTGAAATTGTAAATACTCTATTTTCTTTATATTTAGCCATTTAGCATTGTGCCCTCAACAGTAAAAAAAATCTCCTACATAGTTTGTCAAAGATTTTTTTTTTGTCTTACACAGCAGGACATTTTACCAGAATACCAATTCTTGGGCAAAAATAGCATTTATGTTTTATGAGAGGAGAATGCTGATTGGTCAGCGAATGGACTGTGATTGGTTGAGGTGATGCTATTGAAAATCCACACATTAACACAGGTTAACAGTTAACTACCAGGCTTTATATAAATTTTAAACCAAGCATATTAAGTGTGATTGCTAATGCCACTGCCCTGAGAAACAAACCAGGGAATAGAATTATCTATCGTGTTGATTTGAAAAGGTACAGTGTTCTTTTTGTCTGCAAAGAACAAGGCTTGTGTATTAATATATGGAGCTTCCAGTATTCACATTTGCACCACAGTCCAAGCCCAACTGACAATCTTAAATCGTTGTCAGTGTAATTCCTGGCACATTCAGGATTATCTAGAAAATCCTGTCTAATTGCAGAATTGCATCCAAAATTAGACACTGTGTTCCACATTTTGTAAACATGGGCTGTTTGGATACAGTCAGTACCTTATTTGTTGCAAACAACATTAAGGACATTCTGTTTAATATGATCTACCAGTCTTAGGGATGTGCACCTTACATAATTGTTATCACACTGGCACTGAAATTCATACATCACCTTACTCATCTGGTAGTCAGATATCTTTTTTGATTTGACATCAGTGTCGTGTTAGTGGTGAACACAAATCTTGTTGGTTCTGAAAGTCTAAAACAGCTAGCTGCACCTGTGCTCCTCACATGCGGTTTGAATGTTGTTTTTTACCCCTTAAATTCTTGTGAGATGTCCTGATGAGTGCAAGATGAAAAGCTTTTACAAAATGTGTCTTTTTACAGCAAAATTCATGTTCTGTACTGCCAAAAGACTATTTGTACAATCTCAACTGGCAAACGATAGAGAGACTTGAGTGGACAGAGATTAAAACTGAGCTCAAACTTTGTGGTTTTTTTGGAATCGTAGAAGGTAACCTTTCCTCACTCGGCTTTTTCAGAAATGACCAACATAAAGCTCAAGGCTGTGCGAGTTGCTAATAGTGCGCTTGGTGTGTATTGCCTGTAGCTTCTTGCAACCAAGGATAAAGATAAACACAAATTGAGCAAAAAAAGCCCTCTGCTTGACTAATTGTTGTTATCAAATCTTGCCCATGGGTCAGCCACAGCCGATGTATGCTTGGAAATAGAATGAAAGAAAATGAGTTGTTTCATGCATGGGTGGTTTTAATTGCTAAAATGACTTGTTCAATAAAGAGTAATTTTTATCAATATTAAAAGCAGTTAGGGTTTCAGTTCTCCAAATGTCACATTAGCAACTTGTTGGAAATTAATGCATTTTTTTTCCTGAAGCTTTGGGCACATGTGGAGAATATAAAAGACAGTGTTTTACTTAGTGGATGGTCTGAACTTTAGCTAAATAGCTACAATATAGAAGGGGCAAAAATATCATGGTGTGTATAGATTCATTCTCTGAAGTGTCCCATTGATCATAGTCTGTGTGGTATTCTATTTTCTAACTGCAAACTCTTGGCTATCAAATAACCTGTAATCCTTTCAGAGAGGAGGAAACACAGAAGTATACAGCAATACTGCTGTAAAGTGCTACACTTTACCTCTACTGACACAAGGTCAAATTCAACTCAGCAATGAAGAAAGAAAGAAAGAAAGATGAAGGTCACCTTTTACTGCTGGCTGTTAAGAAAGTCAATGGGTTAGGAGGAGCAGGAATCATAAATAAAGTAAGCAATTCCCAGCTAGCTCCCAGTGAACAATAATCTACATTGACAAAGTGGCACTTGAGAGTGTGATTCAAGTTCAACACCGTCCAAACCAGGGCTTCATCGACTATGAGACCTTGTTTGCAATTAAATTGCCAGTTAGTGTAATTGTAGGCATCTTGAGAAGTAGACTAGTAGCAAGAAATCAGGTTTTTTTTTAAAATAAAAGTCTTTCAACACTGCAGTTAATTCTAAAATGATTCCCAGATTATTGAGACATGAGCACACTTGCCATTGAAATAGAAAGATAGCCCAAGTTCACTAATCAACAGATTTTATACATGCTCTCTGCATATTGTTTAAAAAGTTCAGGGCCTGCTATGATTATGTATAGGTGGGGTATAAAAAGAACCTCAATTATTAAAGGCCTTCTGTATTTTTCTCAATTTGTTTTATATTTTGTCTGTTGCTATGATCACAGAATTTGAAGAAAGGGCGAGTTCCAGAATTGTCCCTTTTAATGAGATATGATGGTTTGGCAAAAGACAAATATGCTGGTGTTATTTTTTTGATTAAACTTAAGTTGGGCAACATTCAATTTTTTTTTATAACTGCTTGTCTTTTGACAATGGACATTAAACAGCCTGGTGACCTTTGCAATTTCTGCACAGACAGGAGATTAACTTCAGCCTGAAAATGCCTCTGAAAGTTCTTAAATTTGAAAAGGTTTTGGAGATGCAAAGAAACAATCTTGATCAGCTCAATGGATAAGACTTCGCAATGGATGCCAGAACCAGGAAAATGAAATCTCAAATAAGTTTCTGGATGTAGAAATGCTTGCTGAGCTGGAAGGTTCATTTTCAGATGTTTCATCACCATGTTAGGTAACATCTTCAGTGAGCCTGTGGATGTAGGGCTGGTGTTTCCTGATTTCTGTTTAGCACCAGCAGTGCTTCGTCTGGAGGCTCACTGTAGATGTTACCTCATTTGGTGATGAAATATCTGAAAATGAAACTTCCAGCTCAGCGAGCAAACCTACACCCAGAACCTCAAACTGAGCTACAAATCTTCTCAAAACTCACCATCAAATAAGGTCTTCCAGTGAGTTAATCATCGCTGGTATGTTACGAAGCATTCCCCATTGTTGATTGAATATCTTGACTTCTACCTATTATTCGGACAATAGATAGCATTGAATCTTGCTATCATGTGTCCAAAGCCAGCTGCAAATAACAAATCTATTATCCCAAAGACCAGCAAGAAAATGGTCAGTCTGTAAATAAAACCCAGTGCAGAATACCAACTGAGGAACAAGACAGTCAACCTCTGCCTTCTGAAGTATGGAGATGGCTGCATCATAAAAGTTCCCCACCCTATTCCTGTTCCAAGATCTTCTGGTGTAAAAAAAAATGAAAAGGAACTAACTTCATGGCCTGCTGAACATCCATCTCTTTGAGGAAATCCTACATTAATTTTGACATATGATTCAAGCTCCACATCGATAACCTTGTCTTAAAAGCAATATTTACAATACTGGATTTTCTGACATCATTATAATTAGTTTTCCTGTGTTGAAATATTCAACACACTTTATTCTTTATGCAACTTTAATAATTTTCTAGGAGAAAGTGAGGACTGCAGATGCTGGAGATCAGAGCTGAAAATGTGTTGCTGGAAAAGTGCAGCAGGTCAGGCAGCATCCAAGGAGCAGGAGAATCGACGTTTCGGGCATGAGCCCTTCTTCAGGAATGAGGAGGGTGTGCCAAGCAGGCTAAGATAAAAGGTAGGGAAGAGGGACTTGGGGGAGGGGCGTTGGAAATGCGATAGGCGGAAGGAGGTTAAGGTGAGGGTGATAAGGTGAGGGTGATAGGCCGGAGTGGGGGTGGGAGCGGAGAGGTCAGGAAGAAGATTGCAGGTTAGGAAGGTGGTGCTGAGTTCGACAGTTGGGACTGAAACAAGGTGGGGGGAGGAGAAATGAGGAAACTTGAGGAATCTGAGTTCATCCCTTGTGGTCGGAGGGTTCCTAGACGGAAGATGAGGCGCTCTTCCTCCAGCCGTTGTGTTGCTATAGTCTGGCGATGGAGGAGTCCAAGGACCTACATATCCTTGGTGGAGTAGGAGGGGGAGTTGATGTGTGAGCCACGGGGTGGTTGGATTGGTTGGTCCGGGTGTCCCAGAGGTGTTCTCTGAAATGTTCCGCAAGTAGGCGGCCTGTCTCCCCAATATAGAGGAGGCCACATCGGGTGCAGCGGATGCAGTAAATGAAGTGTGTGGAGGTGCAGGTGAATTTGTGGTGGATATGGAAGGATTCCTTGGTGCCTTGGAGGGAAGTAAGGGGGGAGGTGTGGGCGCAAGTTTTGCATTTCTTGCGGTTGCAGGGGAAGGTGCCAGGAATGGAGGTTGGGTTGGTGGGGGATGTGGACCTGACGAGGGAGTCACCGAGGGAGTGGTCTTTTCGGAATGCTGATCGGGGAGGGGAGGGAAATATATCCCTGGTGGTGGGGTCAGTTTGGAGGTGGCGGAAATGACGACGGATGATTCGATGTATATGGAGGTTGGTGGGGTGGTAGGTGAGGACCAATGGGGTTTTGTCCTGGTGGTGATTGGAGGGGCGGGGCTCAAGGGCGGAGGAGCGGGAAGTGGAGGAGATGCGGTGGAGAGCATCGTCGACCACGTCTGGGGGGAAATTGTGGTCTTTGAAGAAAGAGGCCATCTGGGTTGGTTGGTATTGGAACTGGTCCTCCTGGGAGCAGATGCGGCGGAGACGAATGAATTGGGAATATGGGATGGCGTTTTTACAGGGGGCAGGGTGGGAGGAGGTGTAGTCTAGGTAGTTGTGGGAGTCAGTCGGTTTATAGTAAATGTCCGTGTTGATTCGGTTGACCGAGATAGAAATGGAGAGGTCGAGGAAGGGGAGGGAGGAGTCTGAGATGGTCCAGGTAAATTTGGGGTCGGGGTGGAAGGTGTTAGTAAAGTGGATGAACTGTTCAACTCCTCATGGGAGCATGAGGCAGCGCCAATACAATCATCGATATATTTCCCTCCCCTCCCCTATCAGCGTTCCAAAAAGACCACTCCCTCCGTGACTCCCTCGTCAGGTCCACACCCCCCACCAATCCAACCTCCACTCCTGGCACCTACCCCTGCAACCGCAAGAAGTGCAAAACTTGCGCCCACACCTCCCCCCCCCCTTACTTCCCTCCAAGGCCCCAAGGGATCCTTCCATATTCGCCGCAAATTCACCTGCACCTCCACACACATCATTTACTACATGCGCTGCACCCGATGTGGCCTCCTCTGTATTGGGGAGACAGGCCGCCTACTTGTGGAACGTTTCAGAGAGCACCTCTGGGACACTCGGACCAACCAATCCAACCGCCCCGTGGCTCACACTTCAACTCCCCCTCCCACTCCACCAAGGACATGCAGGTCCTTGGACTCCTCCATCACCAGACCATAGCAACATGACAGCTGGAGGAAGAGTGCCTCATCTTCCATCTAGGAACCCTCCAACCACAAGGGATGAACTCAGATTTCTCCAGTTTCCTCATTTCCCCTCCCCCCACCTTGTCTCAGTCCCAACTGTCGAACTCAGCACCACCTTCCTAACCTGCAATCTTCTTCCTGACCTCTCCGCCCCCACCCCCACTCCAGCCTATCACCCTCACCTTATCACCCTCACCTTAACCTCCTTCCGCCTATCGCATTTCCAATGCCCCTCCCCCAAGTCCCTCCTTTTATCTTAGCCTGCTTGGCACACTTTCCTCATTCCTGAAGAAGGGCTCATGTCCAAAACGTCGATTCTCCTACTCCTTGGATGTTGCCTGACCTGCTGCACTTTTCCAGCAACACATTTTCAGCAACTTTAATAATGCAAAGATGACTGAAAACAAAAAATGCTGGAAATCACAGCAGCCCAAACAGCATCCATGGAGAGAGAGCAAGCTAATGCTTCAAGTCTGGATGACTCTTCATTCACTTGGGTAAGTACATAAATGAGAAAGATTTGGAGGGATATGGGTCAAGAGCAGGCAGGTGGGGCTAGTTTAGTTTGGGATTATGTTTGGCATGGACTTGTTGGACTGAAGTGTCTGTTTTCATGCTGTATGACTCAATAACTATATGACACTGCTAAATCCACCTAAACTATCTTTTCAGAATGAAAGTGCTGCCTTTAATTAATCCAAAATGACTGTTTTTCCAACAATGAGCTAAACAGGTAAATGATGAACCATTGTTTTGTTTAGAACTTGTAACACTATATTAGGCTCTTGAACTGTATCCTTCTCAAGTGTGTGAAGTAGGGTTTAGAATTTAAGAGTGAATGCATGAATAAATAACTCTTTACTTAAACCCACTTCATTTAAATTGACTGCACACACTTTAGGGTGAAGAAACATACACATTTTCCTTTTCAACAAACACACTAATTCAGGACAATAAGGGTTTTAGATCTTTGCTGACCCTATCTGTTACTTACTTGTTCAAAAGCATTTAGTTTTCACAGTAGTTTTAGACAGCAGGTGGTAGAGTTTGAATATTGTAATCCAAGTGTGATCACTTATTTTAAGGAATGCTTTGCCCTCAAATTTCTGCATGAATTGCATATTATTGGTGGGAAATGCCCATATACCAAATAATATAACTTGCACAATCTGACATAGACCATTGCAAAAGGGAGCATTTTAAAGTTTTGTTTTAACTTTTGCCTTAAAAATGCACCCTCGATATATTTATGATACTACTTTAGTGCTGTTTGATTAATATAGGTGAAAATTGATTTAATGCAAAAACATAAGCATTTTTAATGACAGTATCAATCCATGACCAACATGATCGAGTCAAATATAAAAGCATAAAAATGACTTTAAAATAAATACAGGATCCTTGCTAATTATATCAGGTTACAGTCCATTTCTCAGTAAAACTAAAATAAAATGTACTTTAAAATACAAAGTTTTTAAAGCATACTGGTTCACATCCTTCCAACCAAAAGAATCTGCTAAAATTTTACAACCCCCTCAAAGACCCACAAACAAATACAATTAACAAAAACACCTAAAGGTCATCAGGGTTCTAACTAACGTTGTGAATGGGACTGACTTAAAGAATCATGTTTTTTAAACTAGCGCAAAAAAAACTTGATTTGCACTGAATGTAATTTGTGTTTAAATTCTGCAAACATTTGCCTAAGATATGTCAATTTTGAAACAAATACCTTCTCTTGCAGGAAAGAAAACAGCTAGGGGCTATTGATATACAGTCTCTAAAAAATCCAAAGGGAATTCAGAAGAAACCTCTTTGCCCCTAGTGTGGTGACAATATGGAACCATGGGGTCTGAGCAAATAGTCTCAACAGATTTAAGGGAAACTACACAATGGTAGGAGAATCAAAGGAATAAAGAACTCTGATAGTAGAATTAGGTGAGGTAAATGCAAGGAGGCTCAATTGGAGTGTGATCATCATCATGGTCTTGTTAAGCCGAGTGGTCTGTTTCTGTGCTTCATTCCTACAAACAAACAGTGCAAACAAGCAGAAACTCTGTCCCTCTTGATTGTTACTCCAGACAAAGTGCACGACATTTGATTGTGGTCTGAAAAATATTGAAAAGATGAGATTCAATCAATGTGGATAAGATGTTTGAAATAAATTAGAGAGGTCTAAGGGACAGGAATTCTGAGTTACGTGTAGCAGCTAACTTTCAACCAGTATTGATGGAAAAGATTTCCCAAAGGTGCCAGAAGTAGACACCTTGAATTGACCATTGGCTTGGTGACTTGCACCCCTTGCTGCTTCCAAATCATACATCAGTGCTTTCTTTACTGTTAAACATGCCATTTACTGATTGCTTCATTTGTTGTACATTATCCTGTAATATTTCACCTTAATCAGCTATTGATTATCACTTGATAAATTTGCAATGGTTTTGTTGCAATCATTAATCCTTCACTGTAAGCATCATTAAGCATCCACCTCACTGGTGACCAGCATTCTGGACACTCGATGTTGACAGTGGTAGTGTAACCAAAGGAGAATTAATGATAGCAACAATGACATGCATTTATATAGCACTTACAATGTCGCAAAGAGTCTCAAAATAAAATCAACATCAATATTTTGTAATTTTTTTGGCATGGCACTGAAGGAGAGAGCAGAATAGATGACAAAATATTTGGTCACGGAGATAGATTTTAAGAAGGGTTTTAAATGTGAGAAGAGCACTAGGGAGGCAGAGAGATTTAGGAAAGGAATTCCTGATGACGGGACCAAGCGTCAGGCATGGACAACAATGGTGGAGCAATTAAAAGAGGCCAGATTTTCATGAGCACATTGATCTCAAATGATAGTAGGACTGCAGGAGATTGTGGAGATATAGCAACAGGTAGGATCATGGTGGGATTTGAATGCAAGAATGAGAATTTTAAGATCAAGGCATTGCCAGATCACGTGTCGATGCAGGTCAGTAAGCACAGGAGGGGGAGTGGTAACTGGGATTCTGACAGACTTTCGACAGAGGCAGCCGCATATTAGATGATTTCAAGCTTATGGAGGGTGGAAGATGGAAGCATTGGAATAGTAAAGTGTCAAACAGTCAGGAAGCAAAGCATGTTTTAATATGTATTCCCTGGATAATTGCCATATAACAGGCTGGGGGATGTTATATTTTATATTCAAAATTAAATTTGTGAAATGGAAATTTTTTGCCATCAGATATCAGAGGAGATTTGTTCATTCTAACTGTCACAATCACTTTGTTCAAAGAAATGGAATGATGTTCATAAAGAGGATCATGTTGGAAGGTGGAGAATTATTGAAGGCACTCCCTGCAGACTGTTCATTAACAGTTGTTGTTCCAAACCTGCTATAAGTTAGAATCCTTCTTACAGATTGCAAGCCTTCCTTCGAGCTTGCACTTTTATTGGTAATTGACACGGAACATCCTGCTTGGTTCAAGATTGCAATATCAACATCAGAAAATGTCAATAAAGATGATTCCCAGTTGCATTGATCTTCCTTTCTCAGCTGCTCTTGAACAGTCAGATCCATGACCAAGAACCAGGAAGGATGCCAGACCCCACTACCATGATCAAATCCCTTCATCACTCATATCAGCAGACTAGCTGTCTTTGAGCTAGCACGCCCAGTGGCACTGATCCAGGCAATTCATGAAAATAGAAGTTTTTCTTGACAGGTGTGATAATAAATATGTGGCTTCTGTTAAGATTGCAATCTGTGTGAAAAGTGGATTCTTGTCAATTGTTGACATCCAAGTCACTTGAGGTATTTGAGGTTGCTATTCAGGACTAAAAGGAATGCTCTCCACTGCAGCCATTCCCTCCCCAATAGCCCTACCCTTTGCTGATCCATATTAAATTACAGTTGAGAAGAAAGGAAACCAAGTTCAACAAAGAGAAGGAGGGAGAAAGGAAATGGATAGCAAGAAGCGGGCGGCACGGTGGCACAGTGGTTAGCACTGCTGCCTCACAGCGCCAGAGACCTGGGTTCAGTTCCCGCCTCAGGCGACTGACTGTGTAGAGTTTGCACATTCTCCTCGTGTCTGCGTGGGTTTCCTCCGGGTGCTCCGGTTTCCTCCCACAGTCCAAAGATGTGCAGGTCAGGTGAATTGGCCATGCTAAATTGCCAGTAGTGTTAGGTAAGGGGTAGATGTAGGGGTATGGGTGGGTTTGCGCTTCGGCGGGGCGGTGTGGACTTGTTGGGCCGAAGGGCCTGTTTCCACACTGTAAGTAATCTAATCTAATCTAAAAAAAGCAATTGCATGCATCAAAATGTTACTTTAGATTACTTTCTCGAAATGCCTTCATAAAATGAGGTATTTTCTGCCTGGCACCCACTTGAAGTTTGCTCCTCTAATTTTCTGCATAATGAGTGATATGTGAAGGGACCTTCTATTTGGTATTGTTATTGAGCATGTTATTCCTTTGTTTGAGATTCGTGTTTGTAAATCTCCTGAAGCTAGAGCTTGTTGTGACCATGTTATATGTAGGAAAGATGGGACAACAAATTCCAATTTCAATGACCAACATACCCGAAATTCAGCAACCTGATCTGATAACAGAAATCGCTGGAGAAACTGCCACCTGGAATTATGTTGGGCTATTTTACAGGAGGTCCTAGGTGCCACCAAAAGTTGTCACATAACGTAGATAAGTAATGAGGTAATTAATACATGAATTTGGTTCCCTTGCAGAAATTAGGCAGGAATATGAGACCACAGTCAGACCCATCTGTTTCTTTGGATTCCTTGCTAATTTTCAATTTAATGTGTGTTTTTCAATTTGTTTTAGTATTTCCTCATGACACCTGAAGAGCAGGCATACTACTCAATGACTCCAAAATTGTTGTGATGCCCTTCTACCTGCCAACTTCCCAGGCCATCCACTCCAACTCTCTTTTGGGCAAATTGGGCAAAGGAAAACAGCACAATGAGTGTGTGATGGAAATACTAATGAGGCCCCAAAATGAACCAACCTTGGGCCTCCCTCTCTGATTCGTAAAGGTTGACCACACTTCATCAAGTGCCATACAAATCTCTGTCACTTGAGGGAAATGCTCACTCTGAAAGATACAGTTAAAGAACAACTTTAGCTAGCATAAGGACATACATGAATTGAATAGAATTGAATTGAATTTATTATCAGTCATGGAATTTATTGTGTTTATCACAATACATAAAACAAATTAATCACAAAATGGAGGTGGGAACTTCATTCTATTTGATGGTAATTTCGTGTCCATTCATCTTCACACATGCAAAAAGTTACTTTCCTATGAAATCTTTAAAGCAGGCAATGGTCACTTGAGGGGAATGCTCACTTTGACAGATGCAGTTAAAGGAGAAAGTGAGGACTGCAGATGCTGGAGATCAGAGCTGAAAATGTGTTGCTGGAAAAGCGCAGCAGGTCAGGCAACATCCAAGGAGCAGGAGAATCGACGTTTCGACCAGAATTCCTGAAGAAGGGCTCATGCCCGAAACGTCGATTCTCCTGCTCCTTGGATGCTGCCAGACCTGCTGCGCTTTTCCAGCAACACATTTTCAGATGCAGTTAAAGAACAACTTTAGCTAGCATAAGGACATATATGAATTGAATTGAGTTGAATTGAATTTATTGTCACGTGTACCGAGACGCAGAGAAAAGCTTTGTCTTGAGAGCAACTCCTATAAGATAGGAACAGGCACCTAGTACCCCTTCATTCCTGATGAAAGGCTTATGCCTGAAACATCGATTCTCCTGCTCCTTGGGTGCTGCCTGACCTGTTATGCTTTTCCAGCACCACACTCATGATGTAGACCTAGATAGTTGAGTCTGCATATCATTCACTAAAATTATGGCTGATCTTTGGCCACAATTCGATTTTCCTTTCCTTTCCCATCACATGATTTTCTAAGAGACGAAAAATCTGCCTATCTCAGCCTCAAATATATTCAGAGCTTTAGGGAAGTAGTTACTCCGAAAGTTATAGAGAGATGGGTGACAGTGAGGGGGAGTGGGAGGAAGCAGCCAGTGCAGGGACCCCCTGCGGTCATTCCCCTCAAGAACAAGTATACCGTTTTGGATACTTGTGGGGGGGACGACTTACCAGGGGTAAGCAACGAGGTTCAGGCCTCTGGCACCGAGCCTGTCCCCGTTGCTCAGAAGGGAAGGGTGGTGAAAGGTAGAGCGATAGTTATTGGGGACTCAATAGTGAGGGGCACAGATAGGCAGTTTTGCGGGGGCGACAGAGACTCACGATTGGTATGTTGCCTCCCGGGTGCAAGGGTACGTGATGTCTCTGATCGTGTTTTCCGGGTCCTTAAGGGGGAGGGGGAGCAGCCCCAGATCGTGGTCCACATTGGCACCAACGACATAGGTAGGAATAGGGGTGAGGATGTTAGACAGGCTTTCAGGGAGCTAAGTTGGAAGCTCAGAGCTAGAACGAACAGAGTTGTTGTCTCTGGTTTGTTACCCGTGCCACGTGATAGAGAGTCGAGGAATAGGGAGAGAGAAGAGTTAAATGCGTGGCTACAGAGGTGGTGCAGGAGGGAGGGATTCCGGTATTTGGATAACTGGGATTCGTTCTGGGAAAGGTGGGAACTCTATAAACAGGATGGTCTACACCTGAACCTGAGGGGCACCAGTATCCTTGGGGGGAGGTTTGCTAGTGCTCTTTGGGAGGGTTTAAACTAACTCTGCAGGGGCATGGGAACCTGGAGTGTAGCTTTCGGGTACAGGACCTTGAATGTAGGGAGGTTAGGAACATGGCATCGATCTCGAAGGAGGGTGCATGTAAACAGGAAGGTGGCTTGAAGTGTGTATACTTCAATGCCAGAAGTATAAGAAATAAGGTAGGTGAGCTTGCAGCATGGGTTTGTACCTGGGACTTCGATGTTGTGGCCATTACAGAGACGTGGGTAGAACAGGGACAGGAATGGCTGTTGCAGGTTCCAGGGTTTAAATGTTTTAGTAGGGTCAGAGATGGGGGTAAAAGAGGGGGAGGTGTGGCATTGCTTGTCAAGGATAGTATTACAGCGATGGAAAGGGTGATGGAGGAAGACTTGCCATCTGAGGTAGTTTGGGCTGAGGTTAGAAATAGGAAAGGTGAGGTCACCCTGTTAGGAGTTTTCTACAGGCCTCCTAATAGTCCGAGAGAAGTAGAGGAAAGTATTGCGAGGATGATTCAGGAGAAGAGTGAAAGTAGCAGGGTGGTTGTTATGGGGGACTTTAACTTCCCAGATATTGACTGGGAAAGCTATAGCTCGAGTTCGTTAGATGGGTTGGTGTTTGTCCAATGTGTGCAGGAGGGTTTCCTGACACAATATGTAGACAGGCCAACAAGAGGTGAGGCTACACTGGATTTGGTTCAAGGTAATGAACCAGGCTAGGTGTTAGACTTGGAGGTAGGTGAGCACTTCGGGGACAGTGACCACAACTCGGTGACTTTTACTCTAGTGATGGAGAGGGATAAGTGTGCACTGCAGGGCAACAGTTATTGCTGGGGGCAGGGAAATTATGATGCGGTGAGGCATGACTTAGGATGCGTGGATTGGAAAAATAGGCTTCAAGGGAAGAACACAAATGATATGTGGAGATTGTTCAAGGAACAGCTAATGGGTGTCCTTGATAAGTATGTACCAGTCAGGCAGGGAGTAAAGGGTCTTGTGAGGGAGCCGTGGTTTAACAAGGAATTGGAATCCCTTGTGAAAGGGAAGAGGGCGGCCTATGTAAAGATGAGGCGTGAAGGTTCAGTTGGGGCGATTGACAGTTATAAAGTAGCCAGGAAGGATCTAAAGAGAGAGCTAAGAGCAGCGAGAAGGGGACATGAAAAGTCCTTAGTTGGTAGGATTAGGGAAAACCCAAAAGCTTTCTGTAGGTATGTCAGGAATAAAAGGATGACTAGGGTAGGTATCGGTCCAGTCAAGGATAGTAGTGGGAAGTTGTGTGTGGAGGCGGAGGAGATTGGTGAGACACTAAATCAATACTTTTCGTCAGTATTCACTCAGGAACAGGGCATTGTTGCCGATGTGAATACTGAGTCACAATTAATTAGAATGGACGGCTTTGAGGTATGTAGGGAAGTAGTGTTGGAAATTCTGGAAAGGATGAAAATAGATAAGTCCCCTGGGCCTGATGGCATTTATCCTAGGATCCTCTGGGAAGCTAGGGAGGAGATAGCGGAGCCATTGGCCTTGATTTTTATGTCGTCGTTGTCTACGGGAATAGTGCCAGAAGACTGGAGGATAGCGAATGTGGTCCCGTTGTTCAAGAAGGAGAGCAGGGATATCCCGAGTAACTATAGGCCAGTGAGTCTCACTTCTATTGTGGGCAAAGTCTTAGAGAGAATTGTAAGGGATAGGAATTATAATCATCTGGATAGGAATAATGTGATCAAGGATAGTCAGCATGGTTTTGTGAAGGGCAGGTTGTGCCTCACAAACCTTATTGAATTCTTTGAGAAGGTGACCAAGGATGTGGACGAGGGTAAAGCAGTAGATGTGGTGTATATGGATTTTAGCAAGGCGTTCGATAAGGTACCCCATGGCAGGCTAATGCAAAAACTACGGAGGTATGGCATTGAGGGTGCATTAGAGGTTTGGATTAGGAATTGGCTGGCTGGAAGGAGACAGAGGGTAGTAGTTGATGGTATAGGTTCATCTTGGAGTGCAGTTACTAGCGGTGTTCCACAAGGATCTGTTTTGGGACCATTGCTGTTTGTCATTTTTATAAATGACCTGGAGGAGGAGCTTGATGGCTGGGTGAGCAAGTTTGCGGATGACACGAAAGTTGGTGGAGTTGTGGACAGCGAAGCAGGTTACAGCAGGATATAGATAAGCTGCAGAGCTGGGCAGTAAGGTGGCAAATGGAATTCAATGTAGCTAAGTGTGAAGTCATTCACTTTGGTAGGAGTAACAAGAAGATGGATTACTGGGCTAATGGTAGACTACTTGGTAGTGTGGATGAGCAGAGGGATCTTGGTGTCCATGTACACAGATCTTTGAAAGTTGCCACCCAGGTAAATAGTGCTGTGAAGAAGGCATATGGTGTACTGGGCTTTATTGGTAGAGGAATTGAGTTCCGGAGTCCTGAGGTCATGTTGCAGTTGTATAAGGCTCTGGTGCGGCCTCATCTAGAGTATTGTGTGCAGTTTTGGTCGCCATACTATAGGAAGGATGTGGAGGCATTGGAACGAGTGCAGAGGAGGTTTACCAGGATGTTGCCTGGCATGGTAGGAAGATCGTATGAGGAAAGGCTGAGGCACTTGGGGCTTTTCACATTGGAGAAAAGAATGTTTAGGGGAGATTTGATAGAGGTGTACGAGATGATTAGGGGTTTAGATAGGGTTGACAGTGAGAACCTTTTTCCGCTAATGAAGTCAGCTGTTACTAGGGGACACAGCTTTAAATTAAGGGGTGGTAGATATAGGACAGATGTTAGGGGTAGATTTTTTACTCAGCGGGTTGTGAGTTCATGGAATGCCCTGCCAGTATCAGTGGTGGACTCTCCCTCTTTATGGTCATTCAAGCGGGCATTGGACAAGCATATGGAGGTTATTGGGCTAGTGTAGGTTAGGTAGGCTTCGGTCGGCGCAACATCGAGGGCCGAAGGGCCTGTACTGCGCTGTATTTTTCTATGTTCTATGTTCTATGTAATTCAGAAGCATCCAAAGATGAGAAGAAATTTTTCCACATCTCAGTCTTAAATGATTGCTTCCTTATCCTGCAAATGTACCACAAAATCTCAATTCTCCATCCGTAAGGAAAACAATCTCTCAGCATCTGTCATGTCCTTTCAGGATCTTCTATGGTTCAATTACGTCTTATCACATCCTTCTAAGGTCTTGAAAATATAGACCCAATTCATTCATCCTTGCATATAAAAAACAATCCCATTTCAGGAAACAACACCACCAACAATATTAGCATATCCTTCAGTAAATATGATAACTAGAGTTGCAAACAATATTCCAGGGGTAGTCTCACTAAAGTCTTGTGTACTATAGAAAAATGTATTTATTGTTACATTCTAATGCACTTGTGAAAAAGGCCAAAATCTCATTATGTCTTCTTAGTTGTTTGCTATACCTGCATAGTATCTTTGTGTTCTTTTCATGAGTGCACCCAAGTCCCTGTGAATAACAGCATTCACAGGTTTCACACAGTTTAAAAGATTTTCTGCTTTTTAGGCCTTATTACAGAAATGAATACTGTCCCATTATATTCCTTATTGTCCATTCACTTAATCTGATTATATCTCATAAATCTCTCCTGTGTATTTTCTCTGCTCAAATGAATTATCTTAATTTCCTTACTGTTAGCAGCTTTGTGATGATCTTCTGTACCTGGAATGTAACTGTGTATTCTGTTGTGGTGAGAATCACAAATTGGTGGAATGTATCTGCCATTTCCTCATTTCCAATGACACTGAAAGAAAAGAGTTGCATTTATGTAACACCTCTCACAACCTTTTGTTGTCCAAAATTACTTTCCTAAGTGTAGTCACTGTTTTCCTGATGCAACTTGATAGCCAATTTGCACAAAGGGAGGTCCCAGACAAAAAACAATGAAGTAATGATCAGACTTTAAAAAAGCAAAGAACTGCAGATAGAAAAGCAGAAATTGTTGGAAAAGCTCAGTAAGTCTGGCAGCATTTGTGGACAGAAAGCATAGTTAATGTTGAGGTCCCAATGGCCTATTTCAGAAATGACTGCAGCTGGGAAAAGTGGTATATATGATGAAATCAGGGTTGAGGAGTGTTGGGGATAAGGGGCTAATTGATATGTGGAACTGGAGCTTAAAAAGAGAGAGAACAGCAGTTGGGCAGACAGAGGGGTGGATAATATTAAGCCACGGAGAAAGGAGAGCTGGTATAAGGGACCATTAGTGGGTGAGGATGGGTTGGCTGTGAGGAAGGGAGCCCATGTGATGACAAAGCCTGTTTTGTGGGGATTGGAGTAAGGATAGAGAAGAATGTTCCCAGGAAAGCTCAGTGGTTAGCATTGCTGCCTCACAGTGCCAGGGACCTGGGTTCAATTCCAACCTCGAGTGACTGTGTGGAGTTTGCACATTCTCCCCGTGTCCGCGTGGGTTTCCTGTAGGTGCTCCGGTTTCCTCCCACAATCCAAAGAAGTGCAAGTTAGATGAATTGGCCATGGTAAATTGTCCATAGTGTTCAGGGATGTATAAGTTAGGTGCATTAGTCAGGGGTAAATGTAGAAATGGGGTAGAGGAATGGTATGTGTGGACTTGTTGGGCCAAAGGTCTTGTTTCCACACTGTAGGGATTCTCTATGAAAATAAATTGAACTCACCATTCAATCTTAAAAGTTGCAGGGTCCCCAAGCAGAAAATGAGATGCTGTTCCACCAGCTTACACAGAACTTTGCTGGAGCACTGCAGCAAGCCTGAGACAGCAATGTTGGCCAGGGAACTCAGGGAGGCAGGGAGCATTCAAATGCAGGCAACTGGAAGCTCAGGGTCATTTTTTATGGACAGAATGTAGGTGTTCCACAAAGTGGTCACCCAATCTGTGTTTCATCTCCCCAGTGTAGAGGAGACCACATTGTGAACAGTGAATACAATAGACTCGATTGAGTGAAGTGCAGATAAATCTCTGCTCCATCTGTCTGGGGCCTTGAATAGTGAGGAGGGAGGAAGTAAATGGGCCGGTGTTACACCTTCTAAAACTGCATGGGAAAATGTAATGGAGGTGTAGTGTGGTGTTGTGAGTGAAGGAGGACTGGACCGAGATATCCCCAAGGGATCAGGCCCAGGCTAAGACTGGCAAAGGAGGGGGCAAAATATGGGTCCAGAGGTGGCAAAAATGTTGGCGAATTATCATTTGAATATGGACGCTGGTGAGATGATAAGTGTGGAACCATTTTGCTAATATGGAACGGGAGAGGAGGGGTAAGGGCCAACATGTGGGAGATGAGTTGGACACAGCTGAGGGCCTTGTCAGCCACTATGGTGGGAAATCCTCAACCGATGAAGAAGGTGGATGTTTTGCAGCCCCCCCCCCACCCCCCACCTTGAAACAGTTGCAACAGAGACAGAAAAGCAGGATGGAGGATGGAATGGAATTTCTACAGAAAGCAGGGCATGAGGATGTATAGTCAAGGTAATTGTGTGAGTCGATGGGTTTGTAACGGATATCAGTAGCCAGCCTAGCCCCACAAATGGAAGCAGAGACGTCATGGAAGGGAAGGGAGGAGTCAGAGATGGATCAGGTGAAGATGAGAGTCAAAAATGTGGTGCTGGAAAAGCAGAGCAGGTCAGGTAGCCTCCGAGGATCAGAGGAATCGATGTTTTGTGCATAAGCCCTTCATCAGGCATGTGCTTATGCCTGAAACATTGACTCCCTTGCTCCTCGGATGCTGCCTGACTTGTGCTTTTCCAGTGCCACACTTTTCAACTCTGACTCTCCAGCATCTGCAGTCCTCACTTTCTCCCAGGTGAAGATTAAGGTAGGGTGGAAATTGGAAACAAATCGATAAGGCTTCCCAATTCTGAACAAGAGAGCAAAGCACCACCAATAATGTCATAAATGTACTGGAGAAATACATGTGGGTGAGGGCCAGAGGAATGTTTAATGTATCCCACAAAGAGATGGGCATAACCGTGGCCCATGCAAGTACGCATGGCCACAATTTTGACTTGAAGGAAGTAAGATGAGTTAGAGGAGATGTTGTTCAAAGGGAGCTTGCCCAGACAGAGGAAGGTGGTGGTGGATGTGGACAGTTCAGGTTTTCTTCTCCAGAAAGAAGAAGAGAGCAGATGGGGGATGGACATGTCAAGGGATTGCATGAGAAGACAGCTGGGGCCTGTGAACTGATAACCTGTTCTAGGTTTTGACTGAAGGATGGATCTTCCTAGTACACTTAGTACGCTTGTCTTTATTGGTCAGTGCATTGAGTATAGGATTTGGGCGGCCATGTTGTGGCTATACCAGACATTGGTTAGGCCACTTTTGGAATGCTGCATTGAATTCCGGTCTCCATGTTATAGAAAGGATGTTGTGAGACTTGAAAAGATTTACAAGGATATTGCCCAGGTTAGAGGGTTTGACCTATAGGGAGAGGCTGAATAGGCTGGGGCTATTTTCCCCAGAGCGTCAGAGGCTGAGGGGTGACCTTACAAAAGTTTACAAAATCATCACGGGCATAGATAGGATGAATAGCCAAGATATTTTCCCCAGGATAGCAGAGCCCAAGACCAGAGTGCATAGGTTTAAGGTGAGATGGGAAAAATTTAAAAGGGACCGAAGGTGTAGCTTTTTCACATAGAGGGTAGTGCGTGTCTGGAATGAGCTGCTGAGGGAGGTGGTGGAAGCTGATACAATTACAATACTTAAAATGCATCTGGATGGGTATATGAATAGGAAGACTTTCGAGGGATATGGGCCAAATGCTGGCTAATGGGACTAGATTAATTTAGAATACCCGGTCAGCACAGATGAGTTGGATCGAAGGGTCTGTGTTCATGCTGTACAGCTTTATGGCTCTATGACACTGGTCTCTCATGACATCAAGTAATAATGAGAATAGGAAAGAAAATGGAATTGTGGCCAAAGACCAGCCATGATTGTATTGCATGGCACAGTGATTTGACTATTTGGGTCTACATATCTGCTGTTAATTGTATAATGCCATGGGATCCTTTAGATCCACCAAAGAGGGTGGATAAGGCCCCAATTTTACATCTCCTTCAAAAGATAATACCTCCAATAGAGCATTCCCTCAGTACAGTAGAGAAACTATACATTTGCAGTTTCTCTCTTTGTTTACTTTGTTTGTGCAATCTTGTGTCTGATAGAAACTGTGTTGAGACTATCTTAATTTATTTCCTTGAGCGTGCAACTGGCTTGCAGATAAGGCGTCCATCCTATCACCATGGCTATTCTAGATTCAATCTGTGGCCACAAGACATTGACCACAGCGCCCAGCCTTTCATGGTAAGAGGTGAATGAGTATGATGCTATGCTCCCGGCCATCTCTTTGCTTCTTTAGTTGCATGCTACTGAAGACTGATAGCATCTGTTGAGATTAATTCACACAGGCGAAACTTGATAAATTGATAATTAAATAAAATTATTGACAAAGGAAATGATGACCTTATTTCAGAGAACTGCTGTGACTTAACTCTTATCAATTTGCACCACTTGAATATTGACAGTAAAATTGGGGAGGAAGTATTATTAAAACCAATGCAAGGAAGTGTGGCTTTTGGCATGATTCTTTAATTAAGGCTAATTATATACCGTGGTAAATCTAACTTGAGAACATTCATTTTGCTGAAATGCTGAGCTGGTGATGGCTGGGGTAATTAAGAATAAATGCAGCAGTAACCTCAGTTGCTCCTGGTGACACTTACCATAGCTGTGAAATGTTTGTGGTCCATTTGTATCCATTATTGTACCACCAAATCGTTTTGCATCACATGGCAGCCATTGTTATGGTTGCCTT
Organism: Chiloscyllium punctatum; assembly: GCF_047496795.1. Taxonomy (NCBI): domain Eukaryota; kingdom Metazoa; phylum Chordata; class Chondrichthyes; order Orectolobiformes; family Hemiscylliidae; genus Chiloscyllium; species Chiloscyllium punctatum. Next base: position 15,418,390 of record NC_092764.1, read on the forward strand.
TGGCTGTTCTGTCAAGAATGAAGACGTGAAATTTAGATATACCCCTTTTTAGTTCAGATTATGACAAACTAAACATAGAAAATAGGAGCAGGAATAGGTCATTCAGTCTTTCAAACCTGCTTCACCTTTCAATATGATCATGGCTGACCACCCAACACAGTACCCTGTCCCCACTTTCTCCCCATACCTTTTGATCTTTTTAAGTATCCTTTGATCGTTTAAAGCACTTCAGATTCAAAGTGTAACCATTGTTGTAATGTGGCATCCATGTTTTACACAGAAACATTCATAAACAATAATTAATGACATGATTATCTGTAGGCCTGGACATTCTCTAAATTGGTGCCAAGGTCTGTTGATCTGAGAGGCCAGAGATATCCTGGTTTAATGCCTAATCCAGAAGCTGTGACTGGCAACAATGCAGTGCTCCGTGACTGAAAAACTGAACTGTCAGCAGAGGTGTGTGACTCGTGACTCTGGAATAGGACTTCTGTGTCAGGGATAAGTGTGAACTAGTTGAACTGGGGCTTACATGATTGCATCAGTTCGATCCATTCCGGCCTGTATACGGTAACATGTTCAGTGACCTCTAACTAGTAATCTCTCTTCCGACCAACTGCTATTAAAAATTGCAACTCCCAATTATTAGTGACCTGAGCTTTTAACTGTTTTAATAGGATGTTCCAACTCATCCTTCTCAAGATATCGTTCATTGTAGATTAATTGTATATGGTTGTACTTTGGTGATGGAAATTAATGAGCAGTTCACTTGGAGGAACAGCAGTAGGCCTATTCTTGAACCTATTTCATCATTCAATGTGATCTGTGGCCTAATTCCCCATTACCTGCCTTTGGCCTACATCCCTTAATACCTTTGATTAACAAAAAATATATCAATCTCTGATTTAAAGTTAACAACTGATCCAGAATTTGATGTTATTTGTGGAAGAGAGCTCCAAACATCTACCACTCTTTGTGCAAAAAAGTGCTTCCTAACATTTCTCCTCAATGATCTCTCCTGAAAGTTTCTATGGAAATAGTTTATCTTTATCAACTGTTTCTTTTCCTGTTAATATCTCGAGGAATGCTTATGAGTGTGTCAAGATAGGTTTGATCCTTCATCACCTGAATTTCTGTATAAATAAATGGTAAGTATGGATCTCCCCTATGACAGTCAGCAAGAAGCACACCAATGTTTCATGACTTGATGGAACTTAGGTGTAATTTAAATTAAGTACAAACCATGCAAGTATAATTATCATTAGAAGAGCCAGATTAATCTAATGCAGCATATTTTTCTTCATTCTATGTTTCTGAGATTTATAGTTAGAGTTAGAATTTGTTACACATCCATTATTTAATTAACTCTTTGACAAAATGCATTCAAAAATTTGAAAACAAGGCCAGAAAATGCATTTTGAAAGCTCGCACTTTTTTAAAAAGTTTGATTCACTTAAAACTGTTCATGTCTCAAAAGTAATCTCCCCATTTGAATTTTGACATAAGGTCTGAGAGAGGGCTTAAAGCAGGGAATACTTAGTCTTTATGCACTGGGCTTTGGGTTAGAGAAGGTGATGGTTACTGTAACAGTTGGATTATGAAATGAAATTCACAATGCTCCTCAAAAGCTCTTGCTAAAAGCATAGATCAGTATGGTGCTGGTTCAAATAGATCTGGTGGACTTCCCATATATGCTAAACTAACCGGACTCAGCTGGTCAGTTGAGATGGGTGTAAAATGTGGACTAAGCGCTGTTGGTTTTGATGAGGCGAGAGAAAAGGAGCCAATATCCCCATTTCTTATCATCGTTGAGCAACTCATTCCACAAAGTCTGTTCAGGCAGATGTTGAGTCAAAGCTGAGTTTTTGTTTTGTTTTGAGAAAATGTTGTTAATTTTTGTGAGTGCTTATCGTTCATAGAAACCAGATGCAGTTACAAAGCGACTGACTACATCCGCAAGCCACCCAAAACAATCCTCATTCTGTGAATTGCTATTGAAGTGTAGGTCAGTTTTGGTGTGCAGACACAGTTGATTTGCTCATTGCAAGGTCCTGCAAACAGCAACAATTAATCAGGTTTATATGATGCTCTTTGAGGGGGAAATATTGGCCAGGCCAACATTTGTTCTTTGACAATAAGCACCGATGCTGTTACAGAAGTTCAATTTGTGGATGTAACACATCTTTAAAAAGCACATTAAAAGGTTTTGTCATCCCTTACATTCATCTGCTATTGGTGAGATGCCAATTGTACAGAAGAAGATTGCTAAAGAAAATTGCTGGAAAAATATTGCTAAAACTGATCTTCATTATATAGGGAAGGGAAGGGGTGAAAATTCAACCAGCAATCCTGGCTGGAGTATGTGAGGCTTGAATATAGTGTAAGAGTAGTCTTGACTATGTTAACACCAAATCTAATACTCACTACATATAGTCAGATATAGGTATGGAGGATGACAGCCAAGGAATACTACCATCCCTGTAACATTGTGTCCAGAAACAATCAGGACCTTCAGGAAAGGTGTCTTTCATGTATAGAATGCATGTGTTACCTTGCTGCCCATGGTCAATGTGTCTTGTGTGAAGGTGGAGAGTGTTTTCTTATTTCTGAAATGTGTATCCAAACCTGATAAATTTAGCAGCAAACCTTTGTGAGTTTAAAAAAATTAAGATTATTTATTCTCACCGACTTAACTCAAATTAAATATTAAATCTCATATACACAGCTCTCACAGTGTCTCTCACATCCAGCTGTTGGATGCAAATGAAGTAATGTATATTTAAAGATTATAAATTGGCTCAGTCTTGAATTCATAATCTCTGGTTTTCTATAGGGCAGGTCTGTCGTTTCTTGGAAAACTTTGAAGCTTTCAAGTCTAACATAGGATCTTATAAAGTTAAGGATTCTCAGCAGATTGTAAAGTCTCTGAAAGGTTAATGTCCAGGAGGTTGGTTCTCAGATGAACACGGAATTTGCAATTGGTTCAAGGAAGGAGTAGTTCTTTCTGTTAAATTCTTATGTTAACAAGCTATTGCTGTTAATTATCTTGGCTATTTGATAATGTGTGGTTCTGAATTTTTGATAGCTGAACAATTGGTTTGATGGCATTATGTGAAACTGCCTGTAAACAGCTTCTGCTCATTTTGGAAAGGAGACAAAAATATAGCTGTCTCACCACGTGACATTTAAATAAGTTGAATGTTATTTTCAAAATTACTGGTGTTTTGTACATTGATTATATATTTTGTGTTGTGGGTGAACAACTTTGTGGGTATGGACAGTCAGCATTTTTGCTTTTGAATACTCATTCAATTTTTTGATTGGTTTTTCATGAAAGGGCATTGATTCACATCTGTCTGAAATGCTTCTTGCTCCTTCTTGTATCTGTGGAGTAGTTGTAATCCACACCAGAAATCAGGTGAGCCTTTAGCAACTATCTTTTGTAGCTTTTGCTTAAAATTTTAAAGCAAAACATTTACTTTCAAAATTTCAGAAGAGGATGTGCCAGAAACTTTTATGCAGTTTGAAGTAATGTTGGACACATACGGGAACTAAAAACATAAGAACACAATATCAACAAATAAAGTTCTAATTTGCCACAGTGCAAGTAGTTTCCTTGTTTCACAGTAATTTAATTTGTGTGTGGGCTTGATGCTTGAACACAATAACATGTAGGGCCTCCTGAATCTAAGAATTTGAAGAAAAACAAAAGGTAAATTTTAAGCATAACAATGTGGGAATAAAAATCGTTAGAAGTACCAACTAAAGCATTAGCAAAGGCTGAAGTCAGTAAGAAACTGAAAGCTAAAACAAAATGACATTTAGAATGTCGCCTACAGGTTTCTGGAGAGTGTCAAAGTGACTGGTACAGTTAGGAGCAGCCTCTGGTGCTGTTTTCAGATGTCAGGGGAGTCACAATATATCTCATTAAATTTCATATCAGATTGTTTAATGATCTGCTTATTGGGAGTAAAATAAATGAAGCTATTTAAGCAAGTGAATGTTCTTGCTGATTAAACAGAATAACAGTAAAACAACAAACAGACAAGAACTCATGGGGCTGAATCTTACCCAGAGTCCATGAGGTGTCACTTTCACTGGGTTCCATGAAAGTTGCACAACAGATTCATCCACCACAGAATCCCCACAGTGTGGAAACAGGCCCTTCGGCCCAACAGATCATCTGAAGAGTAAGCACCCAGACCCACTCCCCTACCCTATTCCTCGACATTTACCCCTGACTAATGCAACGAACCTATGGGCATTTTTACACAGCCAATTCACCTGACCTGCACATCTTTGGATTGTGGAGGGAAACCAGAGCACCCAGAGGAAACCTGCACAGACACAGGGAGAGCATGCAAACTCCACACAGACAGTCACCCGAGGCTGGAATCAAACCCAGATCGCTGACGCTGTGAGGTAGCAGTGCTAACCACTGAGATGCCATGCCACCCTGGTTACAGAAGGTAACCCCTGTTCTCCATAAACATTTCCTAGGAAGGCACTTGGCTCCTCAAAACTAGCAGGGGAATGAGAGTTCTCAGGATATATCCAACATGGCAGCTTTCAGGGTACAGGGAGTTAACTTCTCAGAAGTGATACCAATGATTACTAGTGACATTGATGAAAAGGAAACTTTTTCTACTGATGAATGCAGCAGTGTTATGATATGGTCCTGTCAACATAATGTGTGGACACATCTGCACTGGTTGGGGAGACGGTGGAGGTGGTGTGGATGACAACTATATTCACAATGTCTACTGCCTGGACTGTAGAATTGACCATGTCACAAGGAAATAAGATGAACATAGAATATAGAACATTACAGTGCAGTACAGGTCCTGCAGCCCTCGATGTTGCACCGACCTGTGGAACCAATCTGAAACTCATCTATCCTACACTATTCCATTTTCATCCATACGTTTATTCAAACATAGCAAAGTGAAACAGTATGATCTGGAACAAATGGCATTGGTAACAGCCCTAGTATTTTTTGAGCATGGACAATTGACAGATCCCACATAGGTTCCCATTGATTCATTGAAAGGAGCCAGTCACGTAAAATTTCAATGCAGCTGTCACTGTGACGGCCGATGGGATGGGCTGGCCGTTTGTTCTATCAGGTTGCAGGTCCCAGTCAAGCACATGACATAGTGCAGTGACAGTATCCAGAGATATGACAGTGCCCCTGTATCAACACTGTGCCTCATTTGTCCGGAGGGGACGACAGAGAGGGCATTAGACTTTGATCCTCCTGCACATCCTGAGGGAACCTTCAGCTGTGACATCGTTATGTGTAGGCTGATTGACATCCACTGGAGGTTGCTGTTCATCCTGAGTTAGCTGGAGGGTCTGCTCCTCCTCCATTTCCCTGCAGCTTCACAGCATCAGGATGATAACACATGCTGTGGAGGGATCCATCAGTCACTTGCAATGAACCTGTGCAGAGAATACAAAAAGCAGAATAAGTCCTTTGTAATGTGAGGACTCAACATTTTCATCACACACAAGTGATGGTTTACGACACTCCTCAATACAGAGAGACAAGGAGCACTCTTGGAACTTCTCTACTTGTTACTTTAACATTGAACCTTATCCTGACGAATGCAGTATCAGTTTTGACACACAGAGACAGAATGAGATTATAATTGTTGCATGAGTGCTGAAACATTGTGTTCCCAGTCCCCCATCATACAGGAGAGGCATCATTTCATATAGGGAGCATTGTGATTTTTTTTTTAAATGCAACCTATTTTTTCAAAAGACCCTGCTCAGCAATATTATTACAAACCTCGGGGAGCAGGTGGGACTTGAACTGGGGTCTCCTGGCTCAGGAGTTAGAGAGCACTTAATCACAAGTCAATTTGAAAGGAAACCAGTTCCTATTACATGTACCTCTACCTTTTGAGGCCTTGTATTGACTGAACACTTTGTGGTCTGCAGAAGTAACTTTTAAGGTAATTTGTGATTATTTCTGCTTCATAGAAATTGCTACCTTCAATCTGCCATGACCAGTGATAAGGTCAAGATTGCTTGTGACCAGTGTGTTCACCCCAGATATCTCTGCATGAATTTCACATGTCATGATTGCAAATGACTTCGGCCTGTACTCTGCAAATGCCTGATTGATGCTATCAAACCTTAATGCCCCATCCAGCAGAAGTGAAATCCACATGTTGGGATTGACAACGAATATTGACTTCATCCACTCTGGGTGTGGTCTCAAGTATTTTTCATCCGTTGTTCACTTTTAAGAGTTGTAATGACATTGTAGGCAACTCAGATCACACTTAGTACC